>NW_005842346.1:1331705-1378671 GCF_000455745.1 Alligator sinensis
GACAGAAGTTCTGCTTGGGGAGGGGAGCTTTTAAGTTCTAATCTGGGCTCCACAGAAGTTGTGCTGGCAATAAGAAATTAGCAGATCTCCAGGCCAGGTGTAGCAGCTGGTCTCCAGGCCCCAATTTGTCCGATGCCAACCACAGTTGTGACAGCTCTGGGCAACAGCTACAAATAATGCTTTTTCCTCCTTGACCCTCTCCTCTGTCCAAAGGCTTCACGTTGTTAGGCCACGTGCAGACATTATACTTAGGCTGGTCTAAATGAACTTAGATTGATCTAAACCCATAACCATCGGTGCACATAACAGTCTAAAAATGGTGCAAGCAGTCTAAGATAGATCTGGTGCAAATTGCAATCAATTCGAATTGGCGCATTAAACTTCTATACTGTTTCCCTATAGATTCAAGTTAGACTTCTGTCCTCTGGCATCCCAGCCTGCTTTGTGGGCCTCCCCAACCCATTCCTTGCACACTAGCAGTTGGCCTATGCTCAGTTACTTCAGCCAAGTGCCCAGCAGTCCCTGCCCCTGGGCTCTCTCAGTGCCTAGCAAGCACAACCCCTCTTCCCAGCTCTGATTCCTGCCTCCAGGCATTTGTCAGCTGCTGGCAGGGGGCAGGGGGTGGGGGGCAGGAGGCATCTGTCTCCCCTTCCCAAGTCCCAGAACCTGGGCACCTGAGTACCTGAGCCATGCCCCTGGACCCCCAATACTGCATCATGAAGCACCCCACAACATACACACAGACTCCCACACTGAGCCCAGGAGAACACCTGCACTTGGGCACAACTCTGTGGACCCTGACCCTGGCACCTGCACACCCAGACAGGGACCCTCTGGGCTCCAGCACAGCCCCATGGACCCTGATCCTGTCACCTGCACACCACATCTCAGGGGCATTAGCCAGGCACCCTGAGACCTGGACCCCAACTTAGACCCCCCAACTCCCAAGCAGAAACCGGTAGATGGCTTGCTCCTAGTGGGTCAAGGTGGTGGGGGGAAGAACATTGGGACTGGGCTCCATAGCTTGGCCACTGGCTGGCAGCTACAGGGTCCTGGAGTACTAGGGTTGGGGGAGGGGAGGCACTAAGCATCCAAACCAGGGCAAGCAGGCAGGGGCTATGGTACCACCAGGGGCAGGAGGAGTTGCTAGCAGGGGCCCCACCAGAGCAACAGGCACAGGAAGGCCCTGGGATGATAGGACAATTGGGTGCCCAGGAGCATGGGCATTGTTGAGAACATGAAGCATGGTGTGCAGGAGCAGGTAGAAAGCTCTGACACCATGTAAGTTGAGGCTTGGGACCTGGAGCTTGAGCCTGTGTTCTGCACCTTGCAGGAGCACCCCCCTGGCCCTCAACCTTATGGCTGAACACATGGCTGCTGGGACACGGTTCCCAACACAGCTGCCACCAGTGCTCCATTTCCACTCCTCCGACACCTCCTTGCTGCCTCCTTTCCAGATGCACAGAGCCCCCCAGTCTCCCAACTATCAGCATAGCAGCTGTTGCTGCTGTGTGATCCACGACACTGATGATCAGCCCTCCCCCAACTTCTGGTGAAGATTCCCTCCATGCTGCCTGGGATGATATGGCTCTACCCCACTCCATGCAGCCATGACAGGGACCCAGGTACTGGGGGAAATGCAAAGCCGCTGGGGGAAAGGGGAAGAAAGGGGAGCGGGTGGGCTGTGCCCGCTGACAGCAGGGCAGGCAGGTAGTGGCATGATGAAACCCCTCCAGCCCAAGCCCACTGTGGAAGCCTGTCTCCAGAAGGCAGCCACTGGATCCAACTTACTGGCTTTTCCCCTCATCTTCCCCCAGGCTCTGGGCTGCTACAGACCCTACAGGCTCCTATGGCTGCCACAGGCCATCCATGCAGTCAGAACTTGACCCCAGTAGGGTGGCTATTTGTCTGGTTTTATAGAGGACATCTTTCTGGTCCTCTGTCCTTTATTGATATGAAACCGGATGCCTTTATGTCCTCTATTTTTCACCGCTCACTCCCCCCACCCCCACAACTGCTGACACCACCGTTGCCACCTGTGGGAGCTTCCCGCTTGACCTACTGCAGGCACCACTGTGGCTGCCTGCAGGAGCTCGCTCCATGCCTGCCCGCCACCAACATCATTGCCACTGCCTGCGGGAGCTCGTTGTGCCCCCCCAGCCTCAGGAGGCATACGACGTTCATGATAGTGGGGACAGTTGCACTAAATGCAACTGTCCTCTATTTTTGAGGTACCTCAGTGGTCACCCTAACCCCCAGGCTGTTGTGACTGAGAAGCCAGGGAAGGGGGATGCAGGGGGTGGTAGAGGGAGAGACCTTCTGAGGGAGTGGAGCAAGTGCTTGCTGTAGCCCCTCCCACCCTGGCAACCTGCCCCAGGACTGTTGCAGGACCTGCTGCCCACCCTCAGCGCAGCCAGGACCCTGGCCTTTGCTGTGCCACTTGAAGAGCAACAGTGTGGCTCCTGGCCCCAGGGAGGGAACTAAGGGCCCAGGCAGAGGACTCAGCATAATTACCTTGCCATCTCTGAGTTAGTACCCAGCAGAGTGCTGGGAGGGTCCCAGATGCTTGCCCCTGTACTTCATTTCATTAGCAAAAGTTGCAGCTTCACACAATGATTCTGCATGTCCCCTGGCAAACTGCAGAAACACTACCTGTGCAAGGGAGGACAGTGCACAGAGGACACGATTCCAGCTCAAGGACAGAGAGTGGCAAAGCCCTTTTTGTCTGTAAGAGGCATCAAGGAAGCAAGGGGGAGATGCTGCAGGCCTTGGCCACTGTCTCTGAGCTCTGGGTGCACACTGCTGACTTCTGGTGCCAGGAGCTGTGGGAGTGGCATAAGGAGGGACTCCAGATGTGTAACGGGGACATCCTCAGTCTGGGGGGTGCCTATACCTGGCCTGCTGAGATGTAGGAATGGACACCCACTGTTTTGATGAGGCAACCCATGCCTCTGTGGAACTGGCAGAGTCCCAGTGCCAGGGTAGGGAGCTTATGGACAGGGGCCTGGACCACTTTGTGGTCACTTATGAGCCCCCTGACTGGCATCAGCACTGGCTCCCACAGAGAGCTGATAGCCTCCCCAGCCAGGGGTGGGCAGAAGGGCTGGCACCCAGCTCTTGGTGCGATGCCATGGTCCATTCCAAAGAGTCTTCCCAAGGGGCAACAGGAACAGGGGTCCCACAGGAGGGACCTTGAATGCTGGGCACAGAACAGTTCTCTCACCACAGACTGGGAGCTACAGGAGTGAGGGACCTGAGATGGGAGAAGTAGCTCAAGGGAGTCAATGACCTGGGTCTGGAGAAGCATAAAGGTCCCTGTCAGGGACAGCTTTGGCAGGTGGGGATGGGTGAGGGTGAGGGAAGCAGGACTGGGGTGCCTGGGCCCTGAGGCCAGGGCCGTCCATGACACTAATCCACTCCCTGAACCGATCCATACCCCTCCAGTCCTGGCAGTTGTATGGAGCCACCCAGGCAGTTCCAGGACAGTCCCAGGGGGGTGCAGAAGGGAGCAAAATGGCACGGGGGGGGAGATTGCAGCCCATCATCCTGCCAGGCCAGGCAGTTGCTGGGACAGCAGTTGCCATTGGAACCTGCCTGCCCCAGCTAGTCCACCTGCCAAGCAGGGGGCCCAGAGGCAGAGCTTTTTCCTCTCTCCCCCACCCCCCACAGCCCCTCTCTTGGCCTGGGTCCTGCTGTGGGAGAGCACTGCAGCCACAGCAAGGAGGGGCAGCCCCTGGGCTTGATCTTGCTGCATGAGGTGGACCCCAGGTGTGGCTGAGGGTGATGGGTTTGGGGTCCCCGCAGATGAAGACTGGTTCCTGGGCATAGGGGGTGAGGGGCTGTGGGAGTGCCAGGAGTCCATGCCCCTTGTTCTGTTGATGCCTCTTCTGTGCTGGCCCCCAGCTGCCTCCTGCCCTCACCTACAGCTTTCTTAGGTGGACAATGGATCCAGGATCATGTACCTGTCTAGCTCCTACATGGAGATGTCCCTGATGTTCACTCCTGAGTCTGGGAATTAGTGTGCCAGGTCTAAAGCCCCATTCCCTGTGCCTTCCTTCCAAGTTTCTGTGTTGATTTCAACCCCTGCGGCATCCCCACAACCCCAACCCCCTCCCCATTCCCTGTCCTAACTTCCCCTCCAGGTTATTTTGCCCCTTTCACAAACCTCCCCTGCCCCCACCTCCACTCCCACCCTGATCCCCCTCCAAAGGTTTGCATCAAGGGGAAGAGGGACCATGGTGTGACACAGGCAATGTCTAATGATTTTCGTTATTAAAAACAAGGAAAATTTGCCAACTGCAACATTGTAAACTTAGGCACATCTCTTACTTGTGTTGCATTCCCCCACATCCTGGTGTATTTGGGGAATTGTGGGGAGTGGGATAGTGTCCAGGCAGCTAGGGTTGTGGGCACTGCTGTCTAGGATGCAGGGCCCAAGGAGCCCTGGGCAGGAGATTCAGCACCTGGTGCCAGGGCACAGGCTCAAAGTCCTCTAGTCCTACTCATCCATGGAGCACTCCTGGTCCCTTAGGCGAGGAGGTAGTCAGCCAAGACTGTGTGGATACGGACTCCTTGCTGCTGTGCAGGGCCAGTGCTCCCAACATTGCGGGGCGGGAGTGTGTGTCCGGGGTATAGCTTGCTTTCTCCAACATCCCTGCTCTTCACATTCATGGTGCACCATGTCTGGTCCGTACTCCGTGCCTCCTCTAGCAAGACTTTGTGGAAGACCTCCCCTCCCAATCTTGCAGATGTTGTGGAGGATGCATATGGTAATGATGAGGCCCTGAGACCGTGCCAGTGTGACTTAAGGTGGCTGAAGGAGGCACCTGCTCAGACAGTAGTTGAAGTGCTTCTTTTGGCAGTCCACCTGCCTCCCAGTAGAGCTTTGTGATTCAGGGCAGGAGGGGGTAAGCTTGGTTCCTGATGATTAGGGGGAAGGACAACAATGGCACTGATAAGGAAACTGTGTGTGACAGGGGCCCATCCCTGGGCCTGTCCAATGTTGGCCTGACCCTCTGCTTCTGGGCTAACCACCCACCTTTCTTACCTGCCACACCTTGATGGAACAATAATTACGATGTTACTGAGGCAGGAGGCTGCCCATTTACTACCCCGACACCAGGGGTCACTATCCCATGCTCCAAGCCTCCCCCCCCGCCCATGCCTCACATATGGTAGGTAAAGATTAGCACCTTTAATTCCGAATTGGCCTTCAGCAGCCTTGGGCTTGCTGCAGCCCTATCTCTGCACTCTCTCTGGCACTGGGGCTCTATACCATAGTGTGCCCCCTATGAGGTCTCCTCCTCCTCAATAGCCTCAGCCCAGTCCGTTGGTTAAAAACAACAATGTAAATATGAGCCACTGGGCTATAACATACTACAAGCAATGAAAACCACACTCTGTCTCTTTAAAACCTTAAAACTGCTCCTTGAGTGTTGAGTGCTTCCCAGCCCTGGGCACCTTGTAGACTCCTGGAGCCTCATTAGCCATGTAAACTATTTATCCAGCAGCCACAGCATTCCTGGGTAGTTCTTTCCTGCAGGAGCTCCTTCCCCTGGCAGCTTGCCAGGGAACTACCTCCTGCCAGCCTTGGCCTTGGGGAGATAGTGCCCAGAGCCCTATCTCCTTCCGGTCAGCTGGCTGGCCTGTGTGGTTGGGCTTTTAACCCCTGCCCTCCTGATACTTGGTACAATGCCAGCTCTCCATCATCTCAGGGAGTGGAGAATTGCAGAAGACATGAGCATCATGGGTGCTGCCTGCCCAGCTGGCAAAGATGTGGGTGAAACAGTCCTGGCAGTCTACAACATCCTGCAGGATGATAGAGAAGTAGCCCTTATGGTTGATGAATGCTTGGGTGTTCAGGAAGAAGATGGAGATATGGGTGCTGTTCATGGCCTCCACACAGTTGGGGAAGTTCTTGTAGCAGAAAGCAGCAATCATCTCATGTGGGTTGATGAAGTGGATGAAGTGGCTGGCTAGGATGTCCTGGGTGACCAGGCACACCTCCTGGACAGCCTGTCTGGCCATGGACTTGCCCACCCAAACTGGTTGGTGACACAGAGATTGCTGGGGGTGGCCAGTTGCATGATGGTGATGGCCACCTGCTTCTCTGGAGTGAGGGGTGGCTGCATGCTGACCTTCTGGCGTGCAATGTTGGGGGGCAGCTGGGACATGAAGCCCTTGAAGGTGGCCCAGTACATGCAGAAGGTCTGGATCCATTGTTTTTCTTCCGATGTGTCTAGGACTATCCGCTCCCACCAGTCATTGCTGGTGGTGTGGGCCCAGAACTGGTACTTGATGGTCTGGAGATGTGGTGCTAGAGCACTCCAGCATCCATGTGATCCTGGCTGGTCTTGTCCTTATCAGCCACGTGGACGTCAGTGGCCCAGGTCAGGATGCTTGGCTGGCGCAGGGTGTGGTAGGTGGCCTTGCACAGGACATGTGGGTGCTGGCTTGGGGGCAAGAAGCAAAGTTCTGTGATAACTAGCTGTCACATCATGTCCAGATGGCTGTGTATGATATTCTGCAGCCTCCAAGAGTTGCTTAGGGTAATAAGCAGGACATGCTGCAGCTCCTGGGTCTGCATGCTTGGGCACAGACAGTAGGCCATCATGGCAGGGTGCAGGCAGGCTGGGAACATGGAGGCATGTGCAATTCACAAGGGAGGGCACTCACTCTGGAGCTGTTCTAGAAGCCTCAGGGCAGGGTGCACGGGACCATTGATGGTGATATAGCGGGGGGTTGGGGGCATGCTTTCCTGTGCCTGGCAGCCATTCAGGGATGGACCAGGCACTCGGCTGCACTCGACAGTCTCTGGCAGCCCAGGGACCCCATAGGGCACCCTAGAAGGCATGTGGGAGCTCCCCGTGCCTGCAGGTCTTGGGCAGTGCAGGCTATCTGTGTCCTCCACCCCCACCTCCAAAAGGGTGAATGTGTATACTGTTCGCTCGCAATCCAAACTAGGCTGATTACAGAAAACTGCATAACTTAAATTGATTTCTCCCCTGGCTTTCTGAATGTCTGTAATTAGCCTCAGAGGCTAGCAATAGACATTTTATCTACATCAGTTTGAATGTGAGATTAATGCTTGCACTTGATCCCAAATCTTCAGCTGCCTTCATTTGGCATAAATCCTGCGACCTAAACAGAGCTACATCAATGTGCACCAATTCATAAACTGGCCCTTTCTCTCTACTTGTTACTTTTGCTCCTAGGGCAAAAGAATGACCTCTGGTTTGGGCCACCCACCACCAGCTAAACAGTATTAGATTAATTGTACAGAGCTTTGAAAGCAGAAGCTAAATCCTCAACTGATAGAAACTGATGGAGCTGCAATGATTTACACCAGCTGACAGTTTACCCCATGTATTACTGTGGCAGCAGATTATTTATATTCATATCTAGAAAAATGGTGGATTAATAGCAATGCTGTAAAATCCCTTAGTTTTGCTGGTTCTGGGCACTTTCAACAGAAGCCTTGAGTTAACGTCTTCTCCAGTCTCAGACTGAGCAATTATTTCTGAGTTATGTTAAAATTTAAGGTAAGCACAGATATAAAAGATGAAAGCACACAATAATGGAAGCAGTTATACATGCATCCTGTTGTGCTCAGCCATACTCATTTAGATAAATATTGAATGATGAATCGTACAGGAAAAGAAAAATGCCAATTAAGCATGTGTGCATATTAGATGCTTTTGCCTTAATGCTTTATTATAACCTTTTATTTGAGAAAACAGGAAGGGAGACAGTGTTGGGGCCACTCATTTCAGAAATTGAAAAGTGCAGCAAGGGGATTTTGATCTGCTGGAAGTGTTTTTTATCTCTGTCCAGAAATAATACTTCTGCTTTTGTATTTTTACATATATTTTCCTTTGTCTGCTCTAACCACATTTCTAAAAGTATACTCACACAACTGGCCACAATAGGTCTATCATATACCCAAATGTGCTGTTCAAAGAATTTTGTTGGTAGGGGAACAAGGACAATATCCACAAAAATACGTATGCCTTGTGATGCTTGATGTTGCAAGTCCTGAATTATAGGCACCTAGTCCCTACAAAAGAATCTACAGCCCAGTGTTGGGAACCTGAAGTCCCTACAATGCATAGAGATGGGCAGGCATGTTACAATAAGTTTCTTTAAAGTAAAAAAAGATGCATGAGAAGTCACCTAAGCTGTCTACAAGAAATACTGGGGATATAGATATGTGTTAAATCCCATTCTTCTTCCTCAAAATGTACTGAAACTGTCCTACCATCCCCTCCCATGTAGTCTCTTATCTTCCATAGAAAAGAAAGGGACCAGAAGATCCAAAAGATGGGGGAAACAAAGGGACCGGAAGATCCAGAAGTTCACATAGGTCACTTGTTGACTTCAAGCATCAATTCATCAAAGCCTGTGGTGAATTCAACCGGTCATCTATAGTCAAGCAGTGACTCTTCACTGAAAATACTCTACTTGCCCATCCTTCACACTTAAATGAGCAACTGTGTGGACAAGTGAGGTAACCAAGGCCCCAGCTCATAAGAAGCTTCATAAATTAAATGTCAATATCACTTACTAACTCAAAAATGAACTAGAAGATTGTAGAGTACATCAGTGGGGGGCAGCGTTTTTTTGGCAGGCATGCCACAAATTAAGCTCTGCACCTTCCCCAAATTCCATCGAATCCCTTTGCCCTGCCTGATCTGTCGCTGTGCTTTTTGCTCTCTCCCTGTGCTCCATACCCACTCCGCTGCTTTGTTTTTTGCTCCCTTCACTACCTGCCACTACCTGCCCCTTCCCTATTCTGCCATGTGCTACACCCAGAGGCTTGTGGCCCTGTGCTGCAGGCTGGCCACCCCTAGTGTACACAAAGTATTTGCTAGCACAAAGCAGTGGTGCTCACTTATTTGATGGTACAATGAAAGAGGATCATTGAGGATATAGCCCTTCACATTCTCCCTCTGGAAGGCTTTGCAAATTTTAAACATTGAAATAAATTACTTTCAGGGTCAGAAAAAAACAACATACTTACAGCATGGAACAATTGCTGTGCAGTTACAAAGGGCTTCTTTTAACACAGAGTAGTAGGGCAATAAGATATTTTTTGTAGCTTAACAGAATAGGCAGTTATAGTTAAAACAAGTCAGTGATACCCTGTGAATAGTGTATTTCTGACTGGGTGTATGGTCTGTGGATGTCAGTGAGTACTGTCTTTAAAGTATTAGCATTTCATTCACTAAGAATAATTCTCTACTGTTTACAGTGACCAAAGTCACAACTGTGCATCAATTCAATTGGCATGACACATTGCCAAGGATTGTTTTGCTCTGATGCCACAGAGCACAGTTGATGCAGATGATAATTATGAATGAAAACCCACTATCAATTTAGTTTCTTGTAGACTGCCTACGTTCTCAGCAGTACTAACTGCAAAGAGATACAGCAGAAGAATGTTGTACTCATCAAGTAATTAAATCAGCCTATGTCCTCTCCAAATTGCAAGGAACATTCAACTGTTTCCGGCATTTGACAAGTAGACTGTGTGTGCAATTGAATTTGACACATGGTTATTTTTAGGCTGTTTGTTTTTTCAGTCTCTTCACTTGTGTGTGTGTGTGGGGGGGGGGGGGGGGGGGCAGGTTGGGAGGAGGGTAGGGTAGTAATTGTTTTTCCAATCAAAATGGGATATTTTCTAAGCAACCAACCACAAATGAATTGCTAGAATTCAAAACTCGAAATAGGATCATTTGAAGACCTGGGGGAGACGGTGGACCAGCTCTTTAAAAGGTACTTAAGCACTGCTATGCGCACAACGTTACAGTGGTTAACCCATACGTGACCTGCCACTCAGTATAACTTCCAGCCCAGGCTCTGTATGCAATCCATTAGGAAAAAGATTGGTGCTTAGAAAGCAATCTTCAGGAGTCATGGCTAGCTGAGTAGGAAGCTGCTTGAGCTAGCCTGAAGTGAAATATGAAGGAGATTGAGGCATAGGCACTGACATTCCTGGTGTACCTTGCTAATGGGTCAGTGATAGCTGCTTTTCTCCATTCAGGATCCTTAGCTAGAAACCCTTTATTGGAGCTAAGCACTGAAGTGGTTGTTCTGGCTTAGGTAGTCCATACAATAAGAGCTGACACTCTCCTGTTCTTAGTGTCTCATGCTTATGCTCACTACTTCTCTCACACACCTCCTAGATTTCCCTGTGTCCCCTGCTGTCTTTTATGTAGATGTTTTGCTGTCCCTGTGTCTACTGGTGGCTTTCCTGTGCCATTCCTCATCTTGGGTAAAAAAAGGGTGATCATACCGACAAGATAGGGATGTGCTGGTGAGGTAAGATGGTCCCCACCTGGTTGGAGAACCTCACTCTTGGAAAGAGTTCTTCCAGGACTTGTGCATGAGCATAGGCTGAGAAGCTTATTACCTCTGGGGTGGTGACATCAGCACTTAGATCACTTAGCAAACATCAGTCGGTAGAAACATAGGTACCTACAAGCTTAGATGGCACTCGAGTTGCCGCTTTGGCAAGGTCTATAATACCTAAATGTTGGACTTTTGTACATAAAAAGGCAAATAGGCATCTTTAAGGTCAGTATATCTATGTTGGAGAAAGACATTAAACATGCTGAGAGCTAAAGGAGTGATGCAGAAAATATCTGGAGAGAGCTTGAGAAATGAACAGCCCTCAGCTCAGAATATGCCCCAATATCATCCCTTCACCCTCTAGGAAGTCATGCTTACAGGTCAGGCTTTTGTTGAATCAGCTGGGTGGCCTAGGGATACTTGCATCACCTACGGGAAACAGATTACTTGAGTCGTGGGTGGGTTCTATTCAGTACTTTGCAGAAGTGATGCAGATGAGCACTGTAAAACGACTTATTTTAGAAGCTCACTCACCTAGCCTTTGTCCCAGAGTCTGCTAAGATAAATCCATCAATTCTTTTCCAAATTACTTCAATGCTGTTTTCTCTTCCTCTACATCATTTTTCAAAAACTTTACTAAGGCCCACATCCAAAAAAGGGGATGAGGTACCATCACACTTAGTATGACAACTATACTTATGCTTCCACTCATTTTAGGCAAGGGTATAATCTCACAAACGAAATTACTTTCTGGTTAAATGGAACAAGGAACTTTAATGAAAGAAAGAAAACAGTGTTTTAACCTTAAAAACCATCTGTGTGTGTGTGTGTGTGTGTGTGCGCGCGCGCGCGCTTTGCTGTACAGGTACTGCCTACTATTTTCCATCTTCACTGCCCCCCTCCCTATGCAGATTTAAGGAAACGATCCACATTGCCAATTCTTCACTTCCATTTTCTATGCCGTTTTCATCACGTACTGATATTAAATGTATAATTGAGTTGCCAGTGTTATCACTCATCCAGATCTAGTCATCTTCTGGATCTGAAAAGGCCCTAATACAAATGATTCACCAAGATTTGCCGCTCTCAAATATTATTGTATTTATGCGCTAGTCTCATGACCGAACAATAAGATCATCTCCCTGTGGGAAGGCTCCAATGTGAGTGCTGCTCCTAAGGAGATGTGCAGATATTACATTTAGATGGACCTAGCTAGGATTAGGTCAATCTAAATGCTAATCTGTGCAGACAGTCCGAGAGGTTAAATCAGGCAAAAATGGTGGGCTTCATCTAAATTAATTCCCTTGAGGAGGTAAGATAACTTAGATCAGGAATGGGTTAACCTGATCTAGTGAATGTCTGCACACGTTTGGAGCTTGGCCCAGTTACTTACACCAGGTTTCCAGCATGGCTTCTGACACTGGTGAATGTCGGCATACAAATGTCTGTGCGCGCAGCCCCTAATCTACAGTTAGGTAGCTTAAAGTAAGCTGTGTGATTGTAGACCAGGTGTGGTGAATGTATACAGGTATCCTAAGTTACAGAGCAGTTCAGCTGGGTTTCAAATTAGTTTAAAATGCAAAGATACTCCCCCCTATGCCATGTATCCTAATCACTTTCATTCATGCAGACAGAAGGAATTCAAATACAGCAGCTGCTATTGCCCAGTAATTTTTGTACAGCTTTATCACAAATGGAGGGTCCTGGTTTTAGCCTGGGTAAACTTCCAGGTGCATTATGACAGTTAAAGCTGAAACCAAGATCTCTCAGATTTGGCATTCCTCTACCTCATACACCTTATATAGGGCTACGTAGGAGAAAATCACATGGAACGCTGTTCTCGGGCCTCCAGGCCTTAACTACAGGCATATTCTAGAACTTTATATAATACTAGCATTGGGAAGTGATCACAGTTTGTTTAGAGGCACTAAATCTTTCTCTTGGGTGTGCCCTGTCACCTTTTATCAACCACAGGTCATAGGAAGTATAGTTCATTTGTGCATGTTCACATTCTCTCTATTTAATTTCAGTCCAGTTGGTTCAGTTGGTTTTAGATCTTGTTTTGATCTCATGTTGTGTTTTTCCTCTGACTTGTCACAAACTATGATGTCAACCCTGTTAATTTCCATCCCCTGTAGCTTTGTAAAATATCACTCATTTTCCTTTGTAAGCTTTCTGGGATGCTTGTGATGCTGAACGGAAGGGAAAGAAAGGCCCATCTTCCACATGATGCTATAAAATTGTCAGGGTACGGTAAACTTAGCATAAAAAGGCAGATTCTTGTTCTGTATTACTTTGAATTGTCAATCATATCTGGATTTGAATATTTAACTCTATTTTAAAGAAAAATAACAAAGTGTTTGTTATTTTCAAACATTCTTAGAGTACAGCCCAAAGTTGTGTGCTTCATATATTTGCATACATATTTGCTGCTTCCAGAACAACTCCTTTTGTGAAAGCAACCAGTCATTTGAATTGTGCCAATAGAGTACTTGTGTGCCAGCTTTACATATTTAAATGTAGGGTTTTGCAAAGGTAAAGGATACCCACACATTGAAGCCCCTTAATGACTAGCGCTATCGATAATGATGGAAATCCTTCAATAAATAGGAAATTACAAAACACTTGTTTTATACAAAGTTATAGCTGTATTATGTTCCCAGTTATATGTGTGTAAATCTGTAGTATCTCCTGTGACCTGCGTTATGCTGGTGTAGCTGAGGAGACTTTTGCCTATGAGTATTTAGGTCCTCAGTAAAATGAATAATATGTAAAATGAAAATTGATAAGGTCTGTATATGATATGCCAGCTCCATATTTTTAATATCCCCAATATTACTTAATCATTGGATGAGGTTTTCTCATTGATTTTCAGATTCATCAAGGATTCCATCATGATATGAAGTAGAGAGGGGCTTGCTCCATAACCCTGAGCTGTGTGTGGTGGAGTAGGATCTAAGTCTGGATTAAGATTTAATAAGGTCCTTCTCATGAACCAAATCCTCCAGATCCAAATTCTATAGAACTCTGGGTTTACAGAGTCTAGATCCAACTATCTCCGTTATAAATGTCAGTATATACATCTTTCTTGCAACTGCAGTAACATGAAAACATTCAAATATTAACTATCTGTCCTTCAGGGCTATTACCGTAAATAAAACAGTGTTTCATTTCTGCACATGTACAGTGATGAAAACATACTGACACTCAATACTTCTATATTATCTCCATGGGAAAAGACTGCATATGTTAAAGGCCACACTTTTTCACATTTCATATTGTTTCCCCCTTATTCTCATTATTACTTGCTTTCAAGTCACTGATTTGGATTTTCCTATAGAATATTTAAGAATGTACAACTTGTAGAAATGTAAAAAAGCCTTGAATTTTGTTGCAGTTGTATTTTTACAGAAACATATTCAAGATGATTAAGATTCAACAGTTTATCAAGATGTAAATGCACACGCACAAAAACCCTAGAGTCTGGGTTAATCCTTTTAGTTATGAAGCCCATATATCTCAGAATAGGTCACTGGAAAGGCTTCCTGGACATCTAATTAAAGTATTTGACTCATTCCCACTTTGTGGATGTTGCATGCGTATACTGACACCTGACTCCAAGGCTCCTCAAGATACACCAGATGATTTGCCTGCTTACAGTTGCTTCTCCGCTTGCACCATTAGAATCTTTAAGACAAGCAACTTGGAGAGAAATTTCTTCACATAGCGAAGCCAGTTAAAAATTGCTTCATACTCTAAGACAGCAGGAAGTTCAGCTGCAGGGAACTGAACCACAAATTAGTTGAAACAGAGAGAAACTTTGCAGTCACATCCACTCTAGTTTCAGCTCTAAATCATCTGTCTCTATATATGAAAAGTAAATAAATAGAGTAGTATACTTACCATAGTTTCAGCAACTGTGTCTACAAGCCTGCTAAAATGTATGTATTGAAATACAATGAGTCAAACTGTTCTTTGTCCTTCTGTATGCACTTCCTTTTTTGAAAGTGTATGTGGTCACTCACTCTAGCCTTCACAGGAAAGCATATCAGCAAAATCCTTGTTTTGCATAATATCAGAGCCCTAACAGAAGTTTTAACCGTGTGTGTTTGGGATACACTGTACTGCTGGGAAAGCCAAATGAAAGTGAATTAATACATTCATTTTATGATCTCCAAGCGATTAAGGATATGATGAGAAAAATTGCATAAACATGTTTTAATAGTACTGAGTAGGTTTCAAAATTGTATTTTGAGTCCATTCTGTTTAAAACCCTTTCATCCCACAATAGTCAGCAGGTCAGTCTTAACTACCAATACCCAGAATCTGCCTCCTGCGTGCTCTCACTTTGAAGCCTATTTGATATCTGAATCCTGAACAGGCCTATAATCATATGACAGCAACACACTGTCCACACACTCCTCCTTGTTCAGGTTCTCAAAATTTAATTCTTGACTTGAACACAAAGGCAGGATTGTCCATGAGGAAACCCGGGGTTTGATCCATCTCAAACTTCAGGGCTAATTTCATTTCACTTTTTGAGCCTAAGTGGCTTCTATGCAGCCCAGAAACTGTGGCTTTTTGCAGTTGGCCACAATTTGCAACTTTGTGTTGTGTGTGCAGGTGCCCATGTACCCACTGAGCATTTCTGGGGGGCCTGAGTTATAGTTGGGGAACTGCATTGTGAAAGAGGAATGTCTAGGAATGCACATAAGGCTGGGCATCTCCGCAGATTTTAGTTGCTGGAAAAACATAACTGTGTGGATACCTTTAAGAGTGTAATGTATAAGTTGTAGGGGTTTGGGTTGTAGCCGTGTTGGTCTAAGGACATAGGCAGACAAGGTTCCTTGGGTGAATTTGATATCTTTTATTAGACCAACTCAAATAGTTGGAGAATAGTTATTAAGCAAGCTTTCGGGTTCAAAAACCCTTCGTCAGGCTAAGGAAGCTTCAGCAGTTGGTGTGTGCTCTTCCTGTATAAGTTGTTACATTTGCCCTGGGATTTCCAGAGGGAACTGAAGGGAACAGCAGAGCAGTAGGCTAAGATGGTTCTCTGAATAAACAAACTTTATAGTGCTATAAGCTTAACTCCTTGGTCTTTTGAGAACAACACATGGTACCAGGACTGGGGTGCAAAGAAAGAAAAAAGTGGAGCATCTCAGAATTCCAGAGGAGTTAAAGCTGTCCAGCAATGCAGCATAAAACTGGAAGAAATTTAAGCAGAACTTCACTATACATATAGCAGTCAATTGAGCTACAGAGAAGGAAGATCCACTCAAGGTAGCTGTTTTTTAAATATAGTAGGCCCAGAAGTTGTCTCTTTATAATAGCCTACAGCTGTCAGAAGCAGAACAGAAAAGCTATAGCACAGTAATTAAAAAGTTTGAGGAATATTGTATACCCAAACAAAATGAAACCTTTGACTGTTATAATTTCCACATGAGGCTGCAGAAAGAATGAGAGTCAATAGAGGAGTTTGACAAAGACCTCAGGCTGCTGAGCCAGACATGCAACTTTGGAGACCTAACTTTGGAGATCCCATGGTTAGAGACCAAATAGTATTGGGTATAAGGGATACAAGCCTCAGAAAAAGACTGCCAGAGGATCCTGACCTTAATTTGAAAAAGGCAGTTAGAATGTGCCAAGAGGCTGAGATAAATGCCAGGCTGCAGAAGCTTGACAAAAAAACCCCAGAACAAGCTGAACTAGACAGGATTACATGACTGCAAAAACCCAAGGCAACACACAAACAATACAGAAAGAAGGACCTCACTATGAAGCAGGCAAGCAGAGGCCAAAAAGAATTGCTTGAAGAAACAATGGTTAGCTGCAGAGGCTGTGGGGGATACCACAATGCTCTGTAGTTGGTAAGCACTGCAACAAATACAAAAAATTCATTCACTTTGCAGAAGTTTGCAGAAAGGAGCAAGATGTACGACCCAAGAAACAGTAATTGCATGCTTTATGCAATGAGGAAGAGGAAGAATTCTTCATTGGCACAATGTTCATTCTTCTGAGGACTAGATAATGACCCCTGAACACCAATGGACTAATGGCAACTTTTAAATTAGATACAGGGGCACAGGTCAATGTAATACCAGAATACATTATTCAGAAAATGAAAATGAAACCTGGGTACTAAGAAAATAGAAAGTGAAACTTAAAACATATAATGGGAACATGAGTGCAGCCATGAGTGTTTGTGGACTGCATGTTAGACACAAGGATAATATAGTAAAAATTCAGTTTGTAAGCCCTAGAAAATGTAGTGCCAATTATTGGGTTGCAAACATGTAAAACTTTAGGTTTGATTACGAGAATAGATGCCATTGAGGGACTACAAAGCAAGAACATAGACAAAGAATTTTATGATGTGTTTCAAGGCATAGGGAAACTCTCAACTGAGGACAAGAAAGAATTAAGAGAGCCAAATACTCCCACCATACATGCTTCCAGAAATGCTCCCATTTTACTAAGGGGAAAACTGAAAAAGAAATGAGAGTATTTAACATGGGCAAAATAGAAAAAGTAGAGCAACCAACTGCTTGGGTTCATTCACCGGTCATAATAGAAAAAATATTTCGAATTATTTATTAGAATTAATTATTTTGGTAATGTGGCAGAAGCTAAACATTTCTCCACTTTGGATGCCTCTTCTGGGTTTTGGCAAGTGCCCCTAGAAAAGAACAGCACTAGATTATGTACCTTCAGTATGCCCTTTCGAGAGTATTGCTTTCCTAGGCTTCCTTTTGGACTGTGTTCTGAGTCTGAACGATTTCACAGAAAGGTGCAACATTTTTTTAAGGTTTTGATGGAACTATGGTTTATATTGAAGATGTATTAGTTTGGGAAGACTATGGAAGAACATGACTTGAGGCTTAGAAAGGCACTAGAGAGAGTTAAAAAACTGAGCGCTTATTGCAGTTGGGATAGGTCCCAGAGGACTGGATGAGGGCCAACGTGGTCCCTATTTTCAAAAAGGGGAAGGAGGAGGACCTGGGTAATTATAGGCCACTTTGCCTCACCTCTATTCTCAGCAAAACCTTAGAAAAAATTATAAAGGATCACATTTGCAGGGTGCCAGCAGGTAACACAATGGTAAGGGGCAACCAGCATGGGTTTATAGCAGGCAGATCCTGCCTGACTAACTTGGTCTCTTTTTATGACCAGGTCACAAAGTGCTTAGATGCAGGAGTGGAGGTAGACATTATTTACCTGGATTTTAAAAAGGCTTTTGACACAGGGTCACACCCAGTTCTTACGAGCAAACTGAGTAGCTGTGATGTGGATTTTCTCACAGTAAGGTGCTTGAAAAACTGGCTTATGGGATGCACCCAGAGTGGTGGTGGATGGATCAATTTCCCCCTGGAGGGATGTGGGCAGTGGTGTCCTCCAAGGCTCTGTCCTGGGACCAGTACTGCTTAATATCTTCATCAGCGATTTGGATGGTGTTGAGAGCACCTTGTCCAAATTCACTGATGACACTAAACTATGGGGTACAGTAAGCACACTGGAGGGCAGGGAGCCAATTCGGGCAGATTTGGATTGACTGGGGAAGTGGGCAGATCAGAATAGGATGCAATTAACAAGGATAAATGCAAGGTGCTGCACCTGGGGAGAAAGAATCTCCAACACACCTATAGACTGGGGGGACCATTCCGAGTACCACAACAGTGGAAAGAGATCTCAGAGACCTGGTTGACGCAAAAATGAACATGAGTCGCTGATGTGAAGAGGTAATAAGCAAGGCTAACTGTACTCTTTCTTGTATCAGCAGATGCATCACAAGCAGGTCTAGGGAAGTGATAATTCCCCTCTATGCGGCATTGGTGAGGCTGCAGATGGAGTACTGCGTCCAGTTTTAGGCACCGCACTTCCAAGAGGAATGTGGATAACCTTGAGAGGGTTCAGAGGAGGGCTACTCATATGGTTGAGGGCCTGCAGGTAAGACCCTGTGAAGACAGACTGAGGGACCTGAATCTCTTCAGCCTTCACAAAAGAAGGCTGACAGGTGATCTTGTGGCTGCCTACAAACTCATTGCGGGATCAGCAGGGAGCAGGGGACACTGTTTACCAGGGCACCCCTCAGGGTTGCCAGAAATAATGGCCACAAAGTGAAGGAGAATAGATTTAGACTGGATATAGGGAAGAAATTCTTTATGGTAAGCGTTGCCAAAATATGGAATGGGCTTCCAAGGGAGGTGGTGCTTTCCTCTACCTTGGAGGTGTTCAAAAAGCGATTGTACAAGCACCTGGCTGGGGTTACTTAACTCCCAGCACTCTTTCCTGCCTGGAGCAGGGGGTTGGACCCGATGATCTACCAGGTCCCTTCCGACCCTAGAAATCTATGAAATCACTAATTTTATATCACAAAACAATTACCAAAGGAGGTTGGGATCATTATTTGGCAAAAGTCCTTGACTTCAGGAGGGCCAACTTCAATGAGCTAAGGAAATTAGTAAGAGAGACATTGGGGACTCAGAGCCTCAGTGAGACGGAAGTCCAGGATGGGTAGTTGTTCCTTAAGGAGATGATCCTCCAAACTCAGAGGGAGTCAGTCCCAATGCAAACCAAAGGGGGCAAGAGCGCTAAAAAAGCCCCCTTGGCTCAGTAAAGGCATCCAGGAGAGCCTGAGAGCAAAAAAGGTGGCATACAATCAGTGGAAGCAAGGGGCAATCACCAAGGAAGATTATACCTCTGTTACTCGTGATTGCAGGGAGGTGGTTAGGAAGGCCAAGGCACAAATGAAACTAGGGCTGGCAACCCGAAATAAGGATAACAAAAAGTCCTTTTTCAAATACATAAGGAGTAAGAAGAAGGCACCAGGTAACATGGGGCCCCTACAGTACAGGTTTGGCAATCTGGTGATTGCAGCAAAGGAAAAAGCTGATTTCTTCAATGAGTTCTTTGCCTCCATATTTCTGAGCAGGGACCTGTACAACTCCCCCGCTAGGATTACGGACAGGCTCAGGGGATACAATGCCCTGCCTAGGTCAGGGACAATTTAGTTAGGGAACTTCTGGAGGGGCTGGATGTGTTTAAATCAACAGGTCCATATGCTCTTCATCCAAGGTTACTGAGAGAATTGGCAGAGGTTATAGCAGAGACCCTGGCACGGCTGTATGAGCACTTGTGGTGTTCTGGCCAGGTCCCAGAGGACTGGAAAAGGGCCAGTGTGGTCCCTATTTACAAGAAAAAAGGAGGACCCGGGTAACTATAGGCCAGTTAGTCTCACCTCGATCCTTGGGAAGACTTTTGAGAAAATCATCAAGGAGCACATCTGCGGGGGCCTAGCATGAGAGGTAATGCTCAGTGGCAACCAACACGGGTTCATTGCAGGCAGATCCTGCCTGACTAACCTTGTTTCCTTTTACAACCAGGTCACAAAGTCCTTGGATGCAGACGTTGAGGTGGATGTCATCTACCTGGACTTCAAGAAGGCTTTTGACATCGTTTCTCACCCCACACTCATAAAAAAACTAGGCAACTGTGGCATTGATGCCTACACAGTCAGATGGGTGGCAAATTGGCTCGATGGTCCCACCCAGAGAGTGGAGGTGGATGGGTTGTTTTCAGCTTGGAGGGATGTGGGCAGTGGAGTCCCCCAAGGCCCGGTCCTCGGGCCTGTGCTATTCAACATCTTTATCAGTGACTTGGAGGTGGGCGTGGAAAGCACGCTGTGCAAATTCGCTGATGACACAAAGATGCGGGGAGAATTGGGCACTCTGGAGGGGAGGGACAGAATCCAACTAGATGTAGACAGGTTACAGAGGTGGGCGGATGAGAATAGGATGGAATTCAGCGCAGACAAGTGCAAGGTGCTGCATCTAGGGAGAAGGAACCTGCAACATACCTATAGGCTGGGGAACACCCTTCTTGTCAACACGGTGGCAGAAAGGGATCTTGGAGTCATTGTTGGCTCCAGGATGAATATGAGCTGCCAATGTGAGGAAGCGGTCAGTAAGGCTTACTGCGCCTTGTCATGAATCTACAGATGCATCACAAGCTGGTCCAGGGAGGTGATCCTTCCCCTCTATGCAGCGCTGGTCAGGCTGCAGTTGGAGTACTGCATCCAGTTCTGGGTGCTGCAAGAGGGATGTGGCTAACCTTGAGAGGGTCCAGAGGAGGCCCACTCGCATGGTCAGGGGGCAGCAAGCCAGGCCCTATGAAGATAGACTAAAGGGCTTGAATCTCCACAAGAGAAGACAGAGGGGATCTGGTGGCCATCTATAAACTCACCAGTGGGGACCAGCGGAAAATAGGTGAGGCTCTGTTTTCCGAGGCACCACCTGGGATAACAAGGAATACCGGACACAACTTGATTGAGAGCAGGTTCAGACTTGATATCAGGAGCATTACTTTATGGTTAGGGTTGCCAGGCTCTGGAATGGGCTCCCAAGGTAAGGGTGCTCCAGCCCAAGGGAGCTGGTGCTCTCCTCTACCTTGGAGGTCTTCAAGAGGAGGTTGGATAGATATCTGTTTGGGGTATTATGATCCAAGAACTCGTTCCTACCCAGGGCAGGGGGTCGGACTTAATGATCTGTTCAGGTCCCTTCCAACTCTAGAAACTATGAAACTATTTCCATTTCACAGAGGGGGGAAACAGAAGCAAAGAGGCGAAACCAACCTTTTCGAGGCCACTGTGGCAGAGTCAGCCTGGAAGCTACTTCTTTTCCATCCAGTGTTTTGTCCACTAGGCACGACGAGCCCCTCTCCCCCCACTCTATAGCAACTGCTATACATTCCTTCTCAAACAGTCACCCTAGAATGTGGAGCTTTCAGGAGGTCAGAGATCCGTTTGGGGTGCTGCCTTTCATTTTTCATATTACTGTCACATCCAGAAGATCCACTCATGGACCAGAATCCCATTGTGCTAGGTGCTGTACAAACATAGAACAAAAGGACTCTAGGAGCACGTGTCAGGCAAGAGACCACAGACTGATAGTTAGAAAAGGGAAGACAAGGAAAACATCAAACAACATTGATCAGCATCAGAGGCAGGGTTCAAATTACACTTTGACTTGCGGGGGTGGGGGACGGTGTCTGCAAAAATAATTATACCGGTTCATTGGAAGGAGAAATCTGATAAGAGACCCCCTGGGGGTTATGATTTTTCTAATCTTACAGAGGGGCTCACCCCCCGCACCAAGCTACCCTGTATTTTGCACCCCTATCATAGGGCATCTATACATGGGCTCTGACATGTTCTGATTAGATTAATCAAGTCTTCTGGAGTCTTCTAATCAGAACACTCCAGTATGCTGCAGTCTCATGTATTCAATGTCCCTGTGTTTCAAAATGGCAACCGGGGAGCTTTACCTAAATTTCATTGAATGGGCTTTAGTTAAAGTGCCCCCACCACCATTTTGAAATTTAGGATGCTAAATACATGAGATGCTGTGGATATTTTAATTAGAGAGGTTCCCAAGACCTGCTCTAATTAAAACACCCATCCCCGCATCCTGGAGCACATGTAAAAGTGTCTATAGGTGATAGGTTCAGTACATCAGCAACATTCACATTGTAATTTGCTCTGGTGGTGTAAAGAGTCCTTTAGAGAAGGAATAAAATTACATTTACATTCACTTTTAAGAAACTTTTTATGCCAGAGTAATATAAAATGGCATCAGAAATATGAATCAGGACACAATTTTAGCACAATTAGGAGTGGGTGACAGGGGCACCAGTCCCAGATGCTCACTTAAGAAGAGTAGACTCATAAGAACAGTAGACCGTGGCCTGATCACCGCAGATGTTGCTGCTGCTGGCTCAACTGTCTAGGGTGCAAACCTGGTTGTCATGTGCCTGGACCGCTAAATATAACATTGTGAATATAGCCGAAGGCAAACAAACAAAAAGTAGTCGGGTCAGGTTTTGGTCAGTGAGAAGCAATTTGACTGAAGTCAGTAGAGCTGGGTGACCTGGGGTTTGTCCAAGAGCAAACAGCCTATTAAGCAAGGGAGCATAGGAAAGGCATTCTAGAGAGAGGCCAAAAGTGAGGTGTTTGCCCATAATGTTACAAAGAGTTAGTGGGAATTTACCATTTCTCACCTCAGCTTTCTGAGATTAACCCATCAAAGCTCCAACCAGGCTTCTGAGATCCTGCAGCCCCTGAGCAGCATTGGTCTAAGGCAGGGCTGTCCAACTTCTAAGTGGTGAGGGCTACATGCCATGTGGGCTGCACTGGTGAGTCATGGGTCTCTGGGCTGCACCATGCAGGCACCACCCCCGAACTCATGGCACTGCAAACAGGCAGCTGTTCCAGTGTGCAGGTGGGCAGCAATTTCCTGCACCACAGATTTGGGTGGCTCCCTTCCTCAGTGCCCTTGTTGCACCAAGCCAAGGCCTCCCCTGGTGTCATGGACTGTGCTGCCTTGCCCCTGGGCAGGAGCAGGAAAGCAAAGGTGAGGGAGGGAGGGAGAACCTAGAGATCCCAGCTGCAGGAGCAGCCAGAATGATGGGGCATGTTGTAGGCAGGTAAGAGCTACGCATTAAACCCTCGAGCTGCATGTGGCCCACTGGCTGCAAGTCGGACAGCTTTGGCCTAAGGAAACAGTAGGTCAATATAAACACAAAAGACTGTAAAGGATGGAAGTCACTCTGCCTCTGCTTTGGGAAAATCAGGCAGTATCTATTCCAACGCTAGAGAAAAATATATTTAAAAAAGTAAAAAAACATTGAACTCAGATTATACCAGGTTGTATCCTTAAACATGTTTATTTTATCTTATTTGGTTTTGATTACAAATCATTCAAGCTGCAGGCACTCCTGAAGCACACATCTGGATAGTTCTTTGCTGCCTTCTCTGCCAGCTGGATGCAACATTTGTAGTTTCGAGTTTGTGCACATCTGAGTATTGTTTTCATAGCAATCACCTTTCAAAAGAAAGAACATTAGGTCATTTCTTGCAGATGACGACTATTAATATGCTAATATTAGCATAACTTTATGTAGCATTTATAATATAAATGGATAATATACCTATATAGCTCTATCTTTCAAGTGGGTTAATATTGGTCTGAATTATCAGGAACATGGTCTAAAGGTGCCTCAACTAAGTTTCTAATTGAATAATGGAAATAAGAACTGAGTTTCAGAAGATCTGGACACCTAGTACTTGCACTGACTGCAGCTAAAATCATGGGTACTCAGCACTTCTGACATTTCCAGCCTTAAATGCATTTTACCTTTTAATTAAACAGAAATGCAGTAGAAACCACCCCTGAATAGGTAGATTGTGCATAACATTTACCTTCATTACTGTTATTTCCCTGGCCAGTGGTGAACTGAGGGAATAAATAAAGCAGATCTTGTGATGCTAGTGATTTAAGATCGCTTAGACGGAGAGGAGACAAGGTGATAAATGAAGCAGATTGTTGCTCCCCAGTTCAGGTCAGCGTGTCTCCTTGCAACTACTAATTTACACCACTGGCATAAATCCTTGCACTAGTGGATGACTGGCACACCCTGGGCTCCCTTTAGACATGACTGTTTCTTTCCAAGGCCTGCTTACACCTTGAAACTAACATGTCCCTTCCATAACAAAGTCAAACAATCACAGACTGCTGGAAGACTGTTTTAGATTGGACATAAGAAAATACTTGTTTATTGTCCAAGTCTCCAGAGCCTGGAATAGACTCCCTGCAGAAGTGGTGCAAGCACCTACTCTGGATATGTTCAAGAAATGTTTGGATGCTCACTTTGCTGGGGTCATTGGTCCCAACTGACTTCCTGCCCTTTGGGCAGGGGCTGGACCCAATGATCTCTTGAGGTCCCTTCCAGCCCTAATGTCTATGAAGTCACCTTACACTGCAGTTCGGAGGTGGTGGAAACAGTCTTAGCACAGGAAACAGTTTGGCTGCCTTTGCCCATGGACACTTCTCCTAGCCCACCTGACTACACGTATCAAGGACAATAAAAAGTCCTTTTTTAGATATGTGAGGAGTCGGAAGAAAAGCAAAGGTAACATTGGACCCCTGCTAAACCAAATGGGACAACAGACAACCGACTCCCAGGAAAAAGCTAATCTGCTTAATGGGTAACTTTGTATTGGTTTTTCATCAACTTCAAGGGTCCGCCTTGCCTAGCAAGCTGAGGGACAGCCAGGGTGAGGGTGAAATTATACCCAGCATTGGTGTAGACCTTGTAAAGGAACACCTCAAGAGGCTGGACACCTTCAAATCAGCAGGTCCTGACAGACTGCACCCCAGAGTACTTAAGGAGCTGGCAGGAGTCTTAGCCCAACCACTGGCCAAGATTTTAAAAAACTCTTGGCACTCAGGTGAAGTACCTGAAGATTGGAAGAAGGCCAATGTGGTGCCCATCTTCAAGAAAGGGAGGAAAGTAGATCCAGGGAACTACAGGCCAATCAGCTTGACCTCAGTCCCTGGTAAGATTCTGGAAAAAATCAGAGTCCATTCTTGACAAGCTGGCTAATGTCAGCATCCTGAGGGACAGCCAGCATGGGTTTGTTGTAGGTAGGTCTTGCCTGACCAATCTCATCTCTTTCTATGACCAGGGGACATATCACCTGGGCAAGGGAGAAGAGATTGACGTCATATATCTGGACTTCAAAAAAGCCTTTGATCTGGTGTCCCCTGATCTCCTCTTGTAAAAATTGGCCAACTGTGGTGTCAGCTACATCACAGTCCAATGGCTGGAGAATTGGCTCTGAGGCCGAACGCAGAGAGTGGTGGTCGATGGAAGCGAATCATCATGGCACTCCGTGACCAGTGGTGTCCCCCAAGGCTCCGTCCTTGGACCTGTTCTCTTCAACGTCTTTATCAACGATGTAGATACAGGTGTCAGAAGTGGACTGGCCAAATCCGCCAATGACACCAAACTTTGGGGTAAAGCGTCCACTCTGGAGGATAGACTGGTGATGCAGGGTGATTTGGATAGGCTGAAAAAGTGGGCAGATACAAACCTGATGACTTTCAATACTGACAAATGCAAGGTACTCCACCTTGGGAAAAAAAACCTGCATCATGCTTATAGGCTCGGCAGTGCTATGCTCGCTAGCACCAAGGCCGAAAGGGCTTGGAGGTCATGATTGACCACAAGATGAGCATGAGCCACCAATGCGATGTCACAGCTGGTAAAGCAAACCAAACTCTGGCTTGCATCCATAGATGCTTCTTAAGTAAATCTCAGGATGTCATCCTCCTGTTGTACTTGGCCTTGGTGAGACCACAGCTGGAGTACTGCATCCAATTCTCAGCTCCACAATTCAGGAAGGATGTGGAGAAGCTTGAGAGAGTCCAGAGGAGAGCCATGTGCATGATCAGAGGGCAGGAGAATAGGCCTTATGAAAAGATGCTGAAAGCCATGGGACTCTTCAGCCTGGAAAAGCACAGGCTCAGGGAACACCTGGTGGCAGCCTATAAGTACATCAGGGTTGTGCATCAGGATCTGGGGGAACATCTGTTCACCAGAGTGCCCCATGGGATGACAAGAACCAACTGTCACAAACTCCTCCAAGACCATTTTAGGCTGGACATAAGGAAAAATTTCTTTACTGCCCCCAAGGAAAAATTTCCAAGCCCCCAAGGCCTGGAATAGGCTCCCTCCAGAGGTGGTGCAAGCACCTACTCTGGACTCCTTTAAGAAGCGTTTGGACGTGTATCTTGCTGGGATCCTTTGACCCTAGCTGGTTTCCTGCTCCTGAGGCAGGGGGCTGAACTCGATTTTCTGAGGTCCCTTCCAGCCCTAACGTCTATGAAATCTATTCTCCACTGACTGTTACCAGCTCATTTAGGGCCAATTTGTACAGTTTATATTATGGATTGGAGAACCATAGATTTTTTTTTACAATTTTGCTAGTTTTTGAAGATTCTTTTCCTGATAGGCAAGTGCGTACATCACAGCAATTCTACTTCCTTTAAGTTGAAAGAGCAATTAAATGCCCCCCTATACAGTGCCAATTGGAAACTATAGGAAGCCTCTGCCGAAAACAATAGTGGACAAGGCTGATCAGAAGCTAAGCCATGTTGGTGGAGAGGTTCCCATGGACCTGATTATGAGCACAGGAGCTGAAGGATGCTGGGACAAGTGGTACATTTAATGCAGAAAGTATTGTAAGGAAGAAGAAAGGGAGCACAGCAGTTGTGAGGGTGGCATTGAGATGGAGGAGGGAAACCAGCTTCCTAGGGTCAGCCAGCCAGCTGGAAAGAAGGAAACTGCCTGTTGTTTGAATGGAAGAATATACATTCAGAGCATCAATAACTCCTCCTGAGAGAATCAAACTTTCAAGGCCCCATATGTTAGTTAAGGGGCTTAAGAGCCAGCAATTATAGTTCTATCACACAGAGCCTACTAACCTATTTTTAAACTGGTACGACTATAGTTCTTCAGCACAGAAGCTTGTTTCGATACTTTCACCTTCGCATTGCTTGCCTCCAGGGCCCGGGTCGGGATTATTACATTGACGCGTTCGACTATGTTCTCCTCGCACGCAGGGGGACCAGGGAGTCCAGCAGCTCCAGCCTCCATTAGTGACTTGCTTAGCTGTCATAGGAAACCAAACCTGAATTAGTTCTGCACAGGTGTAACTAATTGGAATGTAGTAGTAAACTATGTTAATGATGCATAAGATAGAGCAGAATTCATCTCCGGCTCTGGTGACTCTCCAGAACCAAATGATTGTCACTGCCTTCCTTTCTCCCATACATGCATACATTGAGTTGACTCTGAACACCCATGAGGCCAATGATCCAAAAGCATAGCTCTCTATTTAGATGCCTAAACATTACAGTCTGAGCCCCACTTGGGACACTTGTTCATTAAACACCTGGCTACCATAACACAGCATATGAAAGTGCTGTTTTCACACAGTCACTTTTCATGGTAAAACTACATTTAGCAAATCATCATTTTTGCTTCAGGTTCTTTTTCTCCATTGGACTCCATGTCCACCCTATTGCAGTGGGGGAGGGGGCAACTTTGGCAGGTATGCCAGAAATTAAACCTTGTGCCTTCCCTGAGTGCCTCTCTGATCCCCTTCCTCTGCCCAATCTGCTAATCTGTTTTTTGTCCCCTGTCCTCTCCCTGATCTTTTGCATCTCACATAGAGATGGTCTCCATGCAACTTGTAGGAGTGTGCCACAGACTGGCCACTCTTACCCTATTGCAAACTGGCAGAGCACCATTGATATCATGCGCTACTATTGCGCACACCAGTTAAAAACACCGAGCCACTAGTGTAGCGACAGCAGTACAACTCCCTAATATAGATCCCATTTATACCAGTGCAGCTTGATTCCCACTGGCACAGAGTAGCATACTTTAAAACTGGGTAAGCTGTACTGTTGAAACCATACAGCACTGATGTAACTTGTGTCTGTGTTGGGACTCTATGCTGGTGCAGCTATACCAATAGCTAAAACCCAGCGTAAATAATGCCTTCATATAAACAGATATGATTCCTTCTGGATTTGTATTTGTCCTTGCAATTGCTACTTGATTGCAAATGCTGAGGCTATGTGCTTAATTATGCAGTTCTTGAGTGTTTGGCAAAATGGAACAGAAAAACATGGTGTGGCAAAAGTGTTACAGGTGTGGTAGAACGTCAGGGGAAGTTTGTTTTTCTCTGCTCTCTCATGTGCAGTGTTCCCTCTAAGCTGCATGGCCTGCGTGGCTGCGCAGGCACACTCATACCGGAGTACCTCATACACTGGGCATACCTGCATGGCCGCGCATGCCATGCAGCTTAGAGGGAATGCTGTTCATGTGTGAATAGGGAATCAAGAAAACTGGCAGCTGGGCTGGGGCAGAGTAGAGACTCCATGAAACAGAGATGCAATAAATTGGTCATCATGGCCGTGTGTAGATGAAACAAGAGGCGTGTGTGCACGACACTTTAAAGTGGTCTAAATGCTTTTGTACCGCTTTAATGGTGTTGGTGTTTGCACATGGTGGCATATTGCACATTAATTCCAGCCGCTGTAGGAAATTTGACAGCGTAATGCACCTTAAATGACTTGGGGTGTAGTTTGATGACCTTACAGCTAAGTGCGGCTCAGGGGCTCTGTGCGGTTCAGGGGCTCTGCAGGAAGCCTTGTAAGCAGCCTGGCGGCAGCCCGGAAAAAACAACTCCACCCAAGAAAAGTGGCAAACCTGATCTCCCCACCCACGCACTGTGTGCCTGCCTGAGCTGCGTGGGGGCCTGGTGCTTCCTTCCACGGCTCCAGTGCCCACCAGGACTGCCCAAGCTGGGTGCTGCCTGGCGGGGGGGGGGGGGGGGCGCGCAGCGCCGGGGTGGAGGCACCGCTACCATGGAGGGAAGCACCAGCCCCCCTGCAGCCCAGGGACCACTCTGCCTGCTGGTAGCTTGCCCTCCCCTCCAGAGAGGTAGGTAAGTCAGTGGGGTGTGTGCATCACATGGGGGTTTAATTAGGCCTAAATTGAAGCAGTGTTTTTTAAAACCCACTGCTTCAATTTAGGGCCCCCCCCATTTTGTCTACATATGCCCCATAAAACTTAAGCATATGCAAGCACCAGGCTTTTGCAGAGGAACAGAGGTAAACCCAGTTAGTAACATGAAAAAGGGACTCTTACCAGAACCTGGATCACTGCCCTGGTTCTATGGAATTGCTTCTCCAAAATGTTATTCACCTCAATTATTTCAGTGTAAGTGAATTTGTGGATGCCTTTACAAGGTGCACTAGTGGATGTAGGTGAAACGAAGACCTGTAATGAATCTCATACCTTCATAATTTATCATGAAAAACTCACTGGCTAAAATTAACTTCTATGTCTTATACCCAGCTAAATAGGTCAGAAGCATGTATAAGAATGTTCTGTGATATCTAAAAAAGGATTTAAGGGCAGTGTCTCATATCATTTAGGTAAAATCCAGACTTTCAAAGCACTCTATTGCATGCCAATTTATATCTGCTGAGAACATGGTGCTCCACTATCTACTAACCTTCACTTTCTTTTCCTTTGGCAATCTGGCAGGCAATTCCCTTAAAATAGCTGGAGCACATACAGATGCACTCTCCGTCTATCACCACCAAGGTGCCACCATTTTGGCAAGGCTTGCATTTGCACACACTATGTTCAGTCACATAGTCCTCAATTGCTCTTTCCAAATTTTGTTTCTTCGTATGTGCATCTCTCATCTTAACTGGAACAAGCGTATGGATTGGAGATGGCTGTGGAGAAAAAAAAGCCCATAATATTTTTTTCCTACAATTATATCTAAATCTTTTTTTCCTACAAAATTTTAGACCACTTGCCTGAAAAAAGGGCTAAAATCTGCCACAGATGGTTTAAGATGAAGATTTTGTAATGTATTCAGCCTAGAAGAAATCTCCTTACCCTCTGTTGTATCACCACTGGAGCATCCACCAGTGAGGTGGCCCACTGCAGGTAATCCTGTATATCAACCACTTGGGCTCCTCTCAGTAGCATTTCTTTTATCTTAACTGAAAAATCAATCTTCCCTCCATCAACAAAAGAAAGGACATCATCAATCACTGCATCATGTTTTTTCTCCACTGCAAAATGACAGAGAAAATACTAGATGTTTAAGGTTCATTGATGCACAGGTGATTGCATCCTAGCCCTGTTAGCCCATCTCCCTGTAAATGAAAAGATGGAAGGCCCTATCAATGTATTAAGAGATATTAGTGATCATTTCAATTCTTTGATAATTCCCTGATAGTGGAGAAAAAAAACATAATCTTGTAAATGTCACAGCTGCTTAAAATAAAAAATAGAAGAAAGGGAAATATATGGTACAACTGAGGGTATATACCAAATCCCACAGCAATTGGCAGAGCACTTGTTATTTGAGTAGTCAGTGTATTATCTGATGTGGTTGAGAGAAATACAACGCTTAGATTGGCAGGGATCTTGCAGTTAAGGTTTGAGGTGCTGGAACAGGGTACTGTGGAAAGCCTGCAATATCTGCTTCTCCTGTGCTTGGGAGTGAATCTTTCTTTCTCTGCTTTTTGTGAATACTATATTAAACTGAGACACTAGACTGTGGACAGACATTACATTTATAGTGCTACATATACCCTTGTAGTGCTGCAGAAAGTGGGTGCACAGATGTGCACCCCCACAGCACTACAGATATGAACGGTGTGTGCCCCTGGTGGCTGGGGGGGCATGGCATGGCTGCGCCAGCTGCAGCAGCCTGGCGGCAGTGAGTGGGTAGCTCCCACAAATGCGGCCGACACTGCTGGTGGTGGGGGGTGGCAAGCGCCAACCACGGGTTGGCAACCACTCACCACTGCCCACTGATTGCTGGCAGCTTTCCTGATGGAGAGGACAGGCTGTCAGTGACTGGGTTCATAGACAGGTTTCCATGAGGGGCAGAGGTGTGGCGGGGAGCAGAGGAGCAACCCCCTTGGCTGGAAAGCACGCCGTTGTGGCAGCTTTGTAATGCTTCATTTTGTAATGCTCGTACTTGTAGCAGTACAAGTATTCATGTCTGTCCAAGGCCCCTGGCAGCTTCAAAAAAGGAGAAAAAGTCAATATAATCTTCCTTTAAGGAAAAGACTTTTCAGCTTGGGGCAGGTACAAAATAAAGATATACTTACATGTTGAAGTTATGGTGATGTTTTCACATTTACCACCTTTAATTTTTAATTGGTAATCCAAATCTTTTGATACTAAACTGGTATCTAAATGATAGCCAAGACATTTCTTTACATCTTCTACACGGATGCCTGCAAATGGAGTTAATGAGGAGATCAATGAAGGAAAAGTCACCTTTGTTTTTTTAATAACTGAAAGGCAAAACTAATTCATGTGTGTTTTCCTCTTGGAGGCTAAATTTCAACACTGTTGAAAAGTTTTGCTTCCTCCTTCCCTCCTATTTCCTCTCCCTCACCATGTATTCAGTGCACTTCACGTCCCTTGAGTGGCTACATTGTGACATAGGAGTCGGCTGCTGTATGGCAATCAGGAAAATTGGAATTATCTGTGGACTGATTTCTATTTCCCTTTCTTTACTTTCAGCTTCTTAAACAACTGGTGTTTCCTGCTACCTATAACATTTCTTTTTGGAAGGATTTCCAAACATTTCTTTCTTTGCTCTGGGTAATTGCTTCTTTCACTACAGTTTATCAGTATTTATTTTATATGTATTCTCTCTCTCAAACCTCTCAATCTGTTCCTTCCCATATCACCCAGTCTTAACCAAGCTGATCCTGGAAAAGGCTCCTCTTTTATACCATAAAGTTCATGTAATTCCACTCATCTATTACACGAGTGTCAAAAATCTGTTTTGCAGGCCAGATTCAGTCTGTAGAGCTCTATTATCTGGTCTGTGGTGCTATATCTTGGCATAAGCCTATATTCTGCATTTGGTATATATTGGATTGGCCTTGCACATGATGCAGGCAGGGCACAGGACTGGTTTGAGACACATGTGGTATATGGGGCCAGTCCAGGGGGGGCACCTGTGGTGCGAAACTGGTCAGAGAGGCATGCCACGTGCCTAGTCCAGACCAGTCCCACACCCTGGATCCAGCATGTGGGGTCAGTTCTTTGACACTGATCCCAGCCTGTGAATTGACCCCATATCAGCCTGGAGGGCCTGGTGAGTTTGGCACCCTTGATTTATTCCATCATTTCCATCTATTCTTTTCAGTTCATCTGAAATCATTGATCTGATCTTGCACCACAGCTGTCAATGGGCATTTTCCTCATACTTTTTAGTCTCTAGACTTACCTAGAAAGTAAACACAATATCAGAATATCCTTGCCTTTTGCTTATTTCTTATACTAAAATTGGCACTTCAATTTTCTTTCCCCATGATCTTCAGTATTTTCATGAGCATTACTTTTTTTCCCCCAGTTTATATCAGAACAATCAGTTAAGAACATAAGAACTGCCATTTACTGAGTCAGATCATGGGTCCATTTGGCCCAGTATCATATCACACAGTGGCAGAGAGTGACCTGGGTATGACTAGGGATTTTGCAATTGTTCCTCTCTCACTTGTAGCCTCCAGCATTTAGGGTCTAGAAAGTTCTGATTCATAGGCTGTACTCTTAATTCCCATGCTCAGTAGCTACTGATTCACCTTTCCTCCCAGAATTTGTTCAGTCTCATTTTGAATCTGGCTAAATTGTCAACTTCTGCAGCTTCTGGTGGGGATGAATTCTACACTTTAATTATGAGCTGTATGAGAAAGAAATTCAATTTGTTAATTTTAGCAAATGAGCTACTAGTTTCATTTTGTCCCCTAGTTCTTGTATTGTGAAAGATAGCAAATAAAACACTCCTATTTACTTTTTCTTCACCATTTAGTATTTTGTAAACCCTTATCATGTCTTCCTCACATATCTCTTTTCTAAGATGAACAGGCCTAGTCTCTTCAGTCTCTCTTCATATGTAAGCCCCTCCATACCACTAATCAGCCTTGCCCTGCTATGTACCTTCTGTAGTTCTTCTATATCATTTTTGAGATATGGGGACTTGGACAGAGTATTCAAGGTATGGACAAACTATGAATTTATAAAGGAGTATAATGACAACTTCCATTTTGTTCACAATTCCCTTAATAATTCTTAACATTTTGTTTGCTTTGCTGATGGCTGCTGAGCACTGCACTGTTGTTTCTAGCAAATTGTCCACATTGACTCTGAGATCTCTTTCCTGTGTAAAGCCCATCATAGTATAAGTAAGATTTGGATTATTTTTGCCTTTATTTATCACAAAAACACACATCTCAGACCTGCATGTGAGGAAAGATGAAGTTACTATGTTTGTATTTTAAACCCTGTGGCTAGACAGAAGTTACACATAAACTGCTTTAAGTGGCCAGAAATTGGTTTAAACCTGTAACAGAACATAAGTTCAGTGCACATAAACTAGTTTAAAAATGGTTGAAACTGGTTTAAAATAAATCTGGTTGAATTTAGTATCATACTTAACTGATTTGGGTCAAACTGGTTTATGCAATGTCTGCCCTGGTTTAAGTTAAATCACTGTCTCTCAGCATCCCAGCATACATTCTAGCCCTGGGCTGGGCTGTTCTGTCTGCTCCAGCAGACAAGGGTTGCAGGAGCAGGGGGGCAGGGATTGCTGGCTGTGACTGTGGATTACAAGTCCCAGAGGCACCTGAAAGCAGGCCCTGCCTGTTTCTGGTAGCAGGAAGAGTCCTGCTATTGTGAGTCTGGACAGCAAATCCCAGAGACCTTGGGGGCACCAGGAAGAGGAAGTGAACACACAGCTCATGCGGGCTATGTACCAGGGAGCTGTGCTCTAGTGCCCCTGGATTCTGGCCTGAGCCACTGCAGGCATGTGGCTGCATCTCCTGAATCACAAGTAAATGTGTGTCTAGTTGTTTCTCAGTTTAATCTCTGTAGTTTAGACTAACCTACAAAGACTAAATTGATTCAGCCTCAGGCTTTTTGACTGTCTGTACTTAGCCGGTAAGGAAGGCTCCAACATTAATGTAAAGGTATTGAAAATAGTTCACCATACTTCAGTGTTGTATATGGTTTCAGTCAGGCTCTTAATTTTCCCACTTATATCATCTATATCATTTATATCATCTTACATCCATTCTGGGTAATGGGCACAAGGAAATCAATTGACAAGTTGCCCAAGTAAGGCTCATCCAGTATTAAAATGTGGGATTCTTTCTGAGCCAGACAACACGGCCTCCAATCTACTACTAGTTCCTTAAATAGTTTTAAAATAAAATATTTTCACAGATTATTGATTTCCATTGGATCATCTTAAAAATATAGCTGTAAAGTTAATGAGGCCAGATCCAAATCTTAATGAAAGACATTTAATTCTGGAGTGACTCCATGATACCAGTGAATATTGTGGTGTAACAGATATTAGTTTGGGATCAGGGCTTTATTTTGAAAATGATTGACTAAAGTACTACACTTGCAATGAAATGCACAATATAGGAAGATTCCTGGCTCTCACACTGCTCCGTGACCTCAGTCAGGCTCCAGCCAAACACAAGGGTTTGTCTTTCACACATTACTTTACAGGACTGAAAGCCTAACTATTCCTGATCAATGTGTTACAGATAGAGCAATAAAATGCATACCTTTTAAATTCATGGCATAATTATCCAACACATATACGAGTTCATATTTTCCTCCCACAGTCCCAGAGACAGCGTAGTGAGTTCCATAATTTTCTAGAAATCTAAAATATTCCCCTTTGTCATATTCAACTGGCAGAAAATTTAAATCATCAAGGAAAGCATCTGTTAGACGAACATCACGACTACGCATTTGAAATCTTCCTAGTTGTACTTTTCCTTTTACAAGCAGAAAGGTTTGGTTCTGAATTCATGAGCAACGAGAAAACAAGAGATTAATAATCCATTCGGGGGGTATAGTATAAAAGATGCAATCAGACATATTTTATTTAAAAAGATATTCAGAACTAGTCTTAATAATATAGCATTTTAGGACATGATGGACAACCTTGATTAGACATAATAAGAAGTCTCCTAAAACTTCACCTAAAATTTAAATGGAAGTAGTAACAAGATAACTTTAGTTATTTTCCATTTTTGCAAAACTCTCCACTTCCTGATTTCAGCAAATTAGGTCTTTTGTGTCCCTCTGTTTCCTGATACCAACTGCCTTTTCTTTTCTTGTGTTTCCATACTGCCTCTCTAAAATCCTTTCCTGACAATTTTTCAACATACAGAAATAGTTCAAGCTAGTTTACCAGATAATGGGATCTGTTTTTCTCACCACTAATGTCAGTTGGATTTTGGCCACTAGCTACAACAAGGAACAGGATTAAAACCTTCCTCTTATAAGCTTCTAGTTCCTTGCTGTTCTTAAATGAAGCATGTGGCTCAATTTAACATAAATCATGTAATGGGCACAAATTAGGCCAACATTCCTTCTATGGAAAACAATGCAAATCATGTGAACTGCACATTCTACTTTAGCTTTACTATCAGATATATTTATTACCATGATCATAACTTATGCTGCTGCTATCCCTAACGAGAAAACTCATATCACAACCTAAGCAAAGATCTATGTGTTGTCTCTCTCAAAACTGAAAGATAGGGGCATTTAGAGCCACATACAGGTGTTACATTTTTACCAGGATTGGTGCTCTGCTGGAAAAAATGACAAGTGTACACATATCCATTCAATTTCTCTTGGGGGAAACATGCTCCATCTGGTGTCAACCTGGAAGATCTACCTTACAAGAGAAACTTTCTTGCAGAATGAACCATGGTATGCTCCCCTCCCTGTCTGGCTGGGGAGGTGAATAGCAAGGCAATGCTCTCCATGCTTCCCCAGAACAAGGAGTGCCAGGTAGGTCGGGGACTGGCACAGCAGGGCAAAGCCCTCTACCCACTTCCTGAAATGGGGTCCTTGGTCTGAGAAGTAGGTGGATTTGCCTGGATCCTCCCTTTGCTCTGCTCCCAGCAACCAGGAACAGAGTGAAAGAACAGCTAATCCTTGTTCCCAGGGTCCGACATCCTTGTAATTGCCAACATATTTTCATTCTCATGTGCTGGGAAAGCAGTAAGCATTCTGAACAGCATGGAAGACAAGACTTCCTATATTCCTGTGGCACATTAATCTTTGTTCCAGTGGTGGCAAACGTTTTCAGTGGCAGGCCAGATCAACCTGGTTTGGTTCTGAGGTGAGCTGATGATTCTGACCTACCCCTATTTCTCCCCATCTGCTGCAGTACAGACAAAATCCTACCCAATCACACTGCTTGTCCAGGGCAAGGGTGAAGACCATCCCTGGCTCTGTGGGCTAGATTCTATTGAGCTTACCCTTTCTTGGTCATAATGCAGGATAGAATGAAAACTTTCTTCCGCAGAATATTTGTAGCCACTAGAAAAATTCAAAGCTTCTTTTGTTTTTTCTGTAGGTTTCAATTTCAAAACCATTCCATACTCAAAATATTCTTGTTTTGTTTTGAGAACCTCTTTGAACACCTCTACTCGATCATGGTAGGACTCAGTTGTGAAACTCTTGTCTGCTCTTGTCTTAGAGAGTACAAAAAGACAGAATTATTTTTACAGAAACACAAAAACTTGAAACTTGTCACCATTGGGTACTAATATTGTATGATTTGTTTATTTAAATCTTATTACTAATATTATTAAAAATATTCTATACACAACCGGTGCTGCTGGGAACACAGAAGAGGAATTCATGTGTTTGTATGTCATTTGGATCCAACCTTTAGCAAACAGAATAACATTAAATCCAAAGGCAACAGAAAAAACATGTGTATTGATCAGCATTATCATTCCCCCAAAATATTAATGATGATTGATAAAAATGTTCTATCTATAATTGTTGAGATAGACAATTATCTTTTTCAGTATAATGAAGTTTCTCCTGAAGACTGTGCTCTCCTTGGAATATTTCAGTTTCTCATTGAAAAAATAAATGCCTGAAACTCAGACAGAAGTTACATACAAAACAGTTTAAGTGATCAGAAACTGGTTTAAACCTATAACAGAACAGAAGTTCAGTGTGCAGAAACTGGTTTAAGATAAGCCTGGCTGAATGTAGTATCAGATTTAACTGAAGTCAAGCCGGTTTATGAAACTTCTGTCCCAGACCCCTTCCTGGTTCAAGTGAAATCAGAGTCCCCCAGCATACCAGCATGCTTTGCAGCTCTTACCTGGGCTGTGCTGTCTGCTCCAAAGAGCAGGGCTGGCCCTGCCCCTCTGCTCTTTATCCAGGGCAGGGGCAGTGCCATGGCTAGATGCCAGCCTGGCATGGCCCTCTAAGACAAAGGGGGCAGGGAGCAAGTTTATTCTCCCCTCCCTCCTCTCCCCTCACCCCCCGAAGGACCCCAGCTAGGGTCTGCCTGGCTGGGGCAGAGCAGCCCCTCAGGGCCCCTCTTGTCTTGCCACTCTAGCACCAGGAGCGGGGGCATGGCCAGATGCTGACCAGGCATGGCTCCCAGGGAAGGGGTTTATTCCCCGCTCCCTCATTTCTCCCACCGGGGGACTGCAGCCAGGGTCTGCCAGCCTTGGCCACCGCCTCTGCCACTCACCCCCATGCAGGCTGAGCACTCCCTGACAGGGGCTGCTGTGCCTGGCTGGAGTCCCCAGTGGAACAGGGGAGAGAGGGGGAAGAAACCCCCTCCCCATCACCTTCACCTGGCCACACCCCCTACCCTGCCACTGGAGTGGCAAGGGCAGGGGGACCCTGACAGGCAGCAGCCCCAATCACGGGGTCCTGGGGAGCTCAAGCCTCTTCCTGGTGGGGGAGCTTCTCTGAGGGTAGGAGTGGGGCAGGCATAGCTGCCACAGCCTGCGTGGGGTGATTGGTAGCGGTGGTGGGGCTGGGAGAGGTGGCTACAGGGGTGGCAGGGGCTAAGTGACAGCAGTGCTAGGTGGGTTTGGGGAGCTATGATCACCCCTAAATTCACTTTAGCCCCCATAGTCACCCCTCCCAGTGTTGCTGCCACCACTGCTCATCCTGCACAGGCCGTGGCAGCTCTGTCCGCCCTGCTGCCACCCACAGTGCACCCCCCCACCAGGAAGAGACTTGTGCTCCCTGGGACACCTTGACAGCCCCCCCCCCCCCCCACCCCTTTGCCCCTTCCAGCTGGGGTCGCGGCGTGGGTGGCGCTGGGTGGGCTTATGGCACTGCTGAGGGTGGGTGTAGAGGGGCTTGGCTGGAACAGGCTGCAGGGGCAGGGCCCTTCCCAGTGGGCTGTGGCTCGGGCTGGGACCACTAGAACTGTATGTCCAGTTTGCTCCCAGCTTCCCATACCCAGGCTGGTAGGGCTGTCACCTAACCCCCGTGGTGAGCAAGGTTCTCCCCCTTTCTCCTCCTCCTCCCCTCCCCAGCCACGGGGTGAGGGTGGGGGCATCAACCCTTTGGTGCCAGAGCCAGGGGCAGGGTCTGGCCATGCTCTCCCCCGCCCACCAAAAAGCCTGGCAAGAGCTGCTTCTCTCCTTCCCCTCCAGGCACACCACAGCTGAGGTCCCTGCAGGCTAGGGTGGGGGGTTAAACCCCTCCCTAGTCATACTCAGGCCTGCCAGGGCCTGGCCATGCCCTCCCCCCCCCCCAGCTCAGCACTGACAAAGGGAAAGGAGGGCTCACATTAGCGCCCCATGGATTCTGGCCTGAGCCACTGTAGACATGTGGCCTCATTTTTAGAATCAATAATGAATGTCCATTAACGTGCTTGCCAGTTCAATCTATGCAGGTTAGACTAACCTGCAAAGATTGAATCAGTTTAGGCTCAGGCTTTTTGAATGTCTGTACTTAGCCAAAGTGTTTGATTCCTATTCTGGCTCCAGTGCCCAGCAGGAGTTATATTTTTATCCTCTCATGTGCCAGGCCTTCTTTCTAGGCTGTGTTCCTTATCCTGATTATATCTATTATGGCTCACTGTGGCCAGGGACTTCCATGGTGAAACCACCTACCCTCATCATAAGGGGAGACTTTAGAGCATCACAGGGATATAGGTCCAAATGGAAGCCTAGTCTATAAAGGAAAATCAGAGCATGAGGCAGCCAGAGGGTACAAAGCAACATTTTTTAACTTAAATATTTAGGATTTTGGTAGGAAAAAAAAAATTCAGAATTCATTTATTTTCCTGGACAGTTTTTTCAATTGCACCTTGGCTTTGACTCCTCTACAAAACAAGAAAAAACCCCTGAAGCATGGGCTTCTCAAAATGAAAGGATGAATAATTTTTATCCGTAGTTCATGATTTTTGAGTGCTTCAATGTTTATGTTCAAATATACGTGCTTTAAAGGGGATTTAGTATTAAAGAAAATGCCAAACAGTCTATGAAAAGTAGATTCTTTTAAGTGGCTTCAAGTTGTTCACACATCCACCAGATCACTAGTCACTTGAAACACTTGGCCAAAATTCTCCAAAGTGGAAGGAAGCGCTTGGATTTTACTCTGACAACATAATGTGGAATTACATATCATGCTTATGGTGAACACATGATTCATGAAATTTAGAAAAATATTGCACCAAGTTTCACACAACTGCATAAGAATTTACCCTTGAGTCACAAATTTGGCAGTTGTTATGATTTTTCTCTTTTTAATTCTCTTTTCCCAGTCTCTGGAAATGGCTTTTAATACATCTAACATTTCATAAAATAAGCATTAGTCAGCAGCAAAAAATAAGTGGATTACTTTATTTCAAGTAGCCAATTTAAAAGATTTTTAGTTTAGTAAGTTAATTCATTTTCACATAGCTCTAATGCGAACGGCAAAGTTTTTCTTATGGTGATACTGTTTATTGTACCAACTATGTAGTTGGGACAGAGTTAGACATGGCATATCTTCATCAGGCCCCTTGCACTGGAAAGCTTGTCTAACTCTATCCCAACTACATAGCAGTCTAATAAAAGATAACACCCCAATAAATCCTTTCCTGCATAATTTATGGACTATGAGTTTTACACTAATACGTGGATCAGCCTGTTAAAAAAATAAAAAGAAACCTGCAATGACTGTTGTTTTCTTTTTGTTTTAGTGGGTGCAAAGTCTCTGTCTGTAGCACCAGGAAAGTAATTTGGATATGTCAACAGTCCCATTATATTTAGGAGATAATTAACAGCAGCTTCCTTCTGGAATGCAGACAGGAGATACTAAGGGGTCTTTAACCTCTGAAATGAAGCAGAATTCTTATTTTGTTTTCTTTGATCATAGGTCTACAGCTTCTTAAAATGTTTTTATTACTAAATAAATATTTAGAGCATGGTAGTGTTTTAGCAAATGATACAATTTTGGCAACAAACTGCTAGAACAAATACCTACCCTCCTGGTAATACTTTGCCAGATTTACTCATTTTGAGGTAGTTCTCTGCTGTTTTAAAATTGTCATAGTTCCACTGAAGTCAATGACAGTTTACAATGGACCTGAGGTAACTTTCCACTGAGTAGTTCAATCTCAGGACACAATCTGCACCATAAATTATATTAATTTGATTTATACAATAACCACACCAATATTGCAACAGAATATAATGCAGGAAAAAGTGTTGGTGGCTCTGGATCTCTTTAGAGAAGGCTGACTTTACATCTGAAGCCTTTGAGAGCAGAGGCACTTGTCTTCTCTTTATTTTTTTCAGTGGTAATAGCAATATGATACTCCAAGGGGAAAGTGGATTCATATCTTATAGCTACTTAGTTATTAAACTGTTTCTTTTGGAATAGTTAGAAGAACAGGCAACTTTTATTATTTTCAAGACTTCCTTATTGAAATGTTCAAAGTTTACCTCTAAGCGATCTTCTGCTTGTGTAGGTGCAGAAAACTTTAAATAAAGATAGTAATTCTCATTAAATCACAGAGGCAAAGATTTCTAAAATCTCTGAAGTTAATGGGACTTTGAAATCCAAATCTTCCATATAAGTTTGAGAATCCTAGCCTGAATCTCTAGAAGTTTTAACTCTTCTAATTATATTGACAGAAAAGATAATTCTGTGGTTAAGGAACCTAAGGGGGACTTAGAAAATTTGGATGCAGTCCCTGATTTTGCTAGAGATTTGTGTGTGTGACCCTGAGAAAGTCATTTACTCTTGCAGTGCCTCAATTCCCCATCCATAAAATAGAGTTAATCATACACCCTTCTTCCCATCTGTTGTCTGTTTCATCTGTTTAGACTGTAAATTTGTGGAAGAAACTTAGGACATACTATTAGGAAACTAAGTGACATACTGTCACTTAGTATGCATAGACATAGCACTGAACTCAATGGGAATTCACCTGGGGTCTCCACGCACTGTTATTAATGCAAACAATAATATAACCTTCTCCCATCTGGATTCTGCCTTGAGCTTGCTACAGAAGACTTGTTACTGCTTAATTTAAAGGAAATGTTCACCTTCCCAAGGGGCTGTCAAAACTCAGTTGAACACATCCTCATTTTTACAGAAAGACTTACATCATAATTAAGTACAGCAACATTCCACGGCTTGCGGTAATATGTCTTAGTATTTCCATCACGCACTCTTTCACAAAGGCCATTAAAATACTCGTTTTCAAATGGGCTGGCCATTGGCTGCATCCCTAGAATATTGATTCTGAAGGGAAAATACAAATATGTTGATTTTTATTTTTTAGAAGATGATGTATGGTTGCTTTTTATTATTATGAACCACGAAAGTCAAATATGTTAAAAATATATGTAGCACAAGAAAACAGTACTAAAATCAGTTGAGATTCAGGAGTCAGAGGACCTGTCTCATTTGCATTGTCTCAAAGGTTCTTTTTAGAAAGGGCTAAGGGGTGGTTTCTGTTGTTGTATCCAATTTAGTGTCATGGTCCACCTCAGAGCAGCTGGATTTCAGGTGGATGGTGTGTTTCACATGATATTTATTTAGTAAGGAATGTCAAGGCTGCTCTAACTATGGAATGGAAACTCTGTTTATAGCATAAATCCAAAGTATAATTATGAGGTGACATAGTTAAATGGCACGAGGGCAACTGGTTTGGCCTCAAGAAAGCCACTTTTTTCCACCTCTCTGGCTGGTTGAAAAGGGCAAAATGCCTCACCTTTCTATGCCTTGCCTTTTCCATCTGTGAAACAGAGACCAAGACACATCCCTGCTAATGTATGGTGGGGGTGGGGTGGGGAGAGTCTATGGATAAAAAGTGTATGCATGAATAAGGGATAGGTATTGAAAGTAAAAGCTGGTAGGACCTATGGACTGAAAACAGCCACAAAATAAACACTTGCTTCTCACAACTAGCCCCTTTTATGGGTTCAAAATAAGGAGACATTTTAAAAAATGTGCTTCTATCCTTCTTGTGTATTAAGAAACAAAATCATGGGAATTAAGAACATTTCATGCATGAATAGGACAGGACCCATTCAACACAGATACACAGTAGGGGTGTGCGAAGCAGGCCCTATCCGATTTGGATTTGGATTCAGCTTGAATCAAGTACAATGATTCAGTTCATTGATTTGGATCACTGTCCCTGATTTGATTCAGCCAAATCCAAATCTGAAGGTTTGACGCTGATTCGGACATTCAGCGATTTGGAGACAGACACAGCTTTAAAAGTTTTTTCTACATACCTTGAGGTACAAGCATGGCTCATGATCGCTGCAATGCTGGGGTGCATGGAGTGTCCCACAGGAGAGTTGGCGGGCCCTCCATATGCTCAACAGAGAACTCGGAAGTGGACTGGAAGTACTTTGGGTCCACTTCCGGGTCTGCCAAGGAGTGCACTGGTGGGTCCCACTGCACCTCCCTGGCTCGGCAATTGGCTGCAGGGGGACCCTGGGTGCCCTCCCCCGACCCAGGAGGCACCAGTCACTGAGCTGGGTGGACGTGGAGGGTGGGGGGAGGGAGGTTCTCCAGCAGACTTGGAAGTGGACCAGAAGTGCTTCTGGGTCTGCTGCCAAGTACACAGGGGAGCCCCCCAGATGCTTCTGTGGGACACTCCATGTGCCCCAGCATCACAGTGTTCACGAGCTCCTGCTACCTAGAGATACGTAGAAAAAACATTTAAAGCTTTCTCTATGTCCGAATCTCCAAATCGACTTGGAGTGTTCCAATTCGATTCAGAGAGATTAAAGGGTCCTTTGATTTGATTTGGATTTGGAGATTTGGCCACCAAATTGGGCCAAATCTCCGCCAAATCAAATCAGGGACCAAAGCTTCGCACAGCCCTAATACACAGCCCATGGTTTCTCTTCCCAAAGAATTAGGTGCTTAGGCATTCTCTCATGAAGAAGAGAGAATGTTAAACACTGGAAAGTTAGCAGATTAATTTTATAGCTTCATAGATCTGGTAAGAATGTGAAAAAAAAATACATAAAACCAGAGATGGTTAGGCCTGTTAGTTTGAAGTCAGACAGAAGGTAGGAAAGAATGGCACCTAGAGACTAACAGGTTTGATGACATCTTAATCGGGTGCTGAAGGAATTGGCCAGTGTCATAGCTCAGCTGTTGGCACAGCTGTTTGAGCACTCATGGTGCTCTGGCCAGGTCCCTGAGGACTGGAAAAGGGCCAGCATGGTGCCCATTTTTAAGAAGGGGAGAAGGGATGAGCTGGGTAACTTCAGGCCAGTCAGTCTTACCACTATCCTTGGGAAAACACTGGAAAAAATCATTAAAGAGCACATTTGTGAAGGCCCAGCAGAGGAAATGATGCTGAAAGGAAACCAGCATGGGTTTGTCACAGGTAGATCCTGCCTGACAAACCTTATAGCCTTTTATGACCAGGTAACACACTGCTTTGACACTGGACCCAAGGCAGATGTCATCTACTTGGACTTTAAGAAGGCCTTTGATACAGTTTTGCATCCTGTTCTCATAAGGAAGCTAGCAGGCTGCGGGGTGGACGCTTACATAGTCAGGTGGGTGGCAAACTGGCTTAGGGACCGCACCCAGAGGCCACACCCACCCGCTCAAGGCAGAGAGCCTTGTGACCAGGTGGATGGGTCATTTTTGACCCTGAAAGAGGTGGGCAGTGGGATCCTGCAGGGGTTGGTTCTTGGACCAGTGTTATTTAATATCTTCATCAGCAATTTGGACGAGAGTGTGGAGAGCACCGTGTCCAAGTTCACAGATGACACCAAGTTATGGGGCAAAGTTCACACACCGGAGGACAGGGAGCAGATACAGGCTGATCTGGACAGGTTGGATCAATGGGCAGAACAAAACAGGATGCAGTTCAACAAAGACAAATGCAAGGTATTCCACCTAGGGAGGAGGAATCCCCAGCACACCTATAGGTTGGGGGATGACCTCCTCAGCAGCTCAGTGGCTGAAAGGGATCTTGGGCTCATAGATGACTCCAAGATGAACATGAGCCAGCAGTGTAACTAAGCCATCAACAAAGCCAATCGCACCTTATCGTGCATTAGCAGATGCATGACCAACAGATCAAGGGAGGTGATGCTCCCTCCCTATGCGGCACTGGTCAGGCTGCAGTTGGAGTACTGCGTCCAGTTCTGGGCACCACACTTCAAGAGGGATGCGGAGAATCTGGAGAGGGTCCAGAGGAGGGCCACTCTCATGATTAGTGGCCTCATCAAAGACCCTATGATGGGAAGCTGGGGGATCGAGATCTCTTCAGCCACCACAAGAGATGTCTGAGGGGAGGCCCTGTAGCAGCCTATAAGTGTATCAAGGGAAGACAACAGAGAGTTGGAGATGCACTATTTACCAGGGCCCCCACTAGGAATAATGGGTACAAACTAGTGGAGAATAGATTCAGGTTAGACATTAGGAAGAATTTTTTCACAGTAAGGGTGGGCAGAATCTGGAACAGGCTGCCACGAAGGTGGTACTAACACCTAACTTGGAGGTCTTTAAGAGGAAGCTAGATAGGCATCTGGATGGGGTCATCTGACCTTGGTCCTTTTCCTGCCTGGGGCAAGGGGTCAGACACGATGATCCTTTGGGGTCCCTTCCAACTCTACAATTTATGAATAATCATGTGGATACATTGGATATTATCTCTAGAGAAATTCCACCAGGACTTTAACAATTTCCGCCCAAACTGTTTCTTGACCCAGCAAATTAATTTCCTTAGATAGCACTGTGAAACTAATGGCCATATCACCACAACATTTACTGGAAACAAAGTGCCTGCTACAGCTACCTCTAGGCCATCAGCATTCATCTGAAGTGCGCTGTTAGATCAGTCATCTACAGCCAAGATTTGTTACAATCTCTAATGGGGTCCTACACCCTTGGGGCTTTACAACACAGTGTTCTACATGTACAATAAACCAGAACCACACAAATCAACAGGGCCAGACTTAGACCTAGCTCTCCCTTGCTGCAATACCAACTCCATGGCAGAATCCTTCTGTTTGGGCACTTGGACACAATGGCTGTCTATACATGTGCTCATTTGTGCGCTAATTAGAATGTGTTGGAGCAGACACAATTAATTTTGTTCTAATTAGAACACTCTAGCATTACTTCACTGTCACGTGTATTAAGCCCCCATGTGTTTTAAGATGACTGAAGGGTGCTTTATCTGAAACTCATCACGTTAACTTCAGATAAAGTGCTTCATGGCCATTTTAAAATGCCCAGGGGCTTAATACATGAAACGGTAAGCCATTTTAATTAGAGTGACTGTCTGCGAACCACTGTAATGAAAATGTGCCTCCCCCATCCCTGAGCATGTGTATAGGCAGCCAATAGGACTAGAAGGAACTAGTCCAGCCCCCTGTTTAGGGCAGAATCATCCCTGACAAAACCATCCCAGCCAAGTGTTTGTCTAACTTGATCTTGAACATTTCCAGGGATAGAGATTCCACAGCTTCTCTAGGTAGCCTGTTCCAATGTTTGACCACTTTCAGAGTCAGAAAGTTCCTCCTAATCTCACACCTAAATTTCTCCTTGTGAAATTTGAAGTCATTGGTCCTAATGCTGTCTCCCACTGCCACAGAAAAAAGGCTATCTCCATCCACTTTATAATGACTAGGTTATTCAAGTATTTAAAAACTTTTATCATATTCCTCTTCTCTGGACTGAATAATCATAGTTCTTTCAGCCTCTTTCATAAGTCATGTTTCCCAGGCCTCTAATTACTTTTGTCACCCTACACTGGACTCTTTTCAGTTTGTCCATAACTTTCTTAAAGGGTGGGTTCACATATTTTGTACAGTACTCCACGTGAAGCCTCACCAGTGCTGAGTAGAGTGTAAAACTCACTTCCCTTGATTTGCAAGATACTCCCATACCTACAACCTAATATGCTGTTAGCTTTTTTTGGTTTGTTTGTTTGGTAACAAAAGCACACAGTTAGCTCGTAATCAACTTATGGTCCATTGTAACCCCTAGATCCTTCTCTGCAGTGCTGCAGGCCAAGGCTAGCCAGTCATTCTGTAATCTGTTCTTGTGCATGCAATTATTTTCTCCCAAGTGCAGGACTTTGCACTTGTCTTTGTTGAACCTCATTTGATTGATTTCAGACCATTTCTCTAGTTTAGCCAGGTCATTCTGAATCCTACTACCCTTCAGAGTGGCTGCAACTCCATCCAACTTGGTGTGATCCACCTTGTTTAGTTCAGCTTTTTCTACTGAACCTACTAATTACATCTCTTAGCAGTGCCCCCTCCCCCTGTCCCTTTCCTTTCTATATAAAAACTTTTCTTCCAGTCCGTTCATAACATCTGACAAAGTATGTTGTTGCCTATGAAAGTTCATGCCTCTGAATAGGTTAGTCTCTAGTGTGTCACCCTGCATATACAATCATTTCTTCCTTCAGGATACTACAGTATAATTTGCCTTTCCATAACTGTCTGTTAGACTACAAACTCCCTAGAGAAAGAGCTACCACTTCCATGCACACTTTTGGCTTTAGCAAATTAGTGTCATTAAACAGAGCTATAATCATTACCATTATAGACCTAAACAAAAATTTCTCATAGGAGTCCTAAATAATGGGTCTTAATATGCCTGGATTTTAAAACAAAGGTAGTAATATCTACCACTAGAAATATGTGGTTCTAGTACATTTCTTTGTACTTCAAAAATATTTTTTCTGTGTGTAACCACAGTCATTTACCTTTTCTGATATATTTCCCAGTGGTCATCATTGATTAACCTGGAAATGCACCATTTCCTGTTAAACACCAGGTGGTGCTGCAATATGCTTCAATTGTTATCTGTTCCAGTTTCTGTGGCTGGCTTCCAATTCTATTTTTGGACCCACTTTAGATCTTTC
>NW_005842346.1:1378702-1387854 GCF_000455745.1 Alligator sinensis
ACTTCTCCAAAATCAATCAATCAATCAATCAAATCAGCCTGTGGTTGGGAAAGAAAGGTGAATAAACAATGACATCAATTAAAAATGCTTCTATAAGCCAACGAAGCTGGGAATTAAGTAGTTTAAGAAAAAAAGCTATAAATACATTTCCTCATTTCTCCATCTCTGAGGCAGAACAGTAGTAACTGAGATTATGATTCCAGGAAATTTGGTCTTGTGTATAAATCAGCGGAGATATATTTTTAGATATTGTGTTTGTGTGCTGACTGGGAACATCTAGCAACTAGTGAAAGATCAGTTGAGGACCGCCAGCTAAGTGCAATGACAAGCTAGAAAAAAAACAAACCCATGATTTGAAAATTTTGGCCATGTGTCCCTTGCCAAACCCCATTCATTTTTAGATGAAGAGAAGCAATGTGTCCTTCTCTTGCCTGCAACCTTCCATGCATTTCTCTGTCAGATGTTATTACTGACCCTGCTGCCCTCACAACCACTTTGTCAGATCCACATGACCAAGCCTTTCAGGCCCAGGACACAATGGCACACACTGTGTCACACAGAATCTGTGCTTGAAAAGGATAAATGCAGCAGCAGGAGTAAGTTAAGGAGATGCTGAAAGATGGTTGACCTCTACTGGAACAGGGCTGGGGTGGGGGGGCAGGGAGAAGGGGGAGAGAATTTTTTTTTTACATTAATTATATTTATGCCTCCTATGGGAAAATATGTTTAAGATGTTTTCAGCTGCTTTCCATGAAACAACAGTGTTTAAAGAGGGGGTTAATTAAGACATTAGCAATAATGTGGCACTAATTCAGTGTTTGCCACTAGATCATTAGTCATAGTTAAGCATTATTATCCCCAGATGAATAAAAGTCAACAGTGTGAACATTTTTTTCCCAGGATTGTTCGGGGAAGCAGGGAATTGTAAATACAGCCCTGGGGCTTGATTCAAAGTCCCCTGAAGTCAACAGAAAGCAACCTCTCTCATTGGCCTCAGACACTGGATCTTGCCTTAGTCTCATAACCTTGCCTGATGCTGCACAGAGAGAACCAGCTTGTTCCCTTGAACTATGTTTCTCTGTCACATACCCATGGCCTGCAGTCCTTCCAATTTCTGATACATCGATATCCTGATTCCGACAGGGTGATCGTGGCTCTGCCTCACAGTCATTTTCATCAGAGTAGTCTCCACAGTCATTGTCTACATTACACATAAGCCGCATCTTTACACAGCGACCTACAGAAAGAAACAAAGACTTAATATGGCCTTTAAATGAGAACCCCAAATAGTCTTCACTGGGATCTTCACCTCTGAAAGTATATTTTAATTTGTTACAGAGAGAGTGAACATATTAATTGCTAGCTTCTTAGCATGAATGCCAACCAAGACAATTTTTTTTACTCATAATCTGCAGACATTTTACTGACAACCAACCTTTTTTACTGATATATCTTTTTACTGACATATGTTTTACATAATGTAAATGTTACCCTTCTGGCATCCCAGAAAAAGGGCCCGATTCAAATTTAGGGTTTAAAACCAACCATTGTAAAAATGTTTGGTTATCAGTAAAAAAAAAAAAAAAAAAAAAAAATCTGGTTTTGCAACCCTGCTTTACTGCAGCAATGGTTTTATACCATGCTTCGCCCATTCCAGGTGCTCCTACTCATCCCCATGCTCTCACAACCCAACCACACACACACCATGCTGCTTCTCCCAGCTAATTCCTGAGACTTACTTCTACCAGCCCCACTCCCCCCATCCCAGCACAGACCCCCAGAGAAGAACTACTATCTGCCTACCTGTGAGGAGGTACTACAGACAGTGGTGGAATGCAGCAGCAGCGAGTGGCTAGTGGGAGAGGGGTTATAGGCTACAAACCCCTGAGAGAATGCTTCCTTCAAAGGTGCTGTGTTCCTACTGAGACCAGGTCATGCTGCTCTGCTCTGTCTGTCCTTCAATATCCAGCCTTCTTCAGAAATGGAAGAATCAAACTCCAGTTCAATCAAATCCCAGTTGCTTATTATTTTTATGGATGGCTCCATTTTTAAAGCAGATTTTATAGACAAGCATTTAGGCTTTTTATTGTTTGTCCATAAATTTACAGAGAGTTGACAATCCTGCTTGTTAGCATGAGAAAAATACCCTTCATTTTACCAATTAGTTTTCTTTGCCAACCCATTCAAAATATCTTGTCATTTAATTTTTCATTCATAAAAAAAATATCAACTTACTTTGGTGGAACACTTGATTATTTTTAGATTTCTTTATTTTTCTTTAGTTTACATTTACCACTAACATAAGATGACGTTTATCAATGTCAATTAGCCAGCCTATACATTTAGATACTAAATGTTTTCTAATTTCTCTTACTGTGCTTTGTCCTGTTGACTATATGTTCTGAAATAGAAAATGATATGATCCTGTCACCCTTGACTTGGGGCCAGAATTTAACCCCATAGAATCATAGGAAAATAGGGCTGGATGGGACTTTACAAGGTCATCTAGTTCAGCCCCCTGCTCAAGGCAGGATAATCTCCAATTAAACCATCCCAGGCAAGTGTCTATTTAACCTGCTCTTGAGATTCCATCTTCTCTAGTTAGCCTGTACCAATGTGTGCCCACTGTCATAGTCAAAGTTCCTCCCCATCTCACACCTAAATTTCCTCTGGTGCAGCTTGTGGCCATTGCTCCTAGTTCTGTTCCCTATAGACAGAGAGAAGCCTTTCTCCATCCCATCTATAATCACCCTTCAAGTGTCTGAAGACTGTTAGAAATCCCCCCTCAGTCTTCTCAGACTAGCTCTTTCAGCCCTTCCTCATAGGTCTTGCTTCCCAGGCCTCTAGTAATTTTTGTTGCTCTCCACTGGACTCTTTCTTATCCTCTCTTCACATTCTTTAAGTGCGAGGCCTAAAACTTGACACAGTACTCCAAATTAGGCCTCACCAGTGTTGAATAGAGTGGAAGAATCACTTCTCTTGCTTTGCAAATGAAACTCTTGTTAATACAACCTAGTAGGCTGTTGGCCTTTTTTTCTGCAACAGAAGCACACTGTTGGTTCATATTCAGCTCCCGATCTACTGTAACTCCCATGTCCTTCTCTGCAATACTGCAGCCCAGTGAAACATTCCTGTTCACAGTAATTTATGCCTTTTCTATTTTATTGTAATTTGTAGAGATATTTGGGAGAGAGTTTTATCAAAATCTCTATACCATTTCATATAATTACGCTGGACATTTGAATCCCAATCATAGGAGATACAACTGAACTACCAGAATGACTTCGGCTATCTGAACTAATTTTATTAAAAATTATTTCAAATCTTATTTTTCCATTATTTTTTGAAAGCGTGACAGAAGAGATTGCCGAGAATACCAACTAGATTGGGTACAATGGGAGGAAAGAAATTTACAGAACTGGTAGAACAATGAAACAAAGAGATTTAAACCTAAAGTAAAAAGGGCACTGGCACAGCAAACCATCCCCATTTACCAAAGCACATGAACATATTTTTTAACTTTGTGTAATTTTTTGGCCCCTGCCACATATACTTAAGATGCGATTAACCAGTTAATCACCTCTTAAACTGTAGCCCAGTCACATGTTAAAGCAATTAATGGCATTAGAAAGCAAGGACTAAGACACAAAGTCATTCCACAAAAAATGTGGTTTGTTCCTAGCATGCTAGTAATTGAATGTGTGGCCAGGTGCATCCCCGCAGCTGGGAGCCCCAGCAGCTGATAGGGAGGAGCAAGGAGGCATGGCACTCAACCCCACAATCAAGTCTCCTGCCCTGTATATGTGGCATGGCAGGAAGCGCAATTGTGTGGATCACACATCAGATCTCATCGTGCCTTTACCTGCATGTCTGGCAGGGGCTTTTATGTTTAAGTTTTGTCTCAAGTCATCATTTATGTTTATTCCCATTAAGACTTTAATGGGATTTATTTATGGTATTAAAATTAAGTATGCCAGTAAGTGCTTTGCTGATTTGAGAACATTCTTAATTATAATGGTGTGAAAGTAAGTAGTATCTACCTGAGTCGCACGTAAAGTCAGCTCCACAATCAGCTTCCATTTCAAGACAAGCTCTGTTGCTGTTACACTTTTGAGTATCTCCCAAAGATTCCAGGCATTTCCTTCCTCCAAATTGTCCAAATCTCACAATACTTCTAGAGCGAAACTTGAAAGATATATAATGATAAGAACTACTTGGGGGGGGGGGGGGGGCGGACAAGGAAAAACGGGGGGGGAAAGAGAGGAAAAAAATTCAACTTAATCTGAACATTTTCTCAAATTGTCAAATTTTATCAAAATTAGAAAAAAAAATCCCATCCAAGCTTTGAAATTTTGTGAGAATTATGAGATAAATGGTGAGCTGTAGAGGATTAATAACCAGGGATTGCACCTTGGATGGTAGTGGTGTTAGGGGTGGCAGTAGGGACCAGGCTGGCTGTGGGGGTAGATACCATTCCTGTGCCCCTTCTAAATGTGTGCCTATGTTGCCCACTCCTCACTTCACTACTGGTGAGCTAAGAGGTTGAAAAACAGGAACTTATTTTATGAAAGCTTCAGCCTTTTCTTCCATTTTTTTTTTAGAATTTTTAAATTGTAAATTTGGTCAACATTTAGAATTTCAATTTTTTTGAGCAGCAATAATAAGTTTCATGTGTTTAGCATTTTTTTAATTTAGTGTCATGTCACACTGATGAAACATGGTAAGTAGCAACGTTCCATCTTTTCTACAAGCACAGATGTCAACATTGAGGAAAAGAGAGGTTAGATGACTTTTTGAAGAACAAACACCAACTGCTGAGATCATCTGACTCTCAATCTTCTGTTTATTCATGAAAGTATCTTTCCCCTCATGAATATTTATAGAGCACATGAAAGCAACTCAAGTGCTAAAAATTTACTTCAGAAACAACATTTCAAATAGCTTCAGAGCCTCAGTTATGCTGATTTACAGTGGTTAAGAATCTGGCTAACACTGTAGACAATGGCATAGAAATCCTTCATTAATACCACATTCTTCAGAAGATGCACGCATTTAATAATAGTGTTTTTTTCAATTCTACCTTCACACTGAATGCATGTTTTACTCAGTGTTTTATTTACCTGGAACTCAAGTTTTGTTTAGAAGAGAATCTGTGTACACAACACAAACCTAGTTTTAGCAAAATTAGCAATTGTCCATTAATTCCTGTACTACCTCCTCTGGAGGTGGTACACATACATTAGGAAAGAATCTCATATTTAATGTCTAGGTTAAGTCCTGGACACAAGAAGTTACTTGGGCTAAGTACAGAAATTATACATAAACTGGTATAAGTGATCAGAAACCAGTCTAACCTGTAACAGAACTGAAGTTGAGTGCACATAGACTAGTTTAAACATGGCAGAACCCAGTCTAAGATAGATCTGGATGGATGTAGTATCAGATTTAATCAGTTTAAGTTGGACCAGTCTACCAAACTTCTGTGCCAGATGCCCTCCCGACCCGAGTTAGGCTGCAGTATGCCAGGATATTTTTCATCTCCCTTGCTAACCCCACCTTGCAGGGTAGGTGGACTATCCTTGAGTAGCAATCATCTGCTCTGGCCAAGTGCCAAGCTGGCCCCAATAGGCTATCACACAGAGGAGGCAGCAAAGCCTCTGCTCCACAGCCCCCAAACCTGCGAGTGGCTGCCTCACTGGTGAGGAAGGGGGAGTGGGTGATGGGGGGAACAGAGGCTCCCCCTCCAAGTGTGTGCACAGCTGGGGGGGAATGCATGGTTGGGCTTTCCCCCCACTGCCTGGCCTCCCCCCACAGGGGGGAAGCCAGACCCAGCTTGGAGGGGAGGGTGCAGGGCCTTATTTCTCCCCCATTACTCAGAGGCAGCAACTCATGGGGGGCCAGGGCTGTGCAGCTGGCCAGCTTAGGTGGGCAGGGAAGCAACAGGGACAAGAGCTTCCTCCATGTGGGTCCTCTCAGCTGTTCTGACTGGGTCTGGGGGGGATGGGTCCATGCAGTGGGGGCCTCCACTTCCCCCCCACCCACACCATGGCAGGCCTGGGGGCAGATTTTGTGCTGGATCCCCCTCTCCCTGCCTTCTGGCCTTGGCCACCGCAGGCATCTCCCTGCCTCTCCACATTGAAGGGTGAACATGAATCCCATTATCTTGTGATTCATTCTATGCAGATTAGAGAAAGCCGCGTAGATTGATCAGTTCTGCCTCAGGCTTTTTGAATGCCTGTATTTAGCTGAGCGGTGTAAAACAGAAACACCTTTATGGAACCTACCACTTACAAACAAGAGTACACTTTATGTGCCAGTAGGTGGCATTCTTTACTGCTAGAAACTAATCATGTACATATAAGCAAGTATATTGATTGAGTTATTGGGGTTTTTTTCTTTGTTTTCATTCCCAAGAAAATTGATGGCCAACCCTGCAAAGTTTTCATTAAAAGCTTCCTAGGTATTTTTGTTTTTTTAACTTTTCTGGGGGGAACCCCCCCCCCCAATTTCATTAAATTGTGCTGCTGCTTCAAGAAATAGCCATTTTACAAAGAAGGAAAAAAAAGACGAAAGCAATTATTAATATTTCTAAGCATTCCCATGACATCCTGATTCCTGATATCAAATGGTTAAGGATGTCTTGTATCACAGGACCAGAATATGAAGAGACGGAATGTAGCATTCTTCTCAATACTGTAGGTAAATAGGCAGAACACCCATTTACCCCACATATTTGAGCAAGAACTTAAGTCTTACCCTTTGATTTAAGCATGGGTCACATGGTCCCCATTCACTCCAGCTGCTCAGCTTACAGTCAATTGGAGAGGGAGCATTAAGTTGTCTTGTATCCCTGTGCAAAGCTGTCTCTGAAGAGCTAGCAAACAAAACATGCAAATACAGTATCAGTCAACTATCCAAACTCTAGCATAACTTTGTTTTTAAAACCTTTAACCAATGTTTTACCATCCTCCTATATCTGGATCCTAGTTCTGCAGCAGCTGTTGGCCTTGGGGTGTACAAATAGCCTTCTGAAGTCAAGCTCTTCACTAGGGAGAGTGGAGGACAGTAGGGTTAAAAAAAAAAAAAAAGTAGATGTCAAAGTCCAGGTAAGGAATTGCTTTTTCTCCCCTCTTCTTTTCCTGGACCCATCCTACATTTGGCTCTTTGTATGCATTTACCTTTCACACAAATCATATCCTGGAAGTCAGGAAAAGTAGTGACACAGTAGTGACCTCCAGATCAAACCAATGAGCACCTGTAGGCCCCGAAATTTGAAAACACAAGAATGAAAGGCCTAAGTTTGCAACAATAGCTTGTGATTTTGGGGACCTAGCCTTGGTGCGTAGTTACCAATTTAATCAATTTTCTTGGAGGCATTTTGGAATAGAGGGACTTGACAGTACTAGTCGCTGCTGAAAGCGTACAACAATATTTTCATGTCCTCCTAGCTTTGCTTCTAACAGCTCCTGAGGAGCACAGTGCTGAAGGAATAATAAAATATAATGCCCTTGTATTGTTTTACTTTGTACATTTTATTCATTTGGGATAAGGAAAATATACTAGGGCAGTTCAGTTTTCTCTACTTGGAAAACATGTACAGCAAGTGAATATTATCTAAAGACCATTTTAGGGTTAAATTGACCTGACACTATCTTCAAGCATTTAACCCTAAACCGCTGAGAGATCACAGGGTTGCGGCAAACTCCTTTGGAGAGGCAGCTCACACTGGCAGGCCCTACAGGCTTCCTGCTACATCTTGGATCAGTCTACACAGCTTCAGCTGCTTAATGAATGCCAGTCAGGCAGTGTTGCTTGCCTGCCTTCTTCAAAACAGTTCTCCTCGCTCAACCCCTAAATCTTTGGACCTTACACTCGAGCCTATGGGTAAATAGATACTTGCTTGAAGATATCCCACCTTTTTAAAATATGGTTTCCAGAAGAATTTGTAAATTAAAGGCAACAAGTACAAGTACAGCGTGTGGACAATGCACAACACAGTTGAGGTGGAGGCCATCTGAAAACCGGTTATTCCATTCTGGTTCTGCATGACCTGGTTCTAGAGTGACAGCTGCTCCCTCGTGTGCTACTGGAAGGTTGTCTGCCTACGGGCACACTGGTACAGCATTAGTATGGGCACATGTACAGGCATAGGATGTGGGTGCTCTCCATATAAAATGCAATGTGGCTATTGCAGCCTTCCAGAGAACCTGTGAGATTGTTATGTAGGCTCCAAATCTGCTGGAGCTTATGACAGCTGGGATTTGATTTTGGTCCAGCTGCCATCCCATTAACTCCTCAAAAATAGTACAGGAACAACCAAATACACTACAGCATCATAATAAGCAGGTAGTGCTTTGAAATATTATTGCAGTAAGCATGGCAATAACCGTGAATATTTACTTCTTCCTTCACATCCACCCTTTTGGGGCTGGAAGGTGGGCCTGCTTACTGTGTCCTCAATCTCAAAAAGAACAGCTTGTTTTAACCCTCTCTTCTAGACTCTCAGATATAAATCTGTATCCTTTTGGGTGTAAGGATAGTTGTGACACTAGGGACAATGCAGAGAGAGTCTCTAGAAGAAGTGAAAGTGGGCCAGTTGTCCTCATAGATGGCAAGACCTGGGAACTTACAGGCCAGATTTTCAAACTCAATAGGAACGTGGACACCTAATTTATAATACTTTTGATCAGGTTCAGTACTTGTAAAGTGCTTTTGGAGTTTGTAATAGCTGGACTCATACTTCCAGGCAGCTACATTTTTTTTTAGAAATTTGGTTCTAGGCACCTGCCCTGAAGGCAGAAAGAGGAAAGAAGAGGGGCAGTGCAGGGAAAGGATCGAATCGCTTAGATTTGTTCAGTTCCTAAAGATTGATATAATAAAGCTGCATTTTGAGTTTATGACAAAACCTCAAACAGGGAAAGGTTGTACTAGATTGTTATTTACGGTTAAAAAGCTGTTGCTAAGGTCTGTCTTTTTAATCTTTTTCCAAATCAGAAAGCCACATGCAACTGTTATGCTGTAGGTGTTTGTAGCAACTGCTACACGAATATTTACTCTGAATTCAATACACTGCTCCATTGCACAAAGTTCACTTAGCTTGCTAGGAATATGGGTCATGTGTTCCAAAGTTTGAACCAACTTAAATATCAGCA
>NW_005842346.1:1387864-1404102 GCF_000455745.1 Alligator sinensis
AGAACTTGATCCACATTCCATGTCACTCTCAAAGGCCTGAGTGACAGCTCCTGGAAGGGCATTTTAATTAACAAAGTCATTTAAAAATGAAGAGATTATGAAAACTGACAAGCCTGTCACCTCAGTATTGGAGTGCGGGAAATTGCTCTACTTACTGACAAACAAAGCTGAATCAGGAGATTTTAATGCATCCAGTTTGAACAGAAAGGAGGAGCTGAAAGCAGCACAGCCATCAGAAATGTAGCAGCAGGGAGCAAGGACTTCAAAGACAAATGCTAACCTCAAAATACCCTCTAATTTCTGAGCAGAAGAAGGCTCCCAGCTGGCCATTTCATTGTCCAACATGATTTTTGTGTTTTCAAAAGGGGTTTCATGTGGATATGCCTGAACCCCTGCAATCTGGAACACCCCAATGCAGGCTGGATTCCAGATCAAAGCACTGCTGCTGATCCCATCCCTAGCTATCTTCTCCTGGAGATCAGCATGCTATAAGCCAAGGATCTTGCTTACACAGGCTTATTTCTGAACAAAACACTGTTTTAGAGAAATGCTGGTGTGCCTTCATTCTAACACTAGTCACACCAGAGTGCACGCAATGGTACACAAGAGAGACTGCCTTCCCAATGTCTTGTAGGGGAGAAAGGTTTACTGATTTTCTCTTGCTCCTTGCCCTTGACTAACATTAAGCCTATTCTTCTCACTTTGCCCTTCCCCAGCACACATTTAATTCACTAAAGCAGCAAGTTATAAAGCATCTTAGGTAATTAAGACCTGTTGGAACGTGATAGTACTCTCCGACTTGCAGCATCTAAAGTAGGAAAGGAGATGTGGTTTAACACAGACAGAGACACAGAAAGCAATTTAGGAGACCCAGTTTTGTTCCCAGTTGTCACTGATCATCTGGGCAGGCTTTGGTGCATCACTTCACCTCTTTCCCAGCATTCTCCCTTGCTATAAGGCAAAGTGTGTCTTTAGTCTGTTTACATGGTAACTAGTACATTAAGGCTTTAACTTCCCTGGAGCCTTCAGGAGCTGCTGAAATGAATGGAGCCATACTTGGATGGCTGATAAGAAAGCCTGGATCCCTTTAAAGGTGGAGGGGAACAGAAGAGGAGAGGGTGATTACAGTACTTCCAAGAAAATTTCCCAATACAAACAGATTAGATTACAGTTTGTGTTTCATCCCACATTGCACAATATGGCCTGAACATGTATTTATGCTGTTTGTTTTGTCCAAATTGTTACTGACCATTAACTTAATAAACCTATACTGCTTTGGTTCACCTTAAACTACAAAACTGATTGAATCAAGCAAGGGAATTGGTGCACTAGGTGAGCACTGATGCCACAAGCTTGCTTTAAGAGGATAGCTTTATTGCAATAGGAATAACTGCAGCATATACAGGTGTCACCATGCTCTCTTTAATGTACAGCAACATAGCTGAAGTAACAGAAGCTCCAGAGCCATCTGGTATGTGTTTGGGTGGTGAATCCAGTGTTACTGCTGTGGTTACTTAAGTAAGCTATATTAAAGAGGTAGCTTGGTTATATCTTCCTGTGCTGAAGTCAGATTTTTGATTGCTGCATAATCATTCCAACATGATTTGAGTATAGGGCATGAGGCTTCTCATGTAGAATACTTTGTAGTACTAGTCACTGACAGGATACTGCAAAGCAGTAGAAATTCAGAGAGAAAGCTTGACCAGGGTGAAAAAGAGACTGACCTTTAAACTTTTTGCTCCAAGCCAAAATATCCCTCATTCCATGTTTTCCCACTGCAGAATTTTTACTCCTTCTTTGAAGCATGCAGCGATGGCATGTGTCAGAGATGAGATGCTGAACTAGACTGCACTCAGATCTTAACCCATATGGAAATCCCTATGCTCTTATATAAATAGCACCAAGTAGGGCACGACACTTGCCAGAGGTAAAATGTCTCCCTTGCTTCTCTTTAGAGAGATAACCTAGAAGTAACAGAACTATTTTTAAAGATAATTAGGGACAGTATCAACAAGGTCTAGGAACTGTGATGCCAGCAATTTGAACAATCAGTAAGTTAACATTTTGTCCAACAGAAGTGTACCAGGCAAGGCAAGGCTGAACAACAGACCAATTATACTTTAGTACTGTATGTACAGAACAGAAAACAGAATGAAGGTAACATCTCTGCAAGCAAAGGAACTGGCTCATTAGGTGAGCACCCATGCTACAAGCTTGCTCTGATCATGGTTGGTTTTGGCTACCTTCATCTTACTTTGACTCAAAAGTCAAGAAGGCTGAACATAATATCATTACACTCTTAAAAAAAGATAATAAACAATTTTCTTCTTGGTTACAGAAGTAAGCCAGCACAAGAGAGATGCATGCATTTCACTGGCTGCTCTGGACAGATGTAGACATAACACTCTACAGCTCTATTAAAAAGAAAGTAAAGAGGACTTACCCTCTACTCTCTCCAGAAACCATGATATTTGATTCTAAAACGCATAGCAAAGGTACGAGCTGCAGCATAACATTCATGCTTCCAACTTTGTTATCTTGGTAGAAGTACAGGTTAGACCCGATTTCGGAATATTTATTTGTACCTTTTGCTATTGATTTCCAGATGGACAAATCAAAGGCAATACCCACAAAAAGATGTCAACGCAGACTTACTGGAAGAGCTCCAAAGTCCACTGGAGGGATAATCTGATAACTGGAAAATAGGAAACTCTTGTGTTGCAGCATTTCCCATAAGGACTGGGAAAGTACCTTTAACTGAGGACTTTTGCTCCATAACTACTCCCATTTTTGCCCAGGCAGGGAACAGAGTTTCTCTCAAACTGAGAGACTTGAGTGCCCAATAAAAACTGCCATTGCAGAGAATACTATGAAAGAAGTGCAAATAGTTTAATGTGTTTATGTTGCACTAAAAGAAGTTAACGGGGACCTGTCTCTTAAGGGATCTTCACTCAGATGATGTGGAAAGTAAAGAGACCTTTCTTTTTTTTTTTTTCTTCAAACTCAAAAAGGGTTTTTACATTTTCTTGTTGGACTGAACTGTCCTTCACTCCTTTTCATTGCAAAATCCCAAATAAGTCAACCATTCATCTGAACAGCATCTTGTGACCTACTAGGAAGCCACATCAGTTTGCATGTATGAGTGAGGACACCAAGTGCACACGTGGCTATTTGAAATCACCCTTTGGATGTTTTGTAAATCTAGCCTCAAGCCTTGAAAAAGGAGATGCTAAAATAAGATGGCTTAGGCTGGCTGGGCATTTTTATTTTAGGTGAAAAGGTATGGAATTGAGCAGACTATTCCAGAATATGGAACATAGCTGTTTGCCTGCTGGGTCCTATGGCCATTTAGTACTACAAGAGATACCCGAGTGCTGGTGTGAGCATCCAAATTGATAATCACATGTATAGGGCAGTAACACTATCTACTTCATGTTCTTGAATTAGAAGAACAATGCTGAACTTTCAGCAAGCTTCTTCTTGCCAAGTTAAATAAAGAAAGGTATATAGGCTCACAGGTGATCTTTTAGAAGTTAATCCCCTCATGCTACATGAAAGTGTCCTCATCTTTTTTCTACTGCAATGCGAGCTTCAGTTACCCATCAGGGCTAGGGGCAGAAGTTACACACAAAACAGTTAAAGCAATCAGCAATTGGTTTAAACCTGTAACAGAACAGATGTTCAGTGCACATAAACCAATTTAAAAATGGCTGAAACTAGTTTAAAGACAAACCTGGTTAAATGTAGTCTGACTGAACTGATGTAGATCAAACCAGTTTATGGAACTTCTGTCCCAGACCCCCTCCTGGTTCAACTGAAATCAGAGTCCCCCAGCATCCCAGCATGCTTTGCAACCCTGGGCTGGGCTGTGTTCTCTGCTGGAGCAGCCCTACCCCTCTGCTCTCTTGCTATAGCAGTGACAGCTGGCTGACAAGGGGGTGGGGATGCCTAGCAGGGATGAAGCAGCCCCACCACTTTTCCCAGCTGGAGTGGAGGGGGTGGGGTGTGGGACAGCAGGTTCAGGTGGGGGGGTTGGAAATCAAACCCCTCTGCTCCCCCTCTCCCATCAGCACAGGATGCCAGCTGAGGTCTGCCTGGCTTTCCCCCCCACAACTTACTCAGCAACAGGGGGGCATGCCCAGCACCTCATGTGGAAAGGAGGGAGTGAGAATAAAGCCCCCTGCCTCCCCTCTCCCACCAACATGGGATCCCAGTTGGGGCCTGCCCAACTTTTTCTCCCTGCTCATCACTTGAGCAGCAGAGGGTGTGGGGTTCCATGCTGGTGATTGAGGGGGCTTGAATCCCTCCCTCTGCCATTTTGCCTGAGCCATGGTCTGGGCTAGGGCCCCTGCTGATCAGGGACAAACATGGCAAGGGCTGCTTCCCCCTTCTGGCACAACCCAGCTGGGATCCCTGCAGGCCAGGGTGAGGGTTTATCATGCTCAATAGCCTGTCAGGGCCTGGCCACCCCTCAGCTCTGCTACCCTCCAGCCTTCTGTAAGCATGTGACTGCATTTCCAGGATTAAAAGTGAATGTCTATTCACCTGCTTCTCAGTTCAGTCTACATGATTTAGACTAACCAGCTAAAATGGAAATTGATTCAAGCTTGGGCTTTTCAAACATTTTGCCACCAAAAGAGACTTGTGGCCAATCATGGCCCCCCAAGATGAACTTGAGCTACCAATGCGATGCTGCAGCCAGCAAAGCAAACAAAACTCTGGCTTGCATCTACTGATACAGCTCACAGCTCAAGTAAGACTCAAGAAGTGTAGAGCCCAGAATTGGATGTAGTGTTCGAGCTGCGGCTGCATAAAGGCAGAGTAAAACAGGGGGATAACTTCTTGGGTCTTGCTTGAGCTTCATTGGTAGAATCCAGAGGAGAGCTATGCACATGATTAGAGGATAAGAGAAGAGGCTGAGAGGCATAGGACTTCAGCCTGAAAAAGCAAACTCAGGGATGATGTGGTGGTACCCTGTAAGGGGTGTGTATCAGGAACTGGGAGAACATTTACTAGGGCACCCCAATGAAAGACGGGGTCTAACCATCCTAAACTGCTGGAAGACCATTTTAGACTGAACATAAAGGAAAAAGCTTCTCTACAGTCCATGTTTCCAAAGTCTGGAATAGACCCCCCCTGCCTCAAGAGCGGTACTTTTAAAGATACAGTTGGATGCTTATTTTGCTGGGGTTGGACCTGATGATCTTGCAGGGACCCTTCCAGCCCTAATGGCTATAAAACATCTGTACTTAATAGAAAAAATGGTTTGTACCCAAGCCATAACAAGGGCAGAGTTTGAACTTTAATAGTAGGTTCCAAGTAATCCAAGCCATGGGAGTGAGGTTATAGGGATTATGGTGGGGAAGAAACAGAAGAAAATGGAGGTGAGAGAACAAAACAAGAAACCCCCATACCACCACACATTAGAATTCTTAGGTTTTTGTACAAGCACAGTAGTACTGATCTTGACTTACGTACATCAAGTACAACTGTTCCAGATCCTTATAGTAATTGAGTGGCAGATAAAGATGCTCTGGGAAGTACTCTACACAGTGTGGAAGTAGGTGGGCAACATGTTCTGGAATGCCCTGGCAGTAGAACAAGTAATATAGTAATAGGCCTAATAGTACTGAGTGTATACAATGTTACAAGGGTGTAGCCCTGTTGGTCTAAGGACATGGGCAGACAAGGTTCCTTGGGTGAATCTGATATTTTTTATTAGACCAACCCAAATAGTTGGAAAACAATTATTTGAACCTGAAAATTTGCTTAATTATTCTCCAACTATTTGGGTTGGTTTAATAAAAGATATCAGATTCCCCCACAGAACCTTGTCTGCCTATAAAGCTACAATTAACTTTTGCTGTTTTTAGCTTTGGGTGCACTTTAACCAAAAACAGCAAAAGTTAATTGTAGCTTTATAGGCAGACAAGGTTCTGTGGGTGAATCTGATATCTTTTATTAAACCAACCCAAATAGTTGGAGAATAATTATTAAGCAAATTTTCAGGTTCAAATAATTGTTTTCCAACTATTTGGGTTGGTCTAATAAAAAATATCAGATTCACCCAAGGAACCTTGTCTGCCTATAAAGCTACAATTAACTTTTGCTGTTTTTAGCTTTGGGTGCACTTTAACCAGTCTCACTTCAGATATTATATTTCCCCCCAATAAGTTTTGATCCAGCATCTTGTTTAAAAAAAAAAAAATATACAAAGACAAACAAAAGTCACAACACCAAGTTAAGATGCTTCTTTATACAAAAAAAGAAAAGAAACAAACAAAAAAAAAACACCATCTAGAACAGTCATTGTCTAAAACTATTGCATGATGTGCATTACTTCGTAACTCCATCATGGGAATGATTTCACCCTTCAGAAGTGCATTAGTTAGCCTACCACTTAACACTTATTCCAACTTTTATATTGAATATTTCTTCTGTAACTAGGTTAGGTGACCTATATTTACGCTGCTATTAATGAAGCTTTACAATCTCTTTATGCTACAGAAATGTCTAGACAAACAGCTAAATCAAGTATACAAAAAACCCCCTCCTACAGACATGCCCCCAGTTTATTCCATTCAAGTGGGTCAATTCACCTCAGTTCATTTGAGGAAGAAAAACCCTATTTCTGCCCTGTAGCAGTCTACAGTTTGAGGGGTACAAATGGATTCCCTTCAATTAAGTTTGACACCTGCTACTTGTACATAGGCATTTGTCATGGACATGGGCAGCTTGCTAGATGCCAGAGCAACCAGCTGGGGTCAGCTCCTGGGCTGACCCCAACCACCTTACCTGGGGGCTGCAGCATCAGTGATCCAGCAGCAGGGAGCTGGGCCAGTAGGCAGAAAATGTTCCACTGGCTGGCTAGTCTCTGGCTTCAGATAGTACATGCTGCTACCACATACCCTGCCCCACTTTTTTCTAGCATGGGTTCCCCCCCCCCCAACACTGGGAGATCCCAGTGTCAGAACCAAGGACCCACAGACCCCACCACATGAACAGAAAGCTACCCCCCCTTTTTTTTTTTTTTTTTTTTTTTTATTTTAAGACACCCCATGCTGCAAGTTAACAGCACGAGGAAACATCCACATGTGGTACTGCTGCAGATTGCATGTGCATGCTTGTTTGGACTGTCAGACTGCCAGTCTGATTTAGGTCATATACAGACCATTAAAGAGATTCAGTCTAGTGACTAGTTCAGAAGTCAGAACTACTACATTAACATAGCATTGTGATCAATACATTTCAAACATGCTGTGTAGCAGGAAGGTGGCTTGCACATTTCAGGACTTGGAAAAAAATAAAAAAAAAACCCAACCAAGTGAACAAATACTACACAACAACTTTCTCCACTTGCTTTCAAGAGCTGCATCTTTTAATGTCAATAGGTAACATTTCTTGGGAAACTACAGTTTATATAGACAGTGTAACATCCATACATTTCCAGTTTGAGACAGGCTTTTTTTTTTTTTTTCTTTTTCTCTTCATTGCAGAAAGTGCACAAGGAAAGTTTATGTACAGAAAAAAGTTGAATGACTGGCTGAATTGGTCACAAAAAAAAAAGAGCGCCTTCAAGTTGATTTTCTAGTTCTGTCCAGTTAAGTATGATTAATTATGTGCTTTATTATTAATTACAGAAGCATAATAATATTTCAAGTTTGTGTTCCCCCCATGTCAGATAGAAAAACCAACAAGACATTGATCAGTTATAACTATTGTCTGGATTAGACCCAAGGTTATGACCAATTTAGCTATTAAATCTGTTAGTACAGATTTTCACAAAAAGGCACTGCCTTGTTTAAATAGGGATGATCATCTCTCCTATAAATCACTGGAAGTGGTACCTCAATTCACATTAAACCAAGGCATGGAAGTCATAAAAAAAAAAATCGTAAGAGATTGTCGTCATTTTGCCTTCCAACATACTGGAGCTGTGCCATGTCATAATATGTGACAAAGCACTTGATTCAAGTTCAAACCATCAGGTACATTCACCAAAGAGGAAAAAAACCCAAACAACCAACCAAAACCTTATCTGCTTGTTCCATTCTCCATCTGCCAGCCAATTAAGAAGAATCCAGCATCTTCATTGATTTGTTTCCCTGAAAGACCCTTGTAGCACCAAGGTGTTAGAACCAAAGTTGTCTTAAGTACACTTTACGTTCCAGATTTAAACCTGGGATTTAAATCCATGGCCCTCTTTTCAGATTTTGCTGCTTAGAGCTGTGACAAGCTAAGTTGTGTATTCAGTTTCTCCTTTACAATTATTGCTTTTTTCAAAAGTTCTGCTGCTGTGTAGAATTTAGTCCCTTAAATTACAAGGAGAAACACAGAATGGTGGAGTTGCCAGGAGAAATTGGCAGGCAGGATTCTTTACTGCCTACTTTGGTTTGCATCTTTATTGTTTAAAGTAGCATAACAGAGACAGCCACATTTCACCACTAGTTAGACATAGTCCAGACAGAAGTACATTTTAAAGTGTGAGGGATGAGTTCCAAGACAGAGGCAAGTGAATGGTTTAAAGAAAGGAGGAGCAAGTGATCCCATCAGGTAGAGTAGGAAAGACTCAAGTGATGCAGAACTTAAGCTAGTAATCCCTTCCCCTGCCTGGAGAGAATAATTCATCTTCAACTTTGTGTTCAGTTCATTACAGTCAGTGCTACCATCTTTGTGAGCAACCAGATTTAGAAATAGCAAGATGTGTTCACATGACTTGTCTGTTTCTCCCAAAGGAAAAACTATAAAGGCTATAGAAAATTTGCATCCAGAAACTTAAGATTTGCATCTCCAGCATAAAAATGTGGACATTTCTCCGCTTTACATTGGATGCTGTTAACTGTAGGTTATTTCAGTTTGCCGAGTAGAAAGATGCAACACTGGATGAACATCAGTTGATTTAGGCAGCCAATGCAAAAAAAAAAAAATGAAACAAGTAGACAGTAGTGTCAGGGTATCCAATTTGTTTGTCCTTTGTTGGTTATGCCTGGGTTTCTGGTCAAGTGAAGAAAAAGAAAAGTTAGGAATCATCTAAACAGCTTAAAAGCAGCCTTCAACTACTACTAGACAAACAGAGAACCAGAAAAAAAAAAAAAAGTGTAGCTTTGTAGAGGGATTCCAGGTTATGCTTAAGTTTTTTTTTTCCCCCCCTCCTCCTCCTCTTAGAACAAAAAGTAATTGGCCCCATGTTAGAGTGCAGATGTAGCAGCATTAGGTTTTTGCATTTTTTAGACAAAGAATCTTTCTGGACATCTTATTATAAGTAAACTTGCTATTCTACTTATTGGGAAGTTGCCACTTGACCTTGCTACAAAGTCAATAGCCAAATGATCCTGCGTGTTTAAGATATTCTTGAAGTGGAGCTCCAATTTATTTTTTTTTTTAAGTTAAACTTTAAGTTCTGGTAACTACCTTCACAGTAGACAAACTCTACTTCGGAACGTGGAGGTTAGAAATGAATTGGGCTCATTTCCATGTGGCTGAACTCCCATAAGCAACTCAGTTGTCTTACCTGCTTCTCAGGCCTGAGTTAAACAAGCTCTTTTGCATGAAGTAAAAATAAACAAAGACACCCAACAATGAACAAACCACACAAGAACGTCCCTCCCTCCACAACAAACAGACATCAAAAAACTATGAACTGCAGGAGATGGTCCAATGAGTTAGTGCACATGTCTTCCTAGACATGAATTGGCTACAGTACTGGCACTTTTGTTATAGAGATTCTAGAATTAAGTTTCTTCTTCAAGACACTACTCAACAATATTATGCATTCTGTAAATAGGTTTAGAGATGGACCACTTAAGATAAATGCTTATTTGAACAAATATTATTCAAGCACATTTAGTATAGCCAAGTAAACTATTGGCTAAATTAAATCTTCATTAGTGTACAGCAAAACTCATTACTATTTGAATTCTTTTCTTGTCAATGGACTTCTAAATAGAAGTTTCATTCCAATTGCTTTGGTTAGAACTCATCTAGGAAGAAGTTTTAAAATTAGAAGTTAACCATCCAGCACTCAATTCTTAAGGTGAAAAAACTTCCCTATTCTAAAAAGGGATGATTAAGATCTTGCCACATGCCATAACTACTTCCCACAGTTAGTACAGAATGTTAAATGAAGTTCTACTATTATTAGTTACTGAAGTGGTGAATCTTCTACTTAAAAAGGAGAGTTACTCCATTAGAGCTAGTGCCCCAAAAGCTCCTCTAAAAAACAAAACAAACCAACAACCCAACAATACACAAAAACCAAAAAAACCCCCAACCACACCTTACCCTGCTCTTGCACCTTAAAGCCTTGTTAGTATGCTAATGTTCTTCCTTTCCAATTCCTTTCCCCCCTCCAAAAGGGTCAACAACCAATAGGCTCAAGACAGCCTGGGGCTGTTCTAAAATTTCTTTTCAGTCATGGGAAGAAGAATAAGTTTGTTTTATTCTCCATAAAACCACCATACTGATTAGTTTGGTCACTTACCAAATTTATGCAAATGGATTTCCAAAAGGATCACCAAATGGATCAGAAGTTGATGGTTGGTCAGGTGCCGTCTAAAAACAGAAACACCCCTAATAAAGCCACACATGCTGAAAAGCTATTTTCAGATTGCATCTTTATACTACTAGCTAAATATGCAGTGTCTAGAATGTGTGCCAATCAAAGCAACTTAAGCTTTTTTGTGCACTTACCATATGGTCAGGTTTAGACCAGAATTAACTTAAACTAGCAAAGTGAAAGCTATATTAGGACTAAGATAAACCAAGACCTGAGAGGGGGCATCATCTCTTATTGGGAAGGTCACTTGTCTAATGCATGTTAGTTTGGACTTAAACAAATTGCACTTAACTAGCTGAAGACTAAAAAGTGTGACTATTGTAAGCTGGATTTGGAGATGTTCCAGAGTTTCTATACAGGGCTTCAAGTCTTATGTTCTAGATGAGGCATGTTGTCAGGCTATTTCCTTTCCTTAAGGATATTTAGAGCTGGAGCCTCATTTGTCAAGGACAGGAGCTACACATCCTATTTTCTAACCTTTCTGCAGAGCAGGGGTTGAACTGAATTTGCAAGCATTGATTCAGGCTTTTGCAGCTTTTTTTTTGGCAGAACAAAAGCAAGCCTGAAGAAGAAAGGTGAACAGATAGAAAGGGAGTTAGCTGGCCAGCCCCTGTACAAATAGGGGAAAACATGATTTAAAAGCCAAGATGAACCAATTCAGGTAATCATGTTCTTAAGTTAGACCTGGAAGACCAGAGTTTCTGGACCCTCCATTATGACAACTTCTTGGAAATTGCAGAACTAACAGAGCAACTGCAGCTGAAGACCAGATACAGCAGGCTTCAAGAGAGAGTCTAAAACAGGCATACTGCTCCCCAGTACTTACAGAGGGTTTTGAAGGGGCACTGAAAGGATCAGTTTTAAATGGGCGGTCAAACAGGCCATTATCTGGCAGAGTGCTTTGTCCAGGAGCAGGTTTTGGCGGTTCTGCAGGAGAAGAAAACCCAGTAAGTTAGAAGTACATATAGAGCCTCTTGTGCTCAGTCTGTGCAGTCATAGACAACTATGTCAGGGGGGCGTGGCAGCAGCGGCATTAAAGAGCCAAAGTTGATGTTGGTTGGACTCTTGGTTCTTAAATCCAATTATTCATAGTTGGACAAAAAACAGCAAGTTTAGCATGGGTTTGAGCCCTAGTCAAGTGGACCAACTCAACTTGGATGCTAGATGGCAGCATTTAGCTGCTTACCAAGCTAGCATAGGATGGCCTAGATCAGTGCTTCTCAAAGTGGTGGTCCACAGACCTGTGTTGGTCTGTAGCAAGTTGCCAGGAAAGAAAGAAATACCAATGTTATGCTTCTGAAAATTGTATGTCATAACACCACAGTTTGTATGTTCCAACACTCCAGGTGATTTCATGTAATGCAAAGTGAGGAAAGAGAAAGAAAACAGCCAGCCAGTTGTGCATTTGTGTAGCACTGTTGCATGCAGTTGCTGCCACCAGCTGAACTGGGCACCAGTCCCTGGCCCACTGAAAAAAAAAAAAAAAAAAATTGCTAGTCCACCACAGATAGTTTGAGAAGCATTGACCTGGATCACACTTTAGTTTGAGGGAAAGTGGGGAGGGATGGCAGCAGCAATAATAAAAAGCTAGTCTTCTACAGGATCCACTGCAGAGCAAGCAATCTTTGTACAGGGGGATCTATTAACCCTATTAGTGGTTCCCTTCCCCACCCCCTAAAAAGCCTAGCTACTTGGGGTGTGGTACATTAAGAAGGAATTTACTAGTCAGTCACTTTAGTATAAAATATGTTAACTTCAGGGTCATAATCTGTAGTCTTTAGGAATGCCCAAACTTGCTACTAAAGCACCCAAAAAACCCTCAAGTAGTACCTGGTAAACTTTGCTGTTCTCCCCTCCTTGCTGGTACTGCAGGTGGTTTTGACAGCTGGAAGTCTTTGAACATTTCTTTTACATCCTTCATTTCTTTATCTCCAAGAGGGTCCAATGCAGTGAATGCATCGCTTTCCTTCTTGGAAACTTCCTTCTGAGGTGCAGTTCTAGGTGGTGGCTGTGGAGGGCTAGTAGCTGGGATAGATGACTGAGCAGATAGTGTGGTAGGAGGGAATATGGTGCTCTGGAAAGGATTGGTAATGGTGGATGGCTGTGCCCAAGCAGTAGGAGAGACACGTGCTGGCTGACCCCAGAGACCAGCTGACTGAGCAGGTGCTGGGGCTGGAAAGGATGCAGGCTGAGTACCAAAGGTGAGTGGCTGGGCAAAGCCTGTAGGCTGGGCACCCATTACTGATGCAGGAAATACTGATGCAGCCTGACTGAAGACAGATGACTGAGTACTCCATGGTGATACTGAAGTTACTGGCAAGGTACCTGAAATGGAGCAATTACACAAAAAACAGTCCATCACTTTTCCCCTTCACCACATAGACATTAATACAGGAAAATTTCAGAGTTCCATCCCTCCAATAGTCCTTATCCTTAAGTGAGAAAAATAAAATTTGATCTGCATTAAAAAAAAAAAAAAAAGATGCAGGCTTGCTATGCATGTCACTAGGCAATATACACAATGAATGTACTTTAGTGTTTGACCAACCTGATTCTGTAGTGCTTTTACATAAGTGTCTGCTCAAGCAAGAGCTTGCTACAGAGGCTAAAATAGGCTTTGACTTGCCTAATGCTTCCTGTACTGTGGTCTCCACCTGATCATGCAGAAATGGAACTTTTAATACTAAAGGCTTGTCTTGAGAGATGCCGGACAAGTTTGCCTTTAAAGCATGAACAGTCAGAGTACAGCTTAAGAGGAGTTAAGCAGCTTAAAGCAGGTTTGGACATGTATTCATGACCAATGGCTTGAAGCATTTTAAAAAGGTTCCTTGCAGAGTCCCCTGTGGTTCAGTGGTAGAATCCTCATCTGCCACAAAGGAGACCTGGGTTTGATCCCAAGATGCTTATACAAACTAACTATAAGCCACAGAGGAACAAGAGTGTCTGGACTTAGTCTGGCCTTTAGATCTCATCTCAGTAGCCTGAAGGAAGGAATGGAAGGTCTGGGTAGCCTTCACTTCTCCATACTCCTGCCTACACATGTGTATTAAGAGGGTCTGGGTGACTTCATGCATACATCATGATCCAGAAGGATCAATGTTTGCCAGGGTTCAATTGCAAGAACTGTGTATTCTGTTAAGGTGGGCCATTAGTGCCTTCAGAGACTTAATAAGGCCCTCCCAGCTGAGACTAGTAATAGTGCTCATCCTCACTAGAAGGAAGCTGCTCTCCCCCTAGCATCTGGGAAAAAAAGCAAGCCAAGAACTGGTTTAGTATGGAAGAAATGTGGTTTAAAGCAGCAGCTGGGCTGGTTGGCCACCTGCCAATTCAAGTTGCCCTGTATTAAGTCTATTTTGGCCAAAGTAGTACTCAAACAGGTCCCCTGTTTTTCCCCCCCTCCAGCTGCTCAAAACAAGTAGACTTGCTCAGCTCCTGTTTCTTAGATTCTGTCCCTCAGGAGACTAGAGGAAAGTTCATAAGCTTTATATGTTTTGCATAGCATGCAATACTTGGATGCCATCTACTTCAAGACTATTGTCTCAATACCTGGTTATTTAGCTACACATCAACGTAGTAAAGCTGTATGAATTGTGAGTAGCTAAGTTTTACCTGACCTTTTCATTTTAGACTCATTCCTCATCCCTGACCTAGTTGTGCAAGCCATCTCCTCCTGGGGCATTAATGCCAAGTTCAATGCATCTCAGTAATCTCAAGTCTTAGCTACAAAGACTCGATGGACTTTTTTTTATTTTTTTTGAAAAAAAGTATTAAAACCCCCCCACAAGAAGTGAACAAGCAGCTTTACTCCATGCACACAGCTGGCTCCCAACCCTTTCCCCAGCTTTAGAAGACTTTTGGGTGTGGAAGAGAAGGAAGAGTAACATACATTAAGGACAACTCCATTCTAGGGTGGTATGCAAAGACAGACTACGCTTTTGGCCCTCCCAAAAATCAACATTAGTCTCAAGGTCTCAGCTTTCCATCCCATATAGCTCTGCAAGATGCGATAGCTCAGCTAGGGATTGAAGTCATGTCCTTAGCTTGGCTGTGGATCTGGGACAAGAGCTATACCCTAGAGCTCTCTTTATTTATCTGTTTTTTTTTGCTGTAAACAAAGTCTTCCAAAGGTTTGGTACTTGTTCATGCAGAGGTGAACAGAGGCAGCAGGCCAAGGTATTTAATGATCTTAAAGGATGAAAGAGTTAGAGGGCCCAGCTATATTGATATACTGGCTTTGCAAGTTCTTTACAGTACCAAAGTATCACAATAGTTTGGTACTAGCCCGATTGCTAGGGCTAACAGATGGTGTATATTCATTTTACAAAGGAAAGCCATGTGGCTAGTTCCCTAGAATTTTTTGAAGACTACAGTGGCAGAACCCTGAAGCAATTCCTTAGGGATTCTAGATAGTGTGCAAGTTTGCTCACCATCTTCCTGTGGGCAAAAAGGTTTTGCTTAGAGCTTGCAAGTTACTTTGACTGGCAACTAGCTAATGGACTTCCATCATCTTGGCATATGGAAGATTAACAGTATGACACTGAACATCTTCAAGGCAGTCAATATTAGGAAGGGCTGGCTGGGGCAGACACCATTTGAGTGCCTAAAAGCACCAGCCTGGGGCTGGCAAATTGGTCTGCCTGAAGTCAGTGGCAGCCATCTCTACACCTTGGTCAGTGGCTAGTGGAATTTGGCAGCTATATTGCCAAGGCCTCCAAAATGTTACTTTATAGCAGAAAGGAGTTGTTAATAGTTACAATAGCTGAACTGACCACTTTGACTGCATCAAGCACTTCACTCTTCCATTTCCTTCCCTGAAGATGGTATCAATATAACTGCCAAATGCTACACCCAATCTTAGTATGTATGGCTTATAGAACAGTTGGTCACTATATGCAAGACACAAAACTAGAACCAAAAATCAGATGATCATCCATTAATTTCTCTCAAACTATAGCTTTAAACAAAACAACCCCCCCAAAAATGCAACAAAAACCCCCAAAAACACACATGTTGAGTGAGAGAGATGAATGCTGCAAGAACAGAAGCTAGAATGGCTGAACTCAAGCATTCTGGTGGGAAAAGAGCCAGTTTAGCCATAATGGTTTAAAAAAAAAAAAAAAAAACAAACAAACAAACAAAAAACCCCCAACCTACCTAAGAAAATCATGGGAGGTGCTGTGGTAGGACTAGCTTTGAAGAGGTCCAGTGGGCTGGTTTGCACAGGGGCAGGTTGTGCTGCTGCAGAGGTCAAGCCTAGGCTCTCTGTAGCAGTAGGGGCAAAGAGATCTGAGCCAAACAAGTCACTTGCTGCAGTCTAGAAGTGAGACAGAGGTCAGTTATACTCCCACTTTAAAAATGGTGGTAGGTAACAGTTCCTTCAGTTGAAGGAAATTGCATTCGTTGATCAGAAAGAAATGCCAACTCCAAAATACTTGCAACTGCCGCTTCCTTTAGTAGCAAACATTCCACATGTCCGTCTGCCCTGCCCCCTCCCCCAAAAGCCAAGCCGATGGGTTGGTGGGCTCCAACTCTAGGAATTCTAGGCTCAGAGACTTAACATACATCTTCCCAGCCAAGAAGATGGCATGGCTTACAGCCTTCCCCCCCGATTTGTCCTGCATGGGACAGGGGGGGTGGTGTCAGTCTGTTCACCAAGGATAATGGAGTCTTATGGGTCAGGGAA
>NW_005842346.1:1404133-1420693 GCF_000455745.1 Alligator sinensis
GGGAAAGAGGAAAGATTAGGCCTGGTTTGCTTTAAAGCCCAGGCACTGGCAGTGTATGAAGTAGGCATGCTGGACATAGAGAGATTCACCCAGGCACCCTGTAGAGACTAGTAAAAAAGCCACAAACACACAAAAACCAAAACCAAAACACCAAAAAAACCCCAGCATTTGGAGTTCTATCAACTTAATGCACACTTCTAAGCACAAATGCATGTAGCAAGTCAAACTAACTTTAGAAACAAAGACACCGTCATGAATTTAAACCATAAGTTGGCAGAGTGCATGCTTTGAATTAACTTGAATAGAAGGCATGCAACATCCTCAAACTTTAGCACACAGGTACTTTTTAATATATATTAAGAAAAGAAAGAGACTTAGTAGATACTGTAATTTTGTTGAGAAAGCAAGGTTTTTGGTAGGAGGGCTTCAGGTGCTGTACTGCCAGATGCACATTCCTTGAATTTTGCTGGAGTGTTCTAGATTAATTTTGTAGCTTTTACTTCAGTTGAGCTTACATACACCACTTACCACAATTAGTGAAGTATGGCAGCATTAAAAGAGAAAGACAGGGTATGTTTAGTAATTAGACATGATATCAGAAAGCAGCATGACAGCAGAAGGGTTAGTATGGGTAGCTAGGTAGAATAGAATTAAGGTTTCCATTTGTGCTGCGAGGCATTTTAGCTACTGTTAACAGAACACATCAAGAAAGAGGAAAGCTTCCTTCACCCAGACTTTAAGAGCAGCATGCACTTTACTATTAGAAGTTTGAAAATGGTTCACCTTGGCAGGCCTCCTCCCTCTTCCTGGCTTGGTACTTTGTGGAGGTGGGCTTATTGTTATTGAGTCATGCGACATAAGCTGGATGTTGCTTTCAGAGTCCAGCTTTACTCCATTGTGAAGGGATACTCCCTTGACATGGCTTTCTGCCAACAGAGTTACTGGAGATTTGGCAAGAAAGCCATTCTGTTCTCTCTCTGGTACCCCATTTGGTGTTCTTGCTGCAGGCTGCTTACTCTCAAAAGGCCACTGGCTTGTCTGCATTTCCTGTTTGCCAGGTCTATTAGAAATCTGGTCAAACTGTTTACCAAAATAGTCAATATCACCATTCCCCACTGGAACAGTCAAGCCACTCAGACTTTCCTTCTTCTGATCTGCAGGCTTTAGAGAAGAATCAAATGCAGGCTGTACAGATTTGTCTGTTTGTGCAAATGGATCATCACGGAAAGGATCTGGAGTAGGTGTAGGAAAGAAGCTGAGATTGGTAGAAAGAGAGCTTTCAGGCAAGAAAGATGGCTGTGGCTTTGGTCGTGGAAGAGATGCGATGCCATTCAAGAAGAGATCCTCCTCTTTTATACAAGTTTTACTGCTCTCAATTTCAGATTCAAGATCTACTAACAGGATCTCTTTAGTTTCCTATTAGTTCGGAAAGAAAGAGGAAAGTTAGTTCAAGATTGTTTTAAAAAAAAAAAAATCTCAGACTCCAAGCCAAATGTATTCATTGTTTATGACGCAGCAAGGGATATAAAACAATCTAGATGTTAAAATGTGAACTAGAGACCAAGGCAATCTCTGTTTTATATTAAATTTTGTGCTGTTTAAATAGTCCAACCCATTAAAATTTTCTAGCAGTTATCAAGCTTGAAATGCTTATTCCAGGAGTATAGAACACCTAATTTGTTGCATGTCTCATACAAGGCCATCAGGACATACAATTTTAGAGCTTAGGTCACTTAATTACACCCCCAGAAAGAGCCTGGTTCCTTAGCTGTGCAATGCCACTTCCACTACATTGCTCTGAAGTTTCATATATTTGTATGAAAGCAATGTTACACCCAGAAGAGGCAGTTTGTTTATTTATCTACCTGCCTACAGAGTGCCCTGTTTTTACATTGCCTCATTCCAGCAGTAGTCTGTAGGAGGTCTCTTGGACTGAGTTCTCCCATTGTCTAGGAGACTAGGGCACCAATTTTAGTTACATTACAACGGTACTGTTGGAATGTGCCATTAGTGCTGCAGCATCCAAGAACGCTGCCAATATAAACTAGTTTTATATTTCAGTATGAAGGCAGGCAGCCATTGTGGGCTTGAGGGACAGCATTAGTGTACATCAGCAATCAGAACTCCTTATTTTGACCAAGGAGATGGAGAAGTTGTTAGAGATACTTAAGTGGAATCCCCACCCACCTCTAGAGTGACATTATCAAATTCAGCAGATATGCCTACAGTTCTTAAACAGCTCATTCTCCAACAGCAGTAGAAAGATGCGAGCTCAGAAATACCTGGAAAGTTGACTGTTAAAAACTTGTGCAGGAGTGATAAAAATCCACTAGGTTCCCACCAATGAGCTTTTACAGGAAACAATGAAATACTAACAAGACAAAAAAACCCCACCCAAAGAAAGACCTACATGTTTAGAGCCCTCCTATTGAGTGGAAAAGCTTCATGAACAGCTGTTATTGTCCAAGCAGTCAAGAAGCCCAAAGCCAAATTGATTCAGTCTTTGCAGGTTAGTCTAAGCTGTAGGTTGAACCAGTAAAGAATGGATGTGTATTTACTTGCTGATGCCAGAAACATGCCTGCAGTGGGACAGGCCAGAAGCCAGGCATGCAAAAGCATGCCTCCCTGCTCAGCTGGAGCAGACAGCTTGGGTCAAGGCTATTCTGCCTAGGTGAGGCAAGGGGGTATGCAAGAGGTGCAAAGCATCCTGGGAGATTGAACTTGTCCCAGATCCCAGTTAACTCAATTGAACTGGGTTAGATTAAAACTGGTTTGTCTGCTACTACATCAATCCAGGTTAATCTTAAAAAAAACAACAAAAAAAAAGGGGACTTTGGTTTAAATTTGTAAGTTTCCAGCACATTAGCATATGATCAAACTGGACATCTTGAAAGTGGCTAGTCTGCAAGTTATTTTTGTCCCTAGCTTAGGTATACAGCTGCAGTTCAGCCAGCTATTGCTGCATTTAATATTCCCAAATGCACACTGATCTTCGACATCTGCAATATTAGCATGTTGAAGTTGCAGTAGTGGGTTCAAATGTTGTGGTGGGCATATAGCCAAGGACCTTTCAAGCACAACCCCCCCTGCCCCCCAAAAGAACCCCAAATAAATAAGCTATATTACTAGTGTAACATTTCTAACCATCCACTCATCTTAGATTTTTGTGGAATTAGCCACAAGCTTCAGTCTTAAGATATTTGCTTTAGAAACTAAAAGTTAAACCCTTAAGAGGCTGATGGAGTTTTATTGTTAGGCAGTGAACAGTAAGAAGTACTTCCAAGTTGATATGTCAATGAGCAGATCATGTTACTTTAAGCAGGTAGTAAGTTTTGCTCAATGGATCAATTTGCTAGTTGGCTTCCACTGTCAATCTTGTAGAATTTATAGTAGGCTCCAGCTACAGCCTTTTTTTCAGATGACATCTTTGCCCAACTCCTGCAGGGAGTACCCCATGGCAATTTAGGCAGTATCAACACATCCAATTGCCCAGCTAAACTGCATCAGGATTAATTAATGACTAGTATCACCTTTGTTTCTATAGTCATCATAAACAGTGGATCAGCCTTTGGTTCTTCTGCAAGAAGCTAGTTGGGCACAATCAAGTAGTATTTGCCTAGTCTAGCATGCAATCACTTGCTTGCCGTGAACCAATTGAGTATATAGATGGGGAGGTCTCAGTTCCACAAGCTAAAAGCCTTATCTTGGTTTGTTCCATCTCACAAGATATGACTTACTGTGGGACTGGTCACATCAGGAGGTGTAGACATATCACCAAACAAGTCCATCTGGTCAACACCCTTAAAAAAAAGTTAGAGGTTAGATTTGGTACTAAAAGTTGCTGCTTAACACCAGGCTAAGTAGTGTTAAAGAAATCCCCCCCCCCCCCCCCCCCCACACTTCTAGCCCAGTTTGGTAGAGACCATGTACATCAAGTAACTACTATATTACACTGAACTTTTATACTCGAGTCTCAAACATGGGCACAAGCCTGAGTAGCAACATACCAGTTTCTTATCAGCTTGATCAGTAGGTGAGGTATCTCCATTCTAGATAAGTGAAGCACACACAGAGGTCAACAATAAGTCAGTAGATCAAAGTAGTTATTCTTCAGTGTGGTGTCAGCTAGTAGCAGATTATCTGAAAACTATTTACTCCTACAAATAGGAGACCGTTCTACTGTTGCCCCAATATTCGTTATTAAGATTGAAAGTAGCAGTTGCAAGCTTGGAGACAGCCTCTAGAACATGCTTGCTAGATAAGCACTGGGTGAAATAGGGGAAAGAAACAGCTGGACTTAACCCCTTGTTTGGAAGGGCATGCATTACTTGGTTGCAAGGTAGCTTTTACCTCAAGTGTTTTACTGATTTCAGTCTGAGAGAGAGAGAAAAAAAAAATGATATGCATTAGCTGTTATCTAGATGGGATATGCCCTTTTATAGAGAACTGTTCAAGTTTTTCCCCTGCCAGCTGTTCAACATCCTTAGCCAGACTGAGGAGATAGTAAGTGATGTACTAGAAAGCAACTATTTATTTGCTGTGAAGTCCAATTAGGGCCAGTGTCAGCCTTCATCTTTACCTGCATTTAAAAACAGAAAGAAAAAAAGAAAAAAAAAGACCTAGTTGTAGGTCATAGCTACAGGATGTCACTATTCCTGATGTTATGTGCATCTAGAATCAAGATATACACAGGCATCACCACAGCAACTGATGTGGTAGGTGATTATCCAGTGTCAGTTTCTAGATGCTAATTTTGCAGAGTGAGAAGTACTAGCTGATCAAAGCACTCTAGGTCACCTTCCAGGTGACCTGACAACCAAAGCTTATATAGTCTGAAAGTGCATACTTTACATGCCTTTTTCTTATCCTCCTCTTCTTTTTTCTTCATGTTATAAATTAGTTGGAAAAGGTCCTTAAGATCCACAACTAGAGGTTCAGCCTAGAAAAGATAATAAGTTCCTATAAAATGCAAGCATTAAAATATTAAGATTCCTGGTGCCTTTAGGTTCATGACCTGTAGTTAGACATTTTTTCTGAATACTTCAAGCCAGACTTACTGAACTAGTACTTGAGTTTACTGTAAGGGCTTTAAAAAACAAACCAAAAAAAGACTACTATAGGAAAAATATATATATTTTTTTAAATATAAGTGGCAGCAGAAGTCATGTTAGGGTTAAAACTGAGGACTTATTTCACCATTTGCTAGGAAAAACTATTTATGGCAATTCTGATGTAGTGGTGCTTGTTCTGCCTTTTAAAGTGCCCAGAGTAGAGAATGGTGCTTCTTACATCTACTGTGCCTCTACTACATGGTAGTTAGTGAGGAAAACCAAGGAAGGTTGAGACATAGTAGAACTGGTGGGTGAGGCTTGCCTAGTATAGGAACACTCAGGCATGAAGTCATTACTATCATTTTCATTCTTTGAAAAAAAATGAAAAAAAAAAAGATTTGCTTGGGCAGGTTGAGTTAGATCCCAAAATGGTATGTTGCAGGCAGATCTATCCACCTCACCACCCCAGGCCTGCTGCATTCCGAGAAGGAAACTTCCTCCAGACCCTGAAGTGTCAGTGGCAGCCTAAGCTTCTTAGAACGCATCTGTCGGATGTTTGCAAAAGTTAAAAAGAACAAAAAACCAAAAACCTAGGAGGCAGTAAATTGAGCAGTACACTTACATGTTTCATTACAGAGCATTGAGTTAGTACAGTATGTTTCTCTAAACAAAGGCTTAGCTTAGAGTCACCAATTCCATTCGGGGGGGGGGGGGGGGGGGGAAAAAAAAAAAGATAGCCTCATGTCAGACACAAGGCTGTCATTTTGATGGAATCGTATCAAATAGCATGTGCTTGTAAGCATCTCTCACCAAAATGGTGAGAATGTGCCAGTGCCCAAGACCGGGATTCATACCTGTTGTGCTGTTTTTATGGCAAAGAATTGGTGCTGGCCTTCTCCTCCACAAATATAACCAAATGCACGATTGTCAGTCACATCCCGAGCAATAAAAGAGATTTTGTTGACTGGATGCTCATGTTCTATCACCTGGAACATGAAAATGTTGTTCAGACACCAGGTTTGAGATGCTCAGTCTACACAACTGTTGGTGATGGCAAAGTAGTAAGTACTCTGCCACTTAGAAGTAGTTAAATAAGGCTGAAAGCAAGTTGTGGAGCAAAAGCAAACACTGATAAGAGACAGACATACAAGGTGAGGCAGGCTGGCCAACACCATGTTTTATTTTATTTATTTCCCCCCGCCCCCAAAAGCAAAAGGATTGTTTTTATGCAAAATGTAACACAGGAAGGTAAGCTTGCTTCCAGATACTGGAGTGCTATTCTTCCCCCATTCTAGGAACAGAAATAGAAGACAATAGGAAAAAGAAACAAACCTTTAGACCCATCAGGTTAAAGTGAAGAAGTATGCTAGTTCTAGTGGTTACAACCCATATTAAAAATTATTGTAAGTTTGTTTGTTGAAGCCTTACCCCAGTTTTCTCATCAATTATCTTGAGACCAGAGAGGGAGATATTCACCCAGATCCTCTGTTTGTGTTGTCCCTGGGAACGTGCTGCTACTGCCATTCCCTAATAGGGCAGAGGCACTGGTATTAGTGTATTAATATAGCGTGACAAAAAAAAGGTGTTGCATAAGCTGAAGCTCAAGTATTCAAGTTTGTTTTAATGGACTTGCAGCTTAGTCTTGGCTTTGCACAAAAGCATAATAGTTTCAAAATAGCAGTTTGTGCTAGATATTGCATGTCTCAACATGATGCAGAGCTGAGCTTGTAAATGGTTTCTACATTAGAACCAGAACATCTCTAGTAACCTTACTAAGCCACATCCATATCCACCTCAGACCTAGCTGCAGTTAAAACAAGCTTGAGTGTACTTTCCTGCACATGCTTTCCTCCCCCAAAGAGGGAAAGGCAGTCATGAGCACTTAAAATTTGTACTACTTCTCTACTCATCTTGGCATGCATAAATGTGTACTGTTGCCACATAGTAGTCAAAGCATGGAAGCCAAGGCTATGTTCCCGAGGATTTGTTGCTGCAACCTGTAGAGCATTGTTCTTGTGCTGGGTCAGGCACAAGTTGATTTTAGCTACAAGTAGAAATTAGTTTCAGATTATCAGCAAGTTGGCTTACTGAGCTGGTTTGACTAGATATTCTAGATTTCTATAGGAAAAAAGCCCCAAAAGAATGTTTGCCATTTACCAATACAAGTAGTATTGGAGGATCCAAATCAAAGATGAAGTAGCCAAGTGCATGTGGACCACAGCAAGGACAATTTATATTAAAAAGAGAGAAGTGGCCAGTTTTGAGGCCTTGTTTGTTCAGGATGAGATATATTAGTCTTTAATTTTGTGCCTTTGGACCTGCCTCTAGCTTTGAGCGCCCATGGTATGGAAATAGATCAGAGCAGTTCAGGCCTCTACCTTTAGCTTCATCATTGAATCCTGGCTCATTTTGTCTCCTCTTGCTTCTGAGACATCATCAATACCAATAAGCTTGGCTTTATATCTTACACCATCTCCTTTGAATCGGGCCAAGAGAAATTCATCAGTTTTTTCTGACCCTGAAGGAAGATAAAGGAGTTTAAGATGCATGGTCCAAACTATTATAGAACTTTTCTAGCAAGTCAAAGTCTCAGACCAGTACAGCAATTTAAAGCAACTGCCAGCCAAGCCCCACATATGAATGCAGCAAAAGTTTGCTATGTTTAATGACACTATTCAAGCAGTATTTGCTACTGCTAGCCTAAGCTAGATGCTTAACTATTCTATAGTGTGGCCTGCAGCAACCAACTTCACCCATACTTCCCCAGTATTACAGAGTGCTACCAGCCTTTGCTCAGTCTTGCACCTTGCTTGCTACATGATTAATTCAATTCAAGTGTTAGAAGAGTAGTATTTTTTTAGATGTTGAACTTCTAGGCATCAACTGAAGCTTGTTATGCCTTTAACATTTTTTTCATTAGATGTAAAAGCATTCAGTTAGAAATTTTTCTATTTTTCCTCATATCATAGAGGAAGAAAGGTTGGTACACAGGTATAAGGGAACAATTGGTCCTTCAGATCATATTGAAGGAACCAAAGCTCCGCCACTCAGGCTTTTTGGTTTGGAAAGAGCCAAGAGTCAAGCTGTATTCATGCTTTATCCATATTCTTGGGTACCTAGTTAGTTTCTACCTTGCTTTCAGAACTTTTGTATTTTTATTTAGTCTTCTCTTCTACCCCTAGGGATCTTGATACTTATGGGGACCCAGAAGAGATCAGCCACATGTCTGTTCTGTAGATGAGACCATGTTCTCATCAGTATGAGCTAGGAAGAAGCTGCCCATAGCTCAGCTTGTTTGAGAGTTCAGTGTGGGTGGGCACCTGTATGACCACAAACACTGATCTGGTCATTCTCCAGTGAGAACAAGCATATTTTGTTTGCATTTGGTGCTTCTCAGTCTGGCAGGATCTTTGTCTCCTGACAAAATTGGAAGCATTAGGTGCTCAGTAGGTTTGAAGAAAGGTATTGGTAGATTGGAATTTAAAGTCTACAGCTAGCCTAGTGTGCCAGTCCAATGTGAAGTTACTCATGTTATGCTGCAGTCCTGGACCTAACCCCAGTATAAGGCAGAGCCCCTCCCCCCCCTCAAAATATACACACTTACAAGTAATGCATTTCATTTTATCTTACCTTTCTTTTTTTCCTTCTTTGAAGGCTGTGCTTTAGGCACTGCCTGTTGGTCAGGCTGGGTGCCAACATTAGCTGTTTCTACTTCATTAGACATCATGAGATGGAGGCACCCCTCACAACTGCAAAAGGCACTAGAGAAAGCAACACTTGCTGTGCAATCGTAAGTCCAGATAGTCAGTTAGAAGGCATAATTTTACCTTTAGAAAGAAAGAGAAAAATTACTATTAAACTAGTATCAGTTAGAGCAGATGCAAACTAAAGTATAAATTAAGCAACTGAGTTTACTATAGTCTACAGGAGGGCATGTGGATGCCAGTTTGCTAGGGCAGGCTGTGGCCCTTACATGCTTCATCTGTGATCTAATACTAATCAAACAGCTAGACAGCTGCCTGCTGTTTGTAGGAGGTTTGAGCATAGTCAAGTCAAGGTCAACCATACAGATAAAAACTTGTACAGAGGCCAAGCAAGGTTGAAGGTTGCAGCTTTGGGAAAAATGACTGAGGGGCCACTTCACTCAAGCCCAGTCTCTTGCTATATACCATGTTGCTTTAGAAAGCATCAGGCAAATTGGACCACTAATCCTGCTAGAATGAAGAAACTGTCCCAGGGAAGCAGGCAAATGGCTACAACTAAATTTAGCCATTTTCAAGGATGCCTAGATAGAAATCAAGTAAGGGTTCAGGTATGGAAGAGTGTAGGGACTCATTTGTAAATTTAGAGCATTATTTATTTCTGCAGTTTTAGTACTCCTCATTGAGACATTTGTGGCTCCATCAATATGGGAATGCATCTACTAGTTTCAAACAGACTTCTAGTCCTGTCCCTGATCTCTCTACAGCCAGAAAGCTGAAATTTTCCTAAAGGCTACATGACTTTGCATATCTAGACACCTCTACAAGTTCATATGGTACACCCACAGCTAGATGTGCACAAATGGCTTGCAACAGGAAACTGTTCACAAGTGACATTAGTACCTAGGGACTGACCAAATTCATAGCAGAAGTGGGCTGGGAAGCAGCACCTTTATCCTTGCCGGTTCCCCTGCAGGTCCCCTCCCAGTCATTGCCGACTGGTTGAGGGGCCCTGCTGCTTCTTGCTGACTAGATGGGGAGGCAACAAGCACCATGTTTAAAAATCATGGTTTTTGCCTTCCTGCCAGTCAGGAGCAAGTGGTAGGGTCCCTCAGCCACTTGGGGGCAGTACCCAAATTTTTTTTTTTTTTTTTTTTATAAATCACAAAAAGTGCAAGCATCTGAATTACTAGATGCATTAATACATCTTCTTATCTAATGTTAGATGGATAAAGCTCATGAAGATGGATTAAACAGGGTGGAAGAGTAGGTATTGGGCACCCAGGGCTGCTTGGCTGCCTAAGAGGTGGAAGTCAGGTCTTCGGTGTACTGCATCATTTCAGTGTTGCAGTGAGGATGGAAAGGCTTCAACCCTGGCAGCCCAGCTCATTTGCTAGCCGTTAGGGGTTTTAGTTCAGAATTAAGTTCCATAAACCGAGCTCTGAATAGCTTTAAGAGAGACTGTTCTAGGATTAACTAAAAAGAGAGAGTCAGTCTTGGATTACCAGAAATCTTAAAACATGAGCAATTTCTAGATGAACCTTGTTTTAGTTCTCACCTATACTAGTATAAGTCTAGTCCTTTGCCTAGTAAGACTGGATTTCAAGCATCTTAAAGACATCATTACCAGAAGCCACAGACACACGAGTCAGTTTTATGAAACAGAACCACCTCCTGGCAAAATTCTTCCATTTCTGAAGCCAAATAAAGCTTCATACAGATGTTTGGAGAGGTTAGATAATATTAAAAGTGGCCAGCCAATCCAGCTTGGTTCACCCTAGTGCAGACCTTATACTTAGACTCACTCAAGTGCAAACTGCAGAGAAGTTCCAGAAAGGTTAGATTGGTCTAAACTGGATTGGGTCAGCCTTTTTTCTTTGAGCTTCTGTACAGTTACCAGCACAACCCCAGGGCTGAGCTTTTCTTATCCACAATCCTGGCACTCGAGTATTTTTAGCATACCCCTCCCCCAAGCAGTCTAGTCAGCCTCACCTTCCCAAATCCTGAAGGAATTTTATTGCCTTCTGCTGGACTGTCCAGCTCATCCACATCCTCTCTGTAGTGGGGGCATCCCAAAATTGGATACAGCACTCCAGATGTGGCCTCACCAATGCAGAATGGAAGGGAAGAATCACTTGCCTTGAGCTGCTGGCAATGCTCCCACTAATGAAGCCCAGGATGCCAGATTATCTACTGTAACCCATAGGTCCTTTTCTCCCAAGTTGATGCTTAGCTAGTTGGTTCCAAACCTGTAGCAATATATAGGACTTTCTGTCCCAAGAGCAAAACTTTGCACTCGTCCTTGTTGAACCTCATGAGACTTCTAGAGGAAAAATGGAGGATTAGGCCACAAGGAGACTCAACCCTAGCCCTATCCTCCAGCATACCTACTCCTCCTTTCATCTTGGTGATATCTGTGAACTTGCTGAGGGTGTACTCCATCCCATCTTCCAGATCATTAAATGAATGATATTGATCAAGACTAGCCCCAGGACCAACCCATGGGGCATTCTACTTGGTACTGCAGTCAACTAGACTGCAAGGCACTGGATCACTACCCATTGATCCCTCAACAACCCAGCCAGCTTTCTATCCACCTTACAGTCCATTCATCCAACCCATACTTCATTAGCTTGCTTGCAAGAACACTGTGGGAGTCTGCATCAAGAGCCTTGCTGAAGTCAGGATACATCACATCTACAGAGGCAGTCATCATAGAAGGCAATCAGATTAGTTAGGTAGGACTTGCCCTTTGGTAAATCTAGGACAGCTGTTCCTGATCACCACCTTCTCCAAGTCCTTAGAAATGGAGTCCTTGAGGACCTGCTCCATGAATTTTCTAGGGACCAAGGTGAGGTTGACCAGTCTAATCCCCTGGATCTTTCTTCCCTTTCAAAGACGGGCATTATATTTGCTTTTTCTAGTTAACTCACGGTGATTGAGGGAGACCATGGATTTCAGAGAAAAGCAGCCAGCTGCTTTGCAATCACATTAGCCAGCTCCTCAGGTGCATGTACATGTCCAGCTTTTCTGAATAGCGTGCCCCCCCCCCCCAACCTGTTCTTTTACCAGAGGACTTGTCACCTTTTCCTGAAGCCCAAGAACTATGGTCTAATCTACAAAAAGCAGGGGTGATCAAACAGTTTGATAGCTGTTTAAAAAGGAAAAAACAAGCTCCTTAGGGATGAGCTACTTATCTGGGCAATTAGAACTTGCCAAGATGCTTCTCAAAAGCAATTGGGTAAAATAGTAGCATTTACCAAAGCATGTAGTAGTTTCAGAGTAGTGTAGAAGAGGGAACTAGATACCAAGGCAGCTTGCCCAAAGGAGAGGGTTTGTCAGGATAAATGGACTGAGCAAGTTAATCAAAATGAAAGGAACATTCTGGCTGTGTGTCAGCTTGACAGATTCTACCAAAAAATAAGTTTTCTAAGCAGCCTCACCACTGTGAGAAGGAGACTGAAAGGTTAAATGGGTTATAGTATCAATCCCAGCTGTCAGATTAGTCAGGGAAACCAAAAGCTCATATAACTATATGGCCAGATCCAGATGTGCAGACATTTGGTTCCCTGGAGACAGCCAACAGCAGTGTGCCTTGTGCCAGTGCTGGTTGTCCCCAGGGACTGCCTGTACTATGTGCACTCTGGCATGTTGCAAGTTATCCTGGGTGGGGTAGGGGAGGAAGCCATGGGGTGGCAAGGGAGAAAACACAAGAACCCCCCCCCCCCACTGCTGAAGACCCCCTTTATGCTGCTTCCTTGCAGTGTGAAGGGCAACTGAGCATGCAGTATGTGGCACCACATACTGTATCTGCAGAGCCACAGATGCATGGCTGTGCTCGTCTGGACATGGACTAAAACTTGGAACCTCTGGCCAAATAGTCAGGTTTACTTTAGGCCACAGCAAGCCTAGTTATTGTATAAATTATAATCTTTGCTTCCTTGGAAAGCAGCAAAGGAAGTATTTGAGGATTTTAAAACACCATCCCAAGCTGTATTCCTTTTGCTTATGTTACTGGTATGCATTCTCCAGCAAGCAGATACCATGGACTGAGCCATGGCACCATTCCAGACTTCAGTGAATGAAAGAAAAGCTAGCACTAACCACAAGACAGCTTAGTCCTCAGATTGCTGAATAAAGCCAGGCAACCCTACAGAGCTGCAGCCCACTGTGGAATGCTATGAAATATTAAAACTGTTCTACATAGAGGAAGATGAAGTCCATCTGCTCATGGGAAGAGTAAACTGCCCTTCAAATAGAGGGGGACCTCTCTCCCCCTACCCTCAAGAGAAATTGGGATGAAGCCCCATTTTTAGAGATATGGACATCAAAAGCAGAGTGTCACCAGATGGACTCCTGGTACCCAGATCTACTCCAAGAGTGGTAGCTGCTTTCTATTTGAAAAATGCTACCACACATTGCCACTTCCTCCTGAAAAAGCAGGACCATTGTGCACTTGGTGCTTTCAAGTGTTGGACATGGGGTTACAGAACTGGCTTGACATACTATGCAACTTGAGCACTACAGTTTTTTTTAGGATGTTACTCATGTTCTGCAAAGGACAGAAACTGACTGCCAAGCTGAGTGCCCAAGAGCATGCAAAGGTTACACTATTGTAGAGTTAATTAAAAACAAAACAAAAAAAACAAACAAAAAAACCACAACAAAAACAACCACCAAAAACAAATCCATACATGCACACTAATCCTTTAGTCAGGCCTTGACACTAGCTCAGGAAAGCATCATGTTTAGTTCAGAATGTTTCACTGGTTAAACAGGTGGACTTTATTCAGTATGCCAAGTAGGCTCTCTGGTTACCTACCCACTTCAGGTTGCCATGTTAAACACATTTAGTAGAGTGATCATTACTAAATTTTGTAATTTAGAAAGGTTTATGTGGGTATATTTTATTTTATTTTATTTATTTATTTTTTTAGATACTGCCCAGTTTGTTTAATTAATCCACAGTTGCTTTCCAGTTACCCAAATTTGTTTCAGCAAAAATGCTGCATGCGTCACAAGAGTTCTCCCACCCAAGAAGGGGTATCAAGCTACTGGCTGTTCCTTCCACATCCAGTCTTGTGGAAAATTCTTACCAAGAAGTAGGGCTACACATGCATAGCAAATGTAATGCCAAGAAACCAGTTCAACTCCATTTTGTCCTGGGTACCTGTACATCTTAGTCTTTTACTTTAGTTCTCAAGAAGTGGTCTTGGCCAATTGTTTCATTGGTCTGGGCTTGCCTTCCAGGCTCAGATAATATTGTTTGCCCAGCTAGAAAGGTAACTGGTACTATTTTCCTGTCTCAGTCATTTGGCGTAAGTGCCCCTATTGTTACTGTACAAGACAGTAGTATAGCAAATGGCTCTTATTGCAATGGTGCAAGCTGCAAGCAACTACTTCCATTCTGCTAAAAAAAAAAAAAAAAAAAAAAAAAAAAAAAAGAGAGGCCTTCACAATGATAATCACCACTTTGAATGAAGGTGGGATTATTTCAAGGAGGTACAATTAAAACTGGATGCTATTAACTCGGCTTCCAAACCCACCAATGTATGTTGTTTCACTTGTAAATGAAGTAGCTACCAAAAGCTGCTTAAATGAACAAGCCATCAGGCTCAGTAAGAACCATAGAAAGTTTAGATGTGCTACTATGTTACATGAAGATTTCTAGCCAGAGTTCTTCTAACTCAGGGGTGGGCAAAATGTGGCACTGCCAGGCCATTCTATCCAGCCCATGGGGCCCCCAAAAACCAATATAACCCCCCCAAACTAGAAAGTTTTATTTTTTAAATCTGCCCCTGGCTGCCTGTCATACAGCCCTCGATGGCTTGCCAAAACTCAGTAAGCAGCCTTCTGCCCAAAATAATTGCCCACCCCTGTTCCAACTGCAATAGAAAGAAAGAAAAAAGTGCCACCTCCCTGCCATACATCATCCCTGTACATTCTACATGAAGGCTACCTTGTAGCCATTGAATTTAATGCTCCAACAGCCATTTGTTAACAAGTGTTGCTATTGCCTTCAAGTATTCCAAGGAGCACCGCATGCTTTCATACAAGCTTATTTGTTCTCAGTTTTATGTTGGTGGGGAGGGCCAATAAGGCATGCTTTGTATTTTAGGCACAGACCTTTCCAGATGTGTTTTCTACCTTTGCCACACTAGCCACCTGTGGCTTGATTTGAATTTAAAAAGAGATGGGGGAAGGGAATTCCCTATGCAATCTTTGTTGAGCTAAGTCTCACGTTCTCAAGAGTGTTTGATCTTTAAGCTTAAAGCTCAAACTACTAGTTTATCTAGATTTAAGTTAGTGTCATCTCTTTTGGCAGGAGAAGAGAAAAAAAAAAAAGCAAGTTATTTCAGAGTTCACAAGTCATGCTCTTGCTTGTTTGGGTATACACCTAAACAGGAGAATTTAGCATTTCAGTATTGGTTGAGAGAGAAAAGTGACAAATGGTCAGATTTGATATGAATGCCTGTACATTTATTTATTTTTTTCCTTAGCATTGAGAGACAGACCATCCACTTACACCATTTCATACAGTCTATTTAGAGACCTCAAAATGCTAAGCTCAAGGTAGTGCCACTTAGAAGCACAGGAAAAACCTCATACTATGAAACTTTGGTGTTGTGCTAACACCTCTTGGGAGCAAGTAATACTAGCAATCTCAGTACTAAATTTGAGGGGGGGGGGGGAAAAAAAATACTACTCATTTATCTGAAAAGGAGAGTTGCCTTAGCATGGAGCATCTACTTCAAGGAGATACCATGGTTGTCTGCTGCAGATGGTATTAATAGAAGGGAGTACTGCACCCCCTCCCCCAATCAGGTTAGCCTCCAAGTGCTGGAATGATGGGGTCCCAAAAGCAGGCCCACTAAGAACGTTAGAATGATCTCCGAGAGATTGAACTGTTCATTGCATTTCAAGACCCAGCAGGATTATCTTACTCTAGCCCTTCTGAACTTGCTTGTATGGAACATTAATCTAGTGTTCCAAGACTTTAAGAAAGAAGAAAAAACCCACCAAAAGTCAAATAGATGATTAAGAAAAATACAACCCCCCCCCCACAAAACATGCATTTCTGAAGACCTATTAGTGTCACTTACTCAGAACTAAAGTAGTGACAGGAATTGGTAGCAGTTTCCCATTTCAAGACTGTATGAAATATGCTGAAGTTACTTTTATTCTTAGGCAATAAAAGTATTGTGGAATTAGAGATTTGCATGGCCCATTACAGCTGTGAGAGCATCCCTTATGCTAGGGATGACAATTCTGTAACTAGGCCCAATAAAAAGTCAGTCAACGATATGAACCAGAACACTTATTCTATTGTTATAAAATTGCAAATAATTGCCTCCTTGGCACTTCATAAAAGGCCACACAAGTTACTGTGTGGCAAGCAGCATTCACCTAGTTCTTCTCTTTATGAAGTTAGGGCAAGAGATAGTAAACATCTTCTAGGCAGCTTAGTACTTTGTCCTTTTCACAGCATGTGCTTCATTATCCCTTGGTACCAAAAACACAAAAAACAAAAAACACCCAACTTGATTCAGTTGAAAGTTACTGAATGCAACTATTAACTTACAAAATCTAAAGGCCAAGGGAGGCCAGGAAAGCAAGTCTTTCCTGCCAATTTCAATATATCCTGCAGGGGAATAGCAGAAGTGCTATAATAATTTGAGTGCAGAAAATACTTCTAGAGAATGTTGCCTTGAGAAAAAAAAAATAAAATAAAAAAAAAAACCACACAAACACACAAAGAAAAGTGCTAGTCATCCTATTGTGGGGGGGGGGGGGGGGGGGAAAAAAAA
>NW_005842346.1:1420751-1427660 GCF_000455745.1 Alligator sinensis
GTTCAGCAGCAATAAAACATAACTCAGAGAGCAGCTGCACAAGATCACAAAGGGAGATTGCACAAAGTGTTAATTTCTAGTGCATGTTCATTAGCTACTTGCCTTTTTGCAAAAGGCTACATTATGCTAGGTAGCCAAGATTTCAAGAAGACAGCACCGTTTAGAGTCTGTGTAGCACAACTAACCAACCAGGCTAGTCAGAAGCATCCTTGGTCACTTCTTAACAATTCTGGATGGTTTCCCAATGATAGCAATGCTGTACTAGTACAGCTTGTGGAACAAGTATAATGGCACATTCACATAGGTCCCTGCATAGCTTGACCCATAATGACAATTATGCACATAAATCTCTGAACTACTTGCCGGAGTCGCACAGAAAATGTGAAATATGCAGTGTTGGCAATGCCCCAGATAACCCTGAAATGCATGGTACAACTTAATGAGTTAAGAAAAATTGTATATGTACTATTCAAACTCATCTGCTTTTTGCAGTTACCTCTGTACAAAACTGGTAAGTCAAATAAAATACTATTTAATAATGAAACTCACATAAGAGAGTTGCCCATAGCTTTAACATCTGGGTGCCCCACCCCCCCCCCCCCCCCCCACCCACATGCTGCCCACCTGAGCTCCGTGCTGCTGCCACCCCCTTGGGTGAAGGCTCCGCGCAGCCACCAGCCCCAGCACCATGCCCCCGCCCAGCTGCAGCTCTGCCCCTGGCTCTTCCCTACCTGCTTCCCAGAACCAGCAGGAGACTAGGGAAGCAGAAGCTGTCTGCTGGCTTGGTGAGGCCCTTCAGCCCACAAGGGTGGAAGAGAGGTGCAATTGGGTTTGTTTTGGGGTGGGGGGGTGTACACATGGGTGCCTCACTCCCACCCCCGTGGGCGGAATGGCTGGATGGGGTGAGCAAGAAGCTTGCACTTAGAGTTGAAAGAACCTATTGCCATTCAACAGGTCACAGTTGCATAGCTTACAGATGGTCTTAGATAGCTGGTTAGAATGGTCTCCAATAATTAAGTGCATTCCCTAAAGTTTGAGCATTCAGTGGAAAAAAAGAAGTTACCCTTTATGAAGCCTCACTCAAGGTCCCTAAATGACCTTGTATCTACATCTGTCTGGGATCACATCAGACCTACAAGACAGAAGAGCCTTTTCCACAAGCCTGATTTTGCTCTTAATACTGTATGCATCTATCCCATGTCCATCACTCAACTGGAAGTTTATATAAAGACTGGCCTCAGTTACTTAACCCAACTAGGAATGAACAACATGCCAGTAATTCTAGTTTTTATTTACACCAGGAAAAGATGTTCCTGTTCCTTTCAATAGTCCTTCCTCTTTCCCCATTCAGATGAGTTCAAGGGGACTTGAAGTAGCTGTAGTCCAAGTTAATAGACAAGTCTGCACCATAGTTGTTACAATTGTATTTAAGTTTGTAAAGCACATGTTGGCTTCCACCAAAATCTGATTTTCACTTCAGAGTTTAGAGCTGTGCTCAAAGCTAGTGTTGAGAGCACTGCCACCCAAAACTTTGCTTAGAACAGTCAGCAGCCTTCTCTGGACTGCAAGGTCCTGACCTAGCAAGATGGAGATGGGCAGACACTATGACCCAGCCACTGCTGCCACTCAGTCCACCTCCTGCAAACAAAGAGAAGAACACCCAGTACTGAAGCCCTGTGTGGGCCTGACTGAATGGCTCCATGGGCTGCCAATCTCCATCTTAAAAAGCTTAGTTTTTCTAGGGTTTTGTTCCCCCTACTATTTTGAAGTGCAGAAACAACCTCAACCAAGAGCTCATAGCTTTCATCCTTCCTCCTCATCAAGAAGGCCAAGCCTCCCCTCCCCCTACCAAGGGGTTAAAACAACTTTCCGGGTATTGCAGTCTTTTGTCCAGGAAGAGTAGCTTGGCTGCTATCTATGCATTGTGTCCCATGGGCTAGGGACAGAAAATTATACAGACTAGGATAAGCAGTTGGAAGCCAGTTGAAATCTGCAATACAACAGAAGCTCAGTGCACATAAACCTGGATGGACGTAGTATCAAAACTTATCTTAAACCATTTTCAGAAAGGCCGAAGCCAGTTAAACCAATTTAGGTTTCAATTGGTTTATTGAACTTCTGCCCCAGATCTAACACCCCCTTCACAGCCCCCCCACAGTCCCCACCCCAACTTCTAGCCTGCAGTTGGCCATTGAGGGAAAAAAAAAAAAAAAAAAAAAAAAAAAGTGTGAAGATGCTCACTTGATTATTCATTCAATCTACAGTTTAGGCCAGTCTGCAAAAGTTGAATCTCCTCAGCCTGGGGCTGTTCATACTTAGCCATGAAGACTTTAGTTACCAAAGTTTCTCCAATACTTGTTTTTGTAGCCATACCAGAACTCCCTAGAGCTCCAAATATTTCCAAGTATCTTAGAAATGTGGTGCTAGTGTTTTGCCTGTCTGGCCTCAAAGTCAAGGCCATGTATAGAAAGCTTACTAAATAGATTACAGCATTGTTATTGGCAGTATTATGGATTCAGATTAATTCATGGACCACAGATTTCTGCTAACCTTGATTACAGAGATGCCAGTATCCAACCTTTGGCCATAGAACAGTGTCCTGCTTTCTGGGCACTGGCTTTAGAAGTTGCCGACTAGCAGCTTTCTAGTATTCCTGGACTACAGAGAATTATTTAATTTAAACATGAGCAGCAATTGCCATTTTGATTACTTGCTGGTCTTATTCAGAAAGCTTTCGGCTTACATGTATCCCTTGAGTAGTCCATTACTAGAGATAGATATATTCATAACTTAATGGCACCACTGCCCCAGCCAAGGCAGAGGGACCAGAAGCATCATTTCCCCCCATTCCTTCTTCTGCAACTCCTTTTCTCTACATATTAAGTCAAAGGCCAAAGATAACCAAAGGAACTAAATAGGTTATTTGAAACTGAACACTGTTTTGGTAGTGACCAACTAGTCAATATTTTAGATATCACAGGAGTTTTCCCCTATATCTGAAGTTATCTGTAACAGGTAATAGCAGTTACACCAAGTGGAACTGCACTATGACAAACTGAGTTACTGACACCCCATCAAAGGCTCTAGTTTTAGTATTGACCAGGTCTCCTTTATTGCCTTTTACCCACACAAGTGTGAAGGTGGCAGGCAAACTGTTCTTTAGGAAAAAGATATGGAGTGCAGTCAGTGGCTAGTTCTCCTTAAAACCCTCTCATCTCCTACAGGAACAGGCTAGATTTTTTTTCCAGCTGAAATCCCCATTTCTAGACACCCTAGAAAAACAAAAAAAAACTTCCTACTTTTAATGCTTGCCCTTTCAAGATTGGGGGTGGGATTACTTGGTTTCAGGTACAATCTCAAGGTGAAGCAGCTATTATGGTGCTACTAGATGGGAGTGCTGTATTGTCTTATTAATGTTTGATAAAACAGTTTATTTACCATACCAGTGTTGTTGCCTCAGTGGTTCCATTCATTCTGTCATACAAGGGAAAGGCCAGTTTTCCTTTGGTAAATCGTTATGAAAAATGAACATCCCATAACAGCAAGGGGATGCTATTAAGTCTGCATGTCAGTTACCTAGAACATGTCAAAGTAAGTAGTAGTTAAAGTAGTTCAAGCTGAGCAGTCAGACTGCATGGGTTTTTAGCTTGAGTCATGAGCTCAGATACTGAAGGGGCGGGGGGGGGGGGGGGGGGTAAGTATACCATTAAAAAAAAAAAAAAGTCATCTTCATCCTACAAGTCATTCAGCAAGTATTGTCTTATTGTGCAAGGATAAGATGAACTGGCAGACATGCAAGAAATTCAAATTCAAGGACAGTATCCTGTCCTTAACTGGCCTCTCTGGTGTTCCAAGTGCATTATGATTTAACATGACATGCACCAACTACAAATCTTTGTTTTTGTTGTTTTGGGAAGGAGTGAAGGTCTATGCAGCATTTCAACGGATGCTTTTCAGCAAGGCACCACCTCAAAGTTACATTCTGAAGGGTAGAAGTTTAACATCAAGTCTGGAGATGGATTTCAAGTATGGGACTAAGTCAAATTAAGCATTAAACAAATGCCAGGGCTGTGTGCATGGGGTGGAGGGGAAGTGGGCAATTGCAGAAGCTTTCCATGCCACTTGGGTGGCATGCATTATGCTATATAGCACAAACAGTACAGCAGCAGATTGGTTTCTTCTCCTTGTCCTGAGGGGCATTTGGGGAAGCTGCAGGGTTGATTTGTGGCACTTCTGCCAAGAAGTTCAGCCCCTACTGGTCTACAGGTATATTCTACCACTAAAACAAAAACAACAACAAAACACACACACTGCAACAGACCCTGCTTTGACCTAAAGTAACCAAGTGCTAAAGATATTTTTGCAAGGCCTTATAAACTCATGTGCTGCAGAGAAGGAACCTAATGGGGCCACAAGCTCAGAAGGCCTTAGCATCCATCCCTGCAAGATGAATCAAACCTTTATATCAATCCAATTCATTGGAATTTAGAGGTTTAATGGAAAGTAAGTCTTGTTCTCCACCTCAGCACATGCCATCCCCCATCAGCCAGCTGCCAAGATCAGGCTATTCTGCCTCTTATCTGACACTTTGCCATGCTAAGTGGAAGCCATCTTTGTACTAACATTGGAGGAAGAGAAGTTGACAATTTCCAAGTCAACAAGCTCTTCCTCTATACAGAGATGGAGACCTGGATTTTGTACTGCATCCCCTGGGGGGGGGGGGGGGGGGCATGGAATAAAGGGCAAGAAGAGAGGAGAAACAGTTGGCAAGAATACTAGCAACTTCTCACACCAAGCAAGCTTGCTTTCATTGGCTGCCAGAACTTGCCAGTTACTGTGGCATCCAAGTGATAAGAGCTTGAGCTTGCTTCAGGTTCTTTCCATGCTAGCAGAGTGCCACCCAACTCACTGGTCATGCCCCCTAGAATGAATGTATAAGGATTGCAGATAGCCTGCTGGGTTGATCAGGGTGCTCAAGCCTCTGAAGTATACAATCCAAAGAAGTAGGCAAGTGGCAGCTATACTTGGTATAGCAGCATTGTTTTATACACCAGCCCATTCCCCCCTCATAGTATAGCCTCCCACTATATATTTGGGAGCAACCTGCCCATGTAGTGCCACAACCTGTCCCATCTTGCAACCAAGTCCATTTACTTTAAAATTCCCCCACAACCTAGTCATAAGATGGCAGATTCCAAGCCCCCTACCCTACATTTAGAGCACACATTATATTAGCATATGCCCATCTTTAAAGTAATGCCCTCAGGACAAGTGCTCTTACCTCACATAGTAAGATCACACTATGTCCAAGGATCGGATACTGCAGTCTAGGACCCAATTAGGCACTACCCTAAACTAAAGCTTCACTAATACATCTCTTCCTTTCTTCCAAGAGGCAGAAGTGCAAGCATTAAGAGCAACAAACACCCCACATCCTGGAATCAAAGACAGAATTTGCATAGCAAGTATATGGGCCCCATGCCCACTACATTTGATGTTTCCTTATTACCATATCTTCCTGCTCCTATGAGGACTTAGGCCAAATAGTTAATGTTAAAAAAAAAAGTCACTTGCCAGAAAAGAATTTCTATTGTTATAATGTGACCCAGGTCCTTTCAGGGTGGTACTGTGCCCAGCTTTTCATATCCCAATAGCTAAGCAGCAGTAGTACAGTCAGGGTTTAAGTTACACTTTGGCTCTCAGGCATCTGCCAAAAATTGGCCTGCCCATCATGGTGTCCCAATAAATAAAAATAAATAAAGACTACCCCAGGTTAGAATTTGAGTCTTACAGAGGGCTGTGGGGGGAGAAGCTTAGCCACCCCAGCTCCCTTGTAATCCAAACCCCTGGCTATAGTTGTGTTCGCCATCACCGCTCAACTACAAAAAAGTAGCAACTGGTACCTGCAATCAAACTGGTGAGCTGCAGGGCCTCTACAGTTCCACCTACTCCTTGGCAGAGGTCTCTAGCTGCCAGGTGGCTAAAGCCTTTAGGACCCATTTAAAATTAGAAGTCTGAATCAATCTTTACCAGTTAGGACTGTGCTCACATTGATCACCTGTTTTTCCATTCAATTTAGCCTCCCACAAGAGTGAAGAGGCATTTCTTCTCTATGTCTGAAGTACTTTCCTATTTCAAGGACAGACTGATGGGGAAAAAAAAAAAAAACACACACCACACACACACAACACACTTAGCCAAGTATTCAAGAAACACTTGGTATCTTGCAACATGTTTGACAATAAAGAACTATTTTGCATTTGGGGTTTGCAAAATGCTAACCACTCAAATACCACATCTTTAAGTTTTAGACTAGATTTTGAACTAGGAAGTTCAGGAAGAATTCACCACTGGAGTATGCAGTCTTTTGGCCTAGAGACAAGAATTTCTCAGTGTCATTTTTCCAGCACATCCAATTCATCTGTGAAAATCAACTACCCTCTGCTCCATCCCAGCTCCACTGGGAGCTTCCAGCATTCACCAGGAGGCAAATACCCCAGAATCTATGTTTGTAGGGTTAAGGACTGGCATTATTCTCCATCAAGAGGATGGCAGCAGCAGGCCCTGGCCCTTTGAACTCTGAGTATCTACCACCCAAGGAAGCGGGAGTCTTTCTTCTCTTATTAACCTAATCACTTCAGCTTCTGACATTTAGATTTTATCCAGTATCAGTAGCCAGCCTTCCCTCCACCACCCGTGGGAGCTGGAATACTATAGAAGAGAGGGCAGTACTGATGGCTTTTTATATAGAAAACATACAAAAAAACCCCTAAACAGCTCGATGATCCTCCAGGGTCCCTTCCAGCCCGAATGTCTACGAGAAGCCCACCGCATTGATACTTCCATCCTCGATCATTCCCACCAGCGCCACAACGCTCCTGGGGAAGAGCTGACTATTGTTTGCTTCGC
>NW_005842346.1:1427798-1460084 GCF_000455745.1 Alligator sinensis
GGGCGCCCCCCGTCCCCCGGCCGCCTCGTTAGCCACTCAGGGCGGGCGGCAGCGCTGGTTTCAATCAGCTGCTGGCAGCTGAGGACTGGCCCAGGAATGCGCCGGGATGTTTGCGCTGCTCGACTCGCTGGGCGACTCCCCCGCGGCCGGGGCTCCCGCCCCTAACCCTTTGCGCGCCGCACCGCGCCGCGCCACCCCTGCCCGGAGCCCGGGCCTGCGTGGGGGCGAGCTCGGACTCCTCTCGGGGGTGGGCTTGAACCCCACGGAAGCACCCGCAGGCTCGAGAGACCCTGTGAAGCCCGACGAGATGTGATCAGAAAAGGATCACATGAGACCCTCCCCGCGGTGGCTTCTTGAGGCCGGGGGTCTGGCACGGAAGTTGGGTGCTCCGGGCTAAATTCACTGGGCTCAGTTTGAGTGCGCATCAGTCCAGAGCGCTCTTAGACCGGCTCCTGTCACATCCAGTCCCTGTGAGGTGCCCTGAACTTCTGTAGGGGTATGGGCTTGGTTTGAATTCCCATCGCTTGGTGCGGATGATGTGTAAGGTCTGTACCCAGCTTGAGAGGGAACTGATGCCAAGTTAGCCCCCCTTAACCCGCGACTGCTGCGAGCTTACATGCTGCTGCCACGTTTGTGAGGTAACCTGTGAGGAAACCCCTCTGTGTTTGGACATCCCATCTTGTAGGCAGCCCATCCCAAAGCATGGTTTGGTTCCCCGTGGGGTCCGAGCACCTCTGATCCCCTTTGAGGCTTCCAGTTATAACAACTAGTGATCAGTGGGTTACATCTCCCATGAACAGCCATAACCTTGCTGGCTGGGGGAAAAGGCTGCAGCTCTCCTAAAAACGAACATCATGGCCATTGTAGCTGTAGCATAAACACGGGGTTTAGTTGTACAAAGGTGGAGGAAGTGAGGATGCGGGGAGCCTGTGGAGAGCTGGAGTTTAAGCATGAGTGGAATCAGCCCTGAACACACAAATATCCCATCACTTGATGGTTTTCAGACTAAAAAGTGGCCTAGGCCTGGAGCACTAAGGGTGCTTCAGGTCTCCTGATTTGGATGAATGAACACGCCTGTGGGAAGAATGATGCGTCTCACCTGTCTACCCTCTGCTTGATTGTAAATGGTACTCTCCGACCCAAAGCTCACCCTAAATCCATTCATTAAGGGAAAACATTTGATGCGCCCAGTCCTCAAATGCATTCTACTCTGGTGTAGCAGTATTTGCCATAAACACCACACTGCTCATTATACGTGCTTATTTACTGGCAAGATTCAACCTTGCTTATGCTTTTTTGCTATTGCATTTGGATTAAAAATGTGGGTCTTTTTGTAAAGCATCTACTATTAAGGAACTAATCAGGACCAGGATAGCTTCTCAGCGATACTGCAGTGCTCTTAGCCATAGTTCCTCAGTGTATTTTTAAGCAGCATTTTCTAATACAAACTTGTGGGAGATAGTGTCTGTCACTCAAATCTTGAGAAGTAATAGAGTGACTTGTATAAAGCATGAGGCACGTGTCAGAGGGAGGATTAGACCTCATGGCTTTCCAAGCACACACCCTAGTTACAGTCCTCTAGGCTATACTTTTTAAACTACCAGCTCTCTCTGAAAACAGTAATTTACTCTATTGACTCTAAGAAAAGGTAGCCAAACACTTCTTTCACCTGCCAAACTATATAGATAGACCTTCAATAGCTCTATTAGTCTAGTGTTCATTCTTTACCACAGAAACATCAAAATGTCCTTTGCAATCCACTAGCACACAGGCCATTATTAATAAACTCATAGCAAAATTGCTATGTTTCAAAATACTTAATGATTAACTGGAAAACCTGCAGCTTATATACATGTCCTAAATATCAAGGAGTCTACTAAGGTGTTTTTTTCTTTTCATTAACCTCTAAATAAAACTCTTGATGTTTCAGATTGTTGAGTTAAAAGCTGCAATTCAGGAATGTTACATTAAACGTGTAATAGGATTGTTTTTTAAGCAAAGGAAAAATCTGGCAGAAATCCCCACAGGAATACAATTATTTTATCTATACTACACTGTAGGATTTCAAGAGCATGCTTGATGCTTTATGAAGAGCAAAAGTGTTTTTTTATTTTAATGTAGTAAAAAAAAAAAAGTGTGAAATCTACAATGCCTGATGCATTTTAAAACCAATTAAAAGAGTGAGCCAGTATATGAATGCTGTGTTTTCCAGGATGGAGATTTTTAAAAATATTTGTTATATCTGATGTTACTGTTACTGGCATATGTTAGTGCCCTGCTCAAGGCTTTGTTATTTTTTAAATTTAACCCTTTGCTGTACAGAACAATATCAGTCTCAGTGTTTCACAGATGCAAGTCATTTTTCAGCAGGTCTAAAATTATCTTGCTGTTGCAGCTGGAAAGTTTCACCACTGCTAGTTTTTCTGTTGATTTTCCAGACATGAACTCTATCTAAAGCACAATCATTTCTACTCAGTAGGATTTTGGTTTGGATATGAATGCAGTTAGCATGATTAAATAAAAACATTGAAGTGAAAAGTCTTTTGCAAAACATCAGTTTTAGTTTTAGAAACATGGTGCTTTAAAAATGATATCAATAACAATTTGTGAAAAATCTGCTTGCAGAGAAACAAAGTGGTAGCTAATCCCGCTATGGCTTGCTCAAGAATGCATGGTTTATTATTAAAGTAATCTTTTAAGATTTTATTGGAATGTGCCTCCACAGCGGTGTTGCTGCCTTTGTGGGCTTTACTACGTGTGTGTCATCTCGTCCATAATTAAACTTTTCACCCACAGACCTAGGACATTTTTTTTAAACCTCCCACTTTGAATACTGGAGTTTCATTTGAACTTTAAATGCTGCCTTGGAATTTGCCATAAGGTAAACTGTCTGCTCCTGGAAGTTTCAGTACTCAGTTACAGATGTTACATTCATACAATACATAGCTGACAGGTACAAAACCTGCACATTTTTCCATCTCATACACTGTCATAAATGCCACTGCCTTGCCAGTGGAAGTTTCACTGATGTTGAACTGAGAGACTATGGAGTGTGACAAGAAATGTAGAGGGAGAATTTGTACTTCAACCTTTGGACTGCTTAGCAGAGTTCCTCATGTGACTTTGGCCTGCTAATCATTCCTTTTTATGAATACAGTTAGTTAAAAAATACCAACTTCATGTCTGAATTAATCAGCATCCTTCCTAAATAATTAAAAAAAACACTCCCTTTTTATTTCTTTCAGGACACTTCATTGCTTGTGAAAAGTTCTGACTGTAATGTTCTGGAGAATGAAATCTTCAATCTACAGAGCATATAAAGCAAAAATCCAATATATCCTGGCATTGAAATGGCCTGAATCATCAGTGAATCTCAAATCTGACCTGAAAATAGCACTTTTAGATTCAAGAACATGCTTCAGGCTCTGCACATATTTAATCTGTTTGCTGAAATTGCTGACAAGGGTACCAGTCAGTGACATCTGTAGTAACAGCTAATTCCAGTCCACTTGAAAGTAGACTGGGTTTACCTCCACATTATGTAAATCTGAGACAGTAATCCAATACTAGTGGCCGGAACTGGATTTGTGAATAACAAATAAGGGCCAAATTTGGCTTTCATTTTTAAATGGTATATTTGGCGTCTTACTGATCCACTTAAATAAGTAAAAATATAATTTGACCCCAAGAGGAGAAAAGCTCTGTGCTGAAACCCATTATATTAGCCTTTTCTTCTTCCAGTCTCTGTTTCAGGTGCTTTTATTGGTTTGTGTCCCATGCTTTTTTAAGGTGGCTACACTGCATCTACTCCAGCATGGGACACATGGAGCTGGCATGCTGTGTGTCACTGACAGACAAGGTTCCACTGAGGCACTCACTAGGGCAATCCAGAGGTAGAAGAAATATGCTTGTAATGAACTAGAGTAAAAACAATAGATTTGGTCTTTTAAAACAATCTGAATTGAGACAGACTTTAATCCAAAACTGAGATCCAGAAAAACCTCTGCTTGGTAGCCACCTAACCTTGCCAGGCATATGCAGTTCTGTCTTCTGTGAATGCCCAGAAATGCCTTGTTCTGAACAGCTAGGGGCCTGGTGCTTGCCTACCCCACATCAGCCTTCAAAAATGAGGTAGAGCCATGCCAGAGTTCCCTCTCTGGTAAGTGTGCTCTGAGCTTGCTTCCACTACAGCACTGAGGTCAATATAAGGCACATCAGTCATGGCCACTTTTGTTCAAAAGCATAGCTGGCAGTGTTGCAACTGCCTTCCTCACTCCTTGTACATAATAACTTAGTGGTTAGCACACTTGCCCACAAAGTAGGTTTTAGGCCCTCCTCAGCCTGAGGGAAATTAAAACACACAGCTGTCTAACCACCAGACTATAGGCTATTCTCAAGTGGGGATGTTCTCCACCCTTTCTAGTGAAGCAGGGCCACTGAGTGGCGCAGAATGCAAGTTTAATAGCATCCAAGAAAGAGCATAAGTCTAGCTCATGCTGGAAGGATGCATTCCTTGCTTCTGGTCCATGTGCCAGGCCCTGTTTATATACTTTAAATTAACAGTCTATGCATAAAATCAAAAGTCATCCCCAAAAACTAGCCTGCTTTGGTTACATCCATTCTGTGTTCATGTATTCTGGGAAACTATAGGCCAGTCAGTCTTACCTCGATCCTGGGCAAGCTGTTCAAGAACATTATTCTGGCACACATCCAGGAGGGGCCAGCAGGGAAATGCATGCTCAGGGGCAACCAGCATGGGTTCATCAGCGGTAGGTCATGTCAGACCAACCTGGTGGCTTTCTACGATCAGGTCACTAAATCATTGGATGCAGGGGTAGCAGTGGATATAGTCTTCCTGGACTTCCGGAAGGCTTTCAACACTGTCTCTCACCCCGTTCTCATTAGGAAACTGGGGGACTGTGGCGTAGACACCCACACAGTCCAATGGGTCACCAACTGGCTAGAGAGCCGCACCCAGAGGGTGGTGGTGGATGGGTCCTTCTCGGCCTGGAATGACGTGGGCAGTGGGGTCCCGCAGGGCTCGGTCCTCGGGCCCGCCCTGTTCAACATCTTCATCAGTGATTTGGATGAGGGGGTGCAAAGCACCCTGTTCAAATTTGCTGATGACACCAAGATGTGGGGGGATGTGGGCACAATAGAAGGGAGCAACAGGCTACAGTCGGACCTTGACAGGTTACAAGGATGGGCGGAGGAGAACAGGATGGGGTTCAACACAGACAAGTGCAAGGTGATGCACCTGGGGAGGAACAACCGGCACCATACCTACAGGCTGGGGAACTCCCCTCTTGTCAGCACGGAGGTGGAAAAGGATCTTGGAGTCATTATTGACTCCAAGATGAACATGGCGCGGAAGTGTGGGGAGGCGGCTAGGAAGGCCAACTGTACCTTGTCGTGCATCCACAGATGCATTTCAAGCAGGACCAAGGAGGTGATCCTCCCCCTCTATGCGGCACTGGTCAGGCCGCAGCTGGAGTACTGCATCCAGTTCTGGGAGCCGCACTTTAAGAGGGATGTGGACAGCATCGAGAGGGTCCAGAGGAGGGCCACTCGCATGATCAAGGGACAGCAGGGCAGGTCCTATGAGGAAAGGTTACGGGACCTGAACCTGTTCAGCCTCCAGAAGAGAAGGCTGAGGGGGGAATCTTGTGGCCTGCTATAAACTAGTCAGGGGGGATCAACAGGCACTGGGGGAGTCCCTGTCCCCCCGGGCACCGCCAGGAGTGACCAGGAATAACGGTCACAAGCTGGCGGAGGAAAGGTTTAAGTTGGACATCAGGAGGCGCTACTTCACGGTCAGGGAGGCTAGGGTCTGGAACCAGCTTCCAAGTGAGGTGGTGCAGGCCCCCACCCTGGGGGTTTTTAAGAGGAGGTTAGATGACCATCTTGCTGGGGTCGTTTGACCCCAGTACTCTTTCCTGCCATGGCAGGGGGTCGGACTAGATGATCTGCCCAGGTCCCTTCCGACCCTAGAAACTATGAAACTATGAAACTATTTTTATGCATAGGTACAGACACTTCCTCAGCTGAAACTTTGTGTGGTGCAAGCTGCCTATATAAACTCATCCCTTCTGGGCTGCTACGTGTTAGGGCATATTAATTTATTCCACTAAGGGCCAACCTTAGACTTTCAGGTGTGTGAAAACTATTCCAAGTGAAACATGGGTATATTCAAACAGTCATTTCTGTGCAAAATGTTCACACACATTTTTGATAAAACTGTTCAGGGTCCTGGCCCCTCACTTCCGACTAAATCAGGAGCAATGTGGCTCTGTGCAGTGACCAGTGAGTCTGGTTGGTTGTTTCAAAGTATTGCAATCCTGGTCCTCCCTTTCTGTTAATTGTATTTAACACATCATTTATAATTTGTATTCAGGGTCTCATAAAAGGGACAGATGACTTCTATTGCCTGTATTTGAGAGACAGGAAAACATCCGATCTCACATAGTGAATTCTCACTAGAACCAGATTAGAATGTAGGGTGCTTTTACATGTGTCCGGGGGAGGGGGAGCAGGGTGCTTTAATTATAGCAGCTCCGAGAGCCCCTCTAATTAAAGCTCCCACAGCATCTTGTATATCAGTGTCCCTGTGCTTCAAAATGGTGATTGGGGTGCTTTATCTAAAGCTCATCAAATGAGCTTTACATAAAGTGCTCCCACTGCCAGTTTAAATAGTGGGGACACTGATACACGAGACGTGGAGACTGGTGGAGTGCGATAATTACCACGCTCCAGCAGACTTGTTTAATCGAGCCTGCTCTGACATGCCATATTACAGTGCATTGGAACAGCCTCCGCACTTGTGTACAAGCAACCAGATGTCTTTAATTCAGGCCCCAACAGAGCAGGGGCATTCACCCTTTTATTTCATATGGACCTCTAAACAGAGAGAATGTCCTGATCTATCTCCTGCTCATGATGGCACTAATATCTCTGTGGTAAAAAGGGCAATCTCTTACATAGAAAACTAATATTAGGAAACAGCTTAACGGGCATGCCTGCACATGCATTTGTGCTGGCTTAAATGTATTGTGCACTAAATTACTGCACAGTAAGCGGGAATAGGCCAGCATCTACACATGCAGGTGTTAAAGCTCATTAGCACTGTGTGTGGACTGATGTAGGACTAAAGTTAGTCCCATGTCAGTCCACACACAGTGCTACTGCTCAGTAAAAAATCTTGTGTAAATGTGATACCTGTATCATGCAGGTATCAAATTTATGTTGAAGTCAGCGTAAGTCTCCACATTTACTGTGCAGTATGCGTGTGCATGTGTAGATGCACGCCCATCCTGTGCAGCCATTTCAGTTACTGTGCAGTAAATGTGCACATGCCCAATGTGTCTTTTAAAGGTCTCTAATGTAATATATACTTTGAAAAAAATTAAATCTTAATTTATCTAGTCTTTATCTAGTCTTTGCTTTCCATCTCTGCTGCTCTCACTTCTACTAATACAAGGTCAACCCTTCATCAAAACTCATGCCAGAGGCTTCTTTCATTGACCAGCTTCAAATAGACCTGACCTGTTGTTTGAAGGAAGTCTGCTGCTTTCCCACAGCCCAGATCCAAGATGCAACAAAGGAACTACTGAGACTCATCCAGCCCTCTGACTACTACCCTATGCTGCTCATCCATGTGGGTACCAATGATAGCACCAGGGGAGACCCTGAGCGTATCAAAAGTGACTACAGGGCTCTGGGTGCAAAGGTGAGGAGGTCTGCGGCTCAGCTTGTGTTCTTATTGATCCTTCCAGTCAAGGGAAAGGGCCCAGCCAGGAGCAGGTGCATCCTGCAGATCAACACTGAGCTGTGCAGGAGGTATCGCCAGCAGTGATTTGACTTCTTTGACCATGGGATGCTCTTCCAAGAAGAAGGACTGTTTGGAAGAGATGGGATCTACCTGATGCAGAGAGGAAAGAGCATCTTCGCAGACAGGCTTGCTATGTAGCGAGGAGGGCTTTAAACTAGGTTTGCCAGGGGATGGAGACCAAAGCCCTCAGGTAAGTGGGGTAACAGGAGACCTGGAGGAAGAGCAAGCAGGAAACGGCAACAAAGGACATGTTCTCATATTTCCTACACATTTCTCATATTTCCCTGATACATCAGGGTAATTGATTGCCTTCTATGATGAGGTCACTGGCTCTGTGGATGAAGGGAGACCAGTGGCTGTGGTGTGCCTTGATTTTAGCTAGGCTTTTTATACGGTCTCTCACAACATTCTCACAGGCAAGCTAAGGAAGTGCGGGCTAGATGAATGGACTATAAGGTGGATAGAAAACTGGCAGGAGCATCAGTAATAATCAATGGCTCAATGTCTAGTTGGCAGCCAAGTGGAGTAGCCCAGGGGTTGGTCCTGGGGTCAGTTTTGTTCAATGTCTTCATCAGTGACCTGGAAGATGGCATAGAGTGCACCCTCAGCAAGTATGCAGATGACACCAAACTGGGGGGAGTAGCAGATATGCTGGAGGGTAGATCTAGGATTCAGAGTGACCTAGACAAATTGGGGGATTGGACCAAAAGAAATCTCATGAGGTTCAACACAGACAAGTGTAAAGTCTTGCTCTTAGGGGATGGGAACAATCCCATTCACCAGTACAGGCTGGGGCGGACTGGCTGGGCAGCAGCTCTGAAGAAAAAGACCTGGGGGTTACAGTTGACAACTGAATATGAGCCAGCAGTGTGCTCTTGTTGCCAAGAAGGCTAATGGCATAGTCAGCTGCATTGGTAGGTGTGTTGCCAGTAGGTTCAGGGAAGTGATTATTCCCCTCTATTCAGTGCTGGTGAGGTCACATCTGAAGTAGTGTGTTTAGTTTTGGGCCCCCCACTACAGAAAGAATGTGGAGAAATTGGATAGAGTCCAGCAGAGGGCAACAAAATGGTGAGAGGGCTGGAAGACATGACTTATGAGAAGAGGCTGAGGGAACTGGGCTTGTTTAGTCTGGAGAAGAAGACTGAGAGGGGATTTAATTGCAGCCTTCAACTACCTGAAGTGGGGTTCAGAAGAGGATGGAGCTAATCTGTTCTCAGTGGTGACAAATGACAGAACAAGGAGCAACTGTCTCAAGTTTCAGCAAGGGAAGTTTTGGTTAGATATTAGGAAGAATTTTCTCACTAGGAGGACAGTTAAACACTGGAACAGGTTACCCAGAGGGGCGGAATCCCCATCCCTGGAGGTTTTTAAGACCCTGCTAGACAAAGCTTTGGTTGGGATGATCTAGTTGGGGATTGTCCTGCTTTGAGCAGGGGATTGGACTAGTTGGCCTCCTGAGGTCCCTTCCAAGCCTAATTTTCTATGATTCTATGATGATACCTGGCAATTTGGTCTGAGGAATCATAGGCAATTAAGTGCTATACTAGCCACTATCTTATGTGTAGCTGGCTATAGAAAGTGGAGCATGTAATTAAGCTAGCTCAATAGGCCCTTATAATTAGGTAGGCTTGGCAGGATTCAACTTTTATTGGTAAACATTGATAAATGTTGATTTCATCTTACACTCACAGACCAAACAAAATACATTTCCATCATTAATAATCAAAATTTATAGAAAGGGGACTGAAGAAAAATGATAGCTAATGGGGCTGTGACAACAGGGGCTGTAGTCTTACAGAACTGTGCTGACTGTAGTTTGGATTGCAACTCCCAGAAACCCCAGGGAACTGGGAACAAAGCAGACGAGGGAGCTATGAGTAACTTATAGCACCTCTACTGCCTCTGCTGCTCAGCTGGTGGTAGTCCTACAGTAGTTATATCTGTTGTGGCAGGAGGTCACACTGTACTATAATAATAGTATACTGTCATTAATAAATTGCCTGTCCCTCACATCTCTAATTTTGTGCAATCCTGAAAATTTAAATCAATAAAAATCAAACCAAATGCTTTAAAGGAAACATAAATATTCTCCATCCAAATTATTAAAAAATAAAAATCGAATTCTGCCACTTATAATTAAGTGACCTTTTGCTATGAGATGCTAATGGAACTGGTAACACCAGCCCATTCAGTAGCTTTATCTCCTGTGGGAAGTTCTTCCTCCCTTTTTGTGTAGCTGCAGGCTTTATTGAAGGCAGCTAGTCTTGCTCCTTCCCCTTTTTTCTTCATATTTTGACCTAAATTAGTCACATATAAAGTCTGCTGGAAGGATGTGGAAGACTAACCTGTCCTCCATGACTTGACAGCTTTCCACAAGTAAGCAGAAGTGTGTGCCTACTACAACCTGAGAATTGCCGCACCGGGCCACAGCTGGGGGCCGCTTCATTTTTCTGACTCTAAATTCTGAAATCTGTAAAATAAATTAATAATCTTTTATTTACTGATTGACTTGTCCTTGCCACAACTGTAAGTTTCTATATTTTATGAAGTAAATATCTTGATTTCTTTTAATAGAAGAGGGCATAAAATGATGATCAGAACCAGGATTGCAACATGGACTTTCTGGCCTATATCCACAAGATTGTAAAACTTCAAATAAGATATTAATTCTTGTTAGTCTCAAATTCTCTTAGCTGCAAAGCACAGGGGAATGATAATACATTAAATTAATGTGTATTTTTCAACAGTATTCAGAAGCCTCCATGAAGATATCCAGGCTCCAAGGTACTGGGATGTAATCGGACATACTCCCAATTTACTGTTTGTAGGGAAATTCTCAAAAGCATAAAATTTAAGATCCTGAAGGCCACATTTTAGTAGGTCACACATTTCACTTCATTTTATATTTGTATTACCTGTATGACTTGTCTTGGGTGCAGTGCGCTTTACTGGCATAGACACGTGCCTGGGATTTATTTTAGGAGACCTTTGTTCTTAGAGTGGCATTGACACTAACATTTGACTTCACATAATTTTCTCTAAGAGGAAAATTGGGAAAGAGCCATGTTTTGAAATCTGACTAAATAAAGTTTGTAAAATATTAGTAAGATCAGTCAGTGGCAGGATATGACTCCTTCTCAGTCTGTGCTTATTCCTTTGGGCTTCCTGTTTTCTAAAGTTTTTCATAAAAATCTGTCTCTTGAAGCTCTCTGGAAGTTTGTTTCTTTGTTTTTTTTAAAGAAAAAGCTATTTTTAATAATTTCCCCCCCACCCCTCTAAAGGAGTGAAGATATTTGCTTTAATGTATTGTAAATAAATTACACAGTCATAAAAAGATGACAATTTAACAAATCTGATAATATGAACATTTTATCAGCTTTCCCCAGCTCTACTTTTCTAACAGTATGAAAGGTAAGGTGGCACTGTGTAAGAGTACATTGATGTATTTACAAGGTGGGTTGCCCACGGAAAGTAATTTTCTCGGTATACTGAAGTCACAAAACTATTGCCTTACAGGACATACTCTAATTCCATAACAGAAATTGAAAATATGGAACAAATTCACTTATACAAATTGGGACATGGTAAATTTAATATGACTATTCATGTATGAGGAAAGGGAGACTGTTATATACCTCAGCTTATACTGGGATACCTAGGCTATAGATATTTTACAGTAACAAATATTCTCCAGAGTGTATTCCACTAAAAGCTCAGAGGATAGCTTCTTTTTCTCTAACTTGGCCTTGAGGTAAATACAAAATCTTGGGTAGACTTATTTACTGTTTAATAGCCACTGAATTCCTCAGAAAAAGGTTTGTTGGCAAGAAATCTCCTTTCACGTACTCCTCTCATTCTGGGTTGACAGACATTTTATTTCTAAAGAGAGCTCCAAGTTCATTTACCTCCCGTTATTCAACACCATCTAAGCTGTTTTTGCTAGCTTTCTCTTTCTTTTTTCAGATCACCTTTGCCAAATAGACTAATATAGCAGGGAAAATACCCACATTAGACGGCATCAATAAAAATATCAGGATTAGTCTTCTTTTGAATTTTGTTTTCTCAGCGAATGTTTCTTTAAGAGTTACTATAGCAATGCAAGCTGCTCTTGAAACTGTAAACATTAATGATGACTTGGAAGTTGACACCCTGCAAAAACATTTCAGTCATTCGGAGCAAGGCTTCCAACAGCATTGCCATAATATGCAACCCCTACTGAGAACAGCGGGATTCAGAGGTTTTTTAGAAAATAGTCGACGTGCAAGATAGCAAAACTGGAGCGCAGGGAAAATAATATACTCTAATTTTGCACAAACCAAAGTTCCTATTTCAGCAGATTCTGATGCCATTTTCTTTATATTTTGGGAGGTCTCTCAGGCCACTTTTAAAACATCAGCTGCCTGCCAAGTCCAAATTGACTCTATGTCTCCCTGGAACCAAGCACTTTTTTTTTTTGCCTTTTGCGAATGCAGTAAAAATACACTCTAAGTTATATGTGACCATGGTTAACATTTCTGGTGTAAGAAACATACAGACAAACCAACTGCCAAACCAACCAAATGTTCACTTGATACTTTAAGGACGAAACTACCCTTGTTTCAGAAATGGGAACTTTAAAATAGAAAAGGAAAATCACAGGTTAATGTCTCTGCCGTGCACTTTTACTGATTTATTATAACAAAGAAACAGTGCAGTGTTTGTTGAATGCGTCTCTCTTCAGCTGCTATTCATCACTTAAATGTAAGGCATAAGCTAATTCCTTTACAATAATGTTGTTCACTTACATCAGTGTTTCATAGCCACAGAATATGCAACTCCTACAGAGCACAGCAGGAGTCAGAGTTTTTTTTTTTTTTTTAAATAGCGTACATACTAGATAGCAAAACAGAGGTTAAAGGAAAATAGTTCCAGGACCACAACATTGCTTGATTCTTCTTTCCTACAACTAACAAATAATATTGGTACTTATGTTTGTATTTTATGTTAATATGTTAAGCTAAGATGAACTTAAAAGGCAATGTGGTCCAGTGGATAGGACACAAGCAGGGGCAGATCCCAGGGGGTGCAGTGGCACAGTCGCTCCCCCACTTTTCACAGGGCGCTCAGTCAGTGGCAATGGTAGGTTTGAGCCCCTTCTTTCTACGCATCCACTGCATACCCCCTGCAGCCAGGGGGTCCACCAGCCAGGAGCATCTGGTCAGAGTGCTGGGCAGGGCTGGAAGGGCGATGTCACTGGGCGATCCCCTCCTTTCCCAGGGGAAGCACAGTGCAGGGAGAAGGAGCAGGGACTTGACCCTGCCAGTGCTGTGGATCCTGGCACCCTCTGCAGCCACTCCCACCAGACCTCAGCTGGAGTCAGGCAGGGGTGGCCTTGGGGCTTCCCCCACTCCTGTCAACTGGAGAGAGCAGCAGCAGTGGGCTTCCAGGTGCTCCTGCTTCCTGCCCACTTCTGGGTGTTCCCCATGGTCCTTGAGCAGGCACTGAATAGGAGATTTGGCCCGACTGCCCCTGTCCCTGACCAGGCCACTAGTCGGTGCTGCTACTTACAGAAGCCCCCAGGTAGAGCATCCCTAGATAGCAATGACAGCCAGCACACTCCCCTTTGTTATGCCCAAAGGTAATCCCAAGGGAATTCCTGCTAGGGAAGCTGTGATGGGAGGGGAGGTGCCTGCACTGGAGGGACGAGTTGTCCAAAGCTGTGAGGAAACATCTGATTTACTTCAGAGACTGCAAAAAAGGCTTGGACAGCAGCTGCCCTGGCACTGCCTACATGCAGGCGAACAGGGAGGGGGAGCTGCAACCTCCCCTGTTGCATGTCCTGCACTCCCTTTTCACATTCCTGGATCCACCTGTAGACTGGGGCTCAGGAAACCTTGCTTTATTTTCTGACCAAATTAATGCTCATGGGCTAGATTCTGTTTCCCAGCTGACGCTCCTTTATGCCACCTGCAGTATAATGTAGAGGCCATTAATGTTCTGCACGGGGCCAGGGGGCACTTACTCCAATGCAGGCCCAGGTTAGATTTGCTGTAAGTGGCCTAGCCCGTCCCCTCACAGGGTAAGGGGCACGCTGGAGGCAGTGCTGGGGGGGTTGCTGGGCAGGTGGTGGCAGAAGGTTAGCCCATAGGCTATGTGCAGGGACTGGTCTAACTTGTGACAGGAACCATTTTAGCCTTCTGAGCTTCCCAGAATCTGGAGGCACAACCTGCCATACATGCCATAACCATGGCAACAGGCATAACCATGACATAACCAACACTTCCTGTGGAGATTTGGGATTGAAAATGTAAGGGATTTGGATTTTTATTTCTCTCCTGCCCATTTTCTTTCCTTTTTCTAGTGACAAAGTGACAAAGCAGAAGACTGGGAAGTCCATATACCAAATATAAACAATTTTTTTTTTTAAAAAGACATTGAAAATGACATGTTATTTTTCACTGAAGTTTTCAACCATTTCTCTTTATTTATTTGTACTACCATATCATCTGGAAGTCATATATATATATATATATATGTATATATATATGTATATACGTATATATATACAGGTTTCCCTCGCTTTATGCCGGTTCTGTATGCAAATTCACTCCTATGCAATGGCCCTTTTGATACCAAAAAACCATTATATACGAAGTAAATTCACTCTTATGCAATCGGTGTGGTAGAAGCCTGCAGTCAGCTGCTTTGTGAGGTGCGTTGTGGGAGTGACGTGCACCAAAATATAGTCTCATGTGTGGATCTGTGCTCCTCGCTTGTTGTCTGCAACATGTGTTTCTGTAGTTGCCATCCCCATTATGGTAACATTCACCCCCACCCTGTGCTTGTGTGCACTGTCTGTTGTTGGTGAGTACCAAAAATGTCTTGTAAAAACGTCGCAGAAATGGGCCTGAGGGTCAGTACCGTCGAGGTCTTGGAACAGATCCCTAGTTGTTACTTTGTAAAGTGGGTTGCTTTTATGCGAATTCGAGTTATGCGCCATTTTCCAGGAACTCATGTGTAGCATAAAGAGAGGGAAACCTGTATATAGAAACAAAATAAGACAAAGTCCCTGGTCAAAACATTTTGCAATCTAGACTAGACTAGAGACAAAGCATGAGAGGGAAGTAAGAGGCATAACTAATGTTGTAGGACTAGCACTTGTCCCATATGAATGCCAGCCCAGTGTCCCATCCACCAGACCAGGGATGTCAAATTTACAGCCTGCAGGCGGTATCTGGCCACATCATATGGCCCACAGGGCTTGGAGAAGGGCCAGGAATTTGGGGTTGATGTAAGCAGGGATGGAGACTGCCACTAAAATTCAGGGTCTGGTGTTGGAGGTGAGGAGCAAGTGATAGCTTTGGTAATCGCCTTAGTCATCACTACCTCTTGCCCTCCTGCTGTTGCTCACCCTGCAACTGCATCCAGATCTAGGCTATGAGTCCCTTGGCCCAGAGGCCTATCTGGTGTAGAGGCAGGGTAAGTTTGGCACCACTGCCTTAGGTCAGAGAGTTCCTCAAGACAGATGCTTGACAGTTATAGTGTGTACATGGGAATTTAGGATGGGAGCATTCTCTCATACTTTGGCTTTGCATTTACAGAAATAGGAAGCTAATATGAAACATAGCTGAAGGGATTATGGGATTTAGGAAGTTCTCCAGACACATGTTGATGTAATACTGTTTCTTATGGTCCTTTGAGAGGTTTCAGTGGCAAGGTTCTTGAGGACTCTGTTGACTGACTAATATGGAAAAGGAAGGTTTTTTGGTGATATATTTTATTGGAACAGATATCCATTTTGGGGTAGGCTAGGTGAAGCAAATGGTCTCTTCTTCAGAGATCCTCCTGCATGGTTGTGTTGCATATGTGGAATCATGTGTTATCGAAAGGGTGCAAATGATCAGTCCCCAGAATTAACATTATGCTTCTTGCACAAATGTAGGAAGCGGATTTCATTATGCATTCTGGTGTCTTTTTTCTCCATGTTCTGGATTTTTCCATCACAGCAAATTTTAATTGTTGTAGTAGGATTGGGGTGTTGTATCCATGATGGTCCAGGAAATATGAGGAGCGAAATGGAGAAGATATAGCTCATATCTACATCGGCTGATCACACTGCTGCCTGGTGGTATCAAGGATAAGCCAGTATGATCTCTGCCAAAATGAGATTCTCTCTGGCTTACATTTTGAGAAACATTTTCCATTTCCACTTTTTTTTTTGTCAGGGACTGTACTCTAGCCTTTGCCTATTGTCATCTTCCTGTCTCTCCAACTCTCCCATGACTCTCCTTATTTCTCCCAGCTTCAATGAGTGCGTCCCTTGAAGTCCCTATGCGCTTATTGCTTTGTTATTCTCTCTAGTCCCTTCTGCCTCTCTCAGAACTGTTCTTTCTGTTTTCTTTTCCCATTCCCCCTTCTTTGGCTTTTATATTTAAATCTCTCCTTCTAATTTGACAGCCTGCTCTCTGCATGTCCTTTCATAGCATCTCATGAAGTGAGCTGTTGCTCATGAAAGCTGATCTCTGATTCAGTTAATCTATAAAGTGCATCTCTACCCTGCCTTCTGCCTTCCTCTCTCCTTATCACTTGATACAAAGTTGCCAAATATATGTTTGAACAATTTTAGTATAGTTAAACACCAGGTTTGAAAAGCTTCCTGGGTCCCCAACTTTCTTCTGTAAGCTTTGAGATAGGGAGGCAAATGGTTGCAAATGGATGTCTTCCCAAAATTTTGAAAATACTGATCTTAACTTATTTGTGCTTCAATATTCGCAAATATATAATAGAGAAAATGGATTTTCACTTTTTTTGTGAAGTGCCAAAGATGTGAATAAAAACTGCTGCATAAGTGTTGAGTTTTGGTGTGTTCATGCTTTTTATTTTGGTTTTCCATTGCAATCTGCTCTGTGGTGCAGGTGGCATAGGGTAGGGGATAGGAATGATTGAATATGACTTTCATACAAATAAGTTGCCAGAGTAAATAATAATATGGTACTACTATAATCAGGGAAGCTAAGCATCTTCTTTTCTTTAGGGGAGGTGTTTTGAATGAATGATCACCATCAGAAGAGATAAAAGACCACAAAAATACGTATTACAGACAGCATGTCTGATTATTTTGTCCATGTGGACACAAAGATAGTTTGTGACTCCAACTCACCAGCCTGGGCCACAACAGGCAGCCACACACTGGTTCTGCTTTGTTTTTCTCGCAAAATGTATTCTTATAACACAATGAAATTATTAAATCATAAAGAAACAAAATCATGAATCAAGTGTCTCTTCTCCTTCCTAATCTTGGGGTAAGATGGACCCTAGGGCTTTTGTCACCCCAGTCAACTTTCTGAAGCACCTTTCAATGCAGAACCTCTATAGACTCCCCCTGCTTCTCCATCATCAAGGTTTTACAGGGGTGGACAGTGTTATGTTGGGAAATTTTGAGGGAGTTGTGAGGTGAGGGAATTGAATGAGCATGATTATGGATTGAACTCTATTTTGGTAGGGCCTAGAGACCCACAAAGGATTGGAGTGTCATCATGTTAGGTGATATAAAAACACCTAATATGAAAACCAATACCAATGTAACTTGATTTTTCATAGTGCTCTCAAACATCTCGAAACATGGAGACAAATTGTACAAGACAACAGAAAGTATGTGGTATGAATTATGGAAAACAATGGTGTATGAATGTTGTTCAGGCATAAAATAAAACATTCAGTCATCAGAAGGCCACTGGCAGAGGGAGAGAAAAATTAAGAGGCCCAGGTAAGGGCGAAAACCTAAATATTAAGATGAAATATGAAAAGAGATCGAAAATGGATAAGGCAGAGTGGTACATGATGCCTATTGTAGGAGCTGTTGTAAAGAAAGTTCTCTTTCTTCCAGTGCAAAGCATAAAGGACCAGTCTGGCCATTATCAGTTTGCAGAATTCTTCAAAGCAGACATGCAGTCCAATGCATTTGCTATTTCAAAGGCTCAAAGAGAGCTGCCTTCACATGCTCAGTCTTTAAATACCACTGCACTGATGTGCTCTGGGGTGAGGGCTTGAGAAAAAAAAAATCTCTGTCAAAAGCTGTAATGACTGCTGCATAATTGGAAGCCACTGAACTCATCAGACAGGATTTTCAAAAGTAGTTTTGGGTACTTAAAAGGCAGGATTGCCAGAAAGTGAGTCTCCGTGTTCTTTACTCACCTGTAGTTGCCTGAGAAGTGGAGACCCAAGAGCTTGTCTGTTGTCAGAGCACACATCAGTTTGCCATATAGTCTCTTAACTCTGCTTCTGGGCTGAACCTATCCCCCAGCCAAGAACTACACAGGGTACTGGCAAAAGGTTGTACAGTAGATGCCTTTTTGAGCTATGCTGCAGTTTCTAATCTGTTCTTCTTAAGAGTGTGACCCTGTTGAAGAGTATGGACAATTTGGCATATTCACAAAATGAAACACTCCTGTCAACATCCTGGTCCTGCTGACTTCAACAAGTGTTTTACTGTTAACTTAATTCATGCCAAGGTTTTACCTTGGTGTAACAGGGAACCCTAGCCCTGTCACCAGAAGACAGGTCGGCTCCTTTAAGGCCAGAACGTTCTGGGCACAGAGTGCCGGTAAGGAGAGGGTTAAATGCTGAGCCTGGCCAGCGGGTCAGCTGACCAGAGGGGGCAGGTCAGGACTATATAAAAACCCTGGGCAGAGCAGCAGAGCAACACATCCCAGAGCTCCATGGAGAGGCTTGGTGAGTGGTCCCAAGGCTGGAGGAGGGGAACTACAGAAGCCTCCGGAGAGATGGCAGCAACCCCAGAAGAGAGACTGTAGCCGACAGTGGGGAGCCAAAGCATGAATCCTGCATAAATGTAAGCTGGCATGCTGCCTCCTTTAATCAATCACATTTTTTTTTGGTGGCAGTTATTACCCATGGACAGGACTGTTCACATTTCTTTTTTGTTATTGAATAACACTGGTGGTTTGGGTGAGGTTATTTGGGGAAGGAGGATGCCTCATTTGGGACCCTATGACAGCGTGGGGACCTGGTGCCAGTGTGGGTGCAGGATTTAGGGTGCATTGACCCCGGCACCAGAAAAGGTGCAGTGTTAGGGGTACATAGGCCCTGGTGCCAGTGTGGGTGCAGGATTTTGGGGCACACTGACCCTGGCACCAGAGGGCATGATCTTAAATGGCTGGGGTGGTCTGGTGCACCTGAGGTGCAAACTTTTTTTTTTTTTTTGGACTGAGACACTGTGAGTTCAAGGCCATTCCCAGAGTCAAACCCTGTTTGGTGGGTTTAGATGGGGAGGCCTAGCTAGAGAGAGACCGGGGTCAAGGCCTGTGGAGGCAAAAGACCCCAACATATGAAACCCAATAGGCAGTCTCCCACTTACAAGAACATCAGCATAATAATTTCCATCAAGACGTGGCAGGAGAGTAGAGAGTGGGACATACGAACCTTAAAGGGGAATCCAAGGGCACCCCACATAAGGCGCAGATTAACAGGGAAGATAGCATTGGGGAGGGAAACCTGTTACACTTGCTTGCGTTTCTTTATTCCATACAAAGGGTGGAATGCTATGGCACTTTCTGGGCTTTAATGGTAGTTTCCTACCTGTGGTCTAGCATATGTATGGCTATATATGTGTGGCCATTCTGGATACATAAGTGGATGTAAGTCACAAAAATGTAGCCAGGCAGAAACCCATGATTAATGGGTGTTAAACTGATGGAGGGGGTCCTTGCATGTTTTAGCATGAGTAGCTGAGTGATCAATGCACTGGTCTACACAGCTAAAGAGCTGGGTTCTAGCTCCCCCTTAGCAAAAACAGGAATGAATTTGTATTTCTTTGACTAAGCATAGTACATGGGTGTAGTTACATGATAAAATTAGCACATGATAACCCAAAGTAATGTTAGACATCACTAAAGTTAGCACATGCTGTGAGCAGTGGCTCATTGAGGGTTAATGCCTCTCTAACACGCACAGTGCAGCTGTGGCCAGTGAGCTGGTGAACAGGGGTGTGGCTAGGACCTGCCAAGTCTGCCCCATGGCTGCCTCGTTAATCAGCTCTCTGGTGTAGTATAGGTTCCAGGATCAGGCCCATGTCACCCTCCACCAGACTGGATCTGGGTCCTGCCAGCCCCCATGGGCCCAGAGTGGGATCAACTGGGCCTGCTCTACCCCTGTCAGGCCTGGCAGCTCCTTGACCCCTGCCTCCCTGGGCTGCCTAACAGCTCTCTGGCCACCTGTCCCCCTTCTGCCTTCTCTCCTGCCCCCAGCTGTGGCAGATGACAGGACAAGGAGCAATGATCTCAAGTTGCAGCAAGGGAAGTTTAGGTTAAATATTAAGAAAAACTTTCTCACTAGGAAGGTAGTAAAACACTGGAACAGGCTACCCAGGGAGGCTGTGGAATCTCTATCTTCGGAGGTTTTTAAGACCTGGCTAGACAAAGCTTTGGCTGGGATGATCTAGTTGGGGTTGGTCCTGCTTTGAGCAGGAGTTTGGACTAGATGACCTTCTGAGGTCCCTTCCAACCCTAATTTTTATGATTCTATGATATTGGAAGACTGCAAATTACTGGTATTAACTTCATAGAGCAGACTGATGTTATTGGACCCAGGCTGCCTAACAGCACGTGGTGATAATCTTTTCCTGAAAAGGATTATTTCTGAGATGCTCAGAGGCTTCTTACCTAGTCTTTTCCTGCTTTAACATATGTGTACTCGCATCTTAAGAGCACTTTACATGTTTGAAATGTAACATATAATAACACCCTATCATGCTATAGGACAGGTATAATCTAATGTCCCCTCCAACTGCTCTTTGGGCAGACAACAGAGGGAGCTATGTGTGGTCAGGAGAAAGGGAGCAAGCCAAACAGTGTGTGGCTTAGCACAGTCAGATGTCCCCTTCCCTGGAAGCACTGGACTGAGCCCTTATTCCCAATATAACAGAAACTTACCCATTGCTCTCCACTTATCCAATGACTATAAAATTCAAGGGGCAGTGGCTCAGTTTGAAAAGGAGTTCTGGATAATGTTTAACCTGTGGTGTGGTAGTTTGAGCCCTCAGCCAAGGAGTCAGAATCCCTTTCTTCCATTGTCTAGCCCATATTGCCTGGCCTCATTCAGTGTTTCCCAAACTTTCCCAATCATTGTTCCTCAAAATTTCTGGTGGACACTATGTACCCTGACCATCAAAGTCCTATTGAACAGAGGATAAAAGTAGGTTAAATTAAAATATTCATTTGGAAAGCACTTGCTGTGTACCACAGCTGGGAAACCATTAACTCAGAAGGATATGCACAGACATAGCACTGGATTCTAATATGTACTCACTGGCTGTGTCTACACAAGACACTGACTGCGCAGTAGCATGTGACTACTGTACAGAAGTGTCACATGGCAGGAAGCGTGATACGACACTACTGCACAGTAGTCATGAGCTACTGCACAGTCAAGAGTCACAAAAAAGCTGTTCCTCAGTGCTACTGCACAGTAACTCCAGTTACTGAACAGCAGGGACCTGGGTTTTCCATTTCCCATGGGAAAATGAAGAAAAATGTGGATTTCTCCCTTCCCCAAAGGAAAACATGGATTTCTCATTTAGCAGAGAAACGAACAGATTTTGCAGTTCTGCAGTGAGTCCTCTGCAGGCTGGCAGAGTTCCAGCCTACAAGGGGCTGGGAGGGAGCAGGAGGAGGGTGGTCAGGCAGGGTTGCCATGTGCATGTACTATATATGCACATGGCTGCCAGGCAGCCTGGAGAACAGCTGCTGCAGGTAAGTGGTGGTGGGGGATTGAGGCCCCCAGAGGCAGGGAGGGAGTTGGGCAGGGCTGGGACTGTGGATGCTGCCCAGCCGGGTAGTGCATGGGGCTTGGGGCCCAGGGCCACAATGCGTGGATGCAGGGCACTGGCAGGGAGTGGGATGGGGCTGTGGGAGGCTAGTCCGAAGGGCAGGGGGGCCTGGCTCCCCACTGCTGTGTGCATTCCTGGAGGTCAGGGAGGACCTGTGCCCCCCAGATTTGTGCATGGCATGGGGGCAGGCATAGCATGCCCACTATGGACTTGGGCTTCCACCCTGCTGCCCTCCCTGGGACCTCTGCAGCCCAGTGGGTGTGACCTAGTGCTGCAAGGGAGTGCAGGGCAGCCTTGGCGAGGCACCCCCTGTGCTCACGGCAGCAGTGAGGGGAACAACCCCATGCCACTGACCCTGCTGCTGCTGTGTGTGCAGAGGGCATGTCACCAGGGCAGTGCAGAGCTTGTAGTGGCAAGGAGCTCACCATGTGGCCCTGCTCTGCCCTGCAGCTTGAGGTCACACCTGCTGGGCTGTGGAGGCCCCAGGGAGGGCATGAGGGCAGAAGCACTAGCCCACAGCAGGCAGCCTGTACCCACCCCTGCTCTGCATACAGATCTTGGGGGCACAGGTCCCCTCTGCCCACCCAGGAGTATATGCAGTGCTGGGGTGGGGCCTCTCCCCCACTTGGCCACCCCGCAAGCCCGCAGCAGGCAGCCAGCAGGCAGCAGGGGGTAAGGCTGGGCTCCATTCTGCTGCAGCAGCCCCTGCCTGGCAGCTGGGGACCCCCTCCAGTAGGACTGGGGGGAGCAAGGGGTTGTGGATCAGGGCGAGGGGCACCAGCAGGGTTGGGGGGGGGGACTATGGGGGAAGTGAGGGGCACCAGCAGGCTTGGGGGACTGTTGTAAAAGAGTTGGGGACATGAGCAGGCCAGGGGGCTGTGGGGGGAAGGGGAGTGAGGGGAACCAGCAGGGCCAGGGAGGGTGCATAGAATCATAGAAGCAGGGTCGGAAGGGACCTTGTAGATCTTCAAGTCCGACCCCCTGCCTGGGCAGAAGGAAAACTGGGCTCAAGTGACCCCAGCCAGGTAGGCATCGAGCTGCTTCTTAAAGACCCCCAGGGTAGGAGCCAGCACCACTTCCCTTGGAAGTTGGTTCCAGATCCTAGCCGCCCTAACTGTGAAGTAGTTCTTACAGATGTCTAATCTAAACCTACTCTCCAACAACTTGTGGCCGTTATTCCTTGTTATCCCGGGGGGTGCTAGGGGAAACAAGGTCTCCCCCAAACCCTTCTGGTCCCCCCTAGTGAGTTTATAGACAGTCACCAGGTCCCCCCTCAGCCTTCTCTTGTGAAGGCTGAACAGGTTCAGGTCCCGTAGCCTCTCATTGTAGGGTTTGCCCTGCTGTCCTCGGATCATGTGGGTGGTCCTCCTCTGGACCCTCTCAATGTTGTCCACATGCCTCTTGAATTGGGGTGCCCAGAACTGGACACAGTACTCTAGCTGTGGCCTGACCAGTTGTGGGAGGGAGTGATGGGCTTTTCTTTTTAATCATGGATTTTGGTTTTTTTTATCAGAGAATTTCCAAATTTTTTTTCATTTGGAAAACCAGGATTCTTGCTGAGCAGTCATTTAGTACTTGTTTATACAAGTACTAAATGACTGTGCAGTAACGACTGCACAGTCAGTGTTTTGTATAAACACAGCCAGTGCTTTCCTATTTGGCCTTGGGTGAGTCATTTAATCTATTTTACCTCTATGTGAATTGGAAAATGACAATATGTATGGAGGGCTGTGAGTATTGGTTGCTGTGCAAAGTATTATTTTTATTCAAGGAATATTTATAGTAAACAAAACAAGCAGTACATAAATCCTCTTTGACCCATCCATATGTGTGAATACACTTATATCTATCTATCTATCTATCTATACACACACACACACACATGTGTGTGTGTGTGTGTGTGTGTGTGTGTGTATATATATATATATATATATATATATATATATATGATGAGAGAGAGAGTGTGAGTGTATTGGGTCTTTTACATTTTCATTTAAGTGTATACGAAAGAGAGATCCCAAATGGTAAAGCAAAGGAGATCTACAAAGGAAGTTAATCATTGCCCAAGCCAATGCTCAGAGCAAATGTTAGTGCAGCAGAGAGGGCACTCAGCTAAGTGGCCAGAGCCCATTCCTTCTAGAGATAATGGATAATCTCTCATTATCTTTAGCAGGAGAAGGATTATGCCCAAAATCTGGGTCTCCCTTTAGGTATTATACCTGATAGGTTTATTATTTTTTCCACTTATGAATCAGTTTCCTTAGTGACCAAAGGTGATTGTCTAATAGTTGTTGTGTCTTTTTTTCTAAAGAAGTTAGATGTTCTCAATGCAATTCCTAGTGTTCAGGTGTTCACACAAAAAAAATGTTCACTCAGGTTATCACTAATTACTTTCTATTCTCATATAAGAAACCAAGGGATGACCATGGAGACAGACCTCTCCTGTATAAGGAGTCCCTGAAACCCAAAGATGAAGTATACTAGCAGAGTAAGCTGAGAGAACTCTCTGTGTATCTGCTCTACAGTTAAAGCAGTTTTTGTCATCTGCTACAGTCAATGTGGTACCATATGTGAACACTAAATCCAGAAAAAAAAAGTATTTTTGAAAGAGTATTCGAAAACTCTGGTTTTATTTGTTGCCTTCCCACATAACTGAGAGGTACACTGATACCATTCAAACTTTCCAAAAATAATTTCCAAGTTTTTGTCCAGTAAAAAATCTTGGAATCAAGGACTCAGCTTCTAAAAACAGAGGGTTTCTTTTTACTCAAATGGTTGGAGAAATCACAATAAAAGTTTACAGGGACTATAGATGGAGGTTTCCTGTGTGCATATAGTCAATGCAATGTCCAGACAGATGAACATGCAGAAAGAGAGATATGCATTAGTGCCTTGCTTAAGACTATATTGCAACATTTCATAGCTTCACTGCTGCAGAAACAGCCCAGAAATTAAACTTCACCAGCCCCTAACCCTGCCTTGATTTTCTTGCACTAGTGACAGGGTGGGGAGAGAGCATTTCTTCATTTCATAGAGCAGCTTATGCTCCTAGTTACTTAAGCCAGTAACTGAGGAGAGGGAATGGGGAGTGGAAACAGAGCCAGGACTCAGTCCTTTTCCCACCCTCTTAACTCCCATTCTGTTTACTTGCCTGAAGAAAGCAACCTGGCTCTCCCTTTAAAGCCCAGGTTGCTATATGCTGACTGCCAAACAAGTGGCATGGTTGGAACAGTGAGAGTCTAGCTTGTCTACATAGGCAGATAAAACTAGTAGCAGGTGGGCCCCTTATAGTTAGTAGAATAAAATAAGTCTCCAAATCTCAGAATCTGGTCTGTAGTTAGTTATACCCCAGTACTGTAAATATTTGTATACGTGGGTGATTTTAGGCATGTGAATAACTATGCTGAGCTCAGTAGGGTGACTCACATGCTTCAAGTTTACATATCCACAAGAATTCCAGGATTGGGGCCACAGTTGATTATTTAGAAAAAAATCATGACAAGGATAGCATATGTTTTAAGTTCAACATTAGGGCACAGTAATGCTGGGACTTGAGCATATGTATCTCCTGATTTATCAGGCCTATAAATTCTTGCCAGAAGGCTTGACTTAAAAATAATTGATTATAGGGTGGATATTTTCAGTATTGTGCAATTCTCATTAGCATTGTTGTTTTTCTGTATAGCAAGTAATGGATTACCAACAGGAGGATATAACTTATGAAAAGATAGTAATGTAAATTAAGTTGCATTGGAGTGAGGTGATTAAATGGAGTGGATCTCAACAAATAATAGAGAAGAATTAATATAGGGGTAGAAAGTGATTTTAAAATAGCTAGTAGAATTAATATGAAGAATAGTGATCTCAAATGGAAAAGTTATAGTTACATAATAGAAAAACAGTTCTTCATAGATATAATTAGTCATTGAAATAAAATGCCTAGTGAGATGAAGTAAATAAATCATGTTCATTTTAATTTCCTATATCCCTATACCAACCTGTATAACAACCTATATCCCTGATTTTTAATTTGGTATTTTATAGTAATCTGTTAACTAAGGACTATGTGCTAAATCCTTCATGTAGTCTCCTAGGGTGAGATTTTAATTTGATTGGTGATGAAAGTCCAATGAGTGTGATCAAAACAAAAACAAAATGAAAAAGTAATTGGAAATTCTGAATGGGAATCCTACTGAAATCTAGCATGATTTAATAACCAATAATTGCATTAATTGAAGAAACTGATTTTGTAAATAGGCTGCATATGGATATGAACTAATGTCTAACTCAGCACTTTAGGATAAAAAGAAATGAGATGTCAATTAAAAGTGAATGGGATTTGTACTGAGTTGAAATCTAAGCTGAAAAGATTTGCTAGTATAGCGATGTCAGGTAGGAGTATGAAAACACCTACACCTCCTAGTATCATAGCTATGTTGAAAACCCTTAACTGCCCTGTGTAGATTCAACTTATGGGTGTGTACACATGTACTAACTTTCTGACAATTAAGCGAACTTAACTGTAAGAGCAGACACACATATGTGGAGCAGAGTAAATTTTAATATGGTGCAAGATAACATCTCTAAGGTCACAGTAGTTAAGATGACTTGACAGGGCTTCTGCAGGGGAGTGTTCACAAGATGGCTGCCATCATGTCAAGGAACTGTAGATGCTCCAATGTGGCTTAATTTAAGTCTACTTAGTTTAGTTGACATAGTTAAGTCGCCTTATTTTAAGTCGACTTAGATGGGTGTATACTACCTATATTAGCAAATAAGTCCTTTTGCAGGTATAATTTATGATGTTACAGGAGGTGGTGTAACTATCCCCTTACAAAGTCTTTGTGGTGTAGAATAGTCACCTTCTAAAAATCAAAGGCCTATAGTTAGAAGTGGGGCTAAACTAGCTAGTAACATGAGCCTGGAAAAAAAAGGAAAGACATGTTGGATTCTGGTAGCTCTATACTAACCATGTCACACAGAGGAAAAGATAGAACCATTTATTCTTCACAAGAGCTGTAGAGCAGTAATATTGCCGTGGCTATTTATCTCTGGTCTCTGATCCCTGAACGCAACCTGCACAAATAGCTGTGTGCAGAACTTCTATGTGCAAGGTTGAGGAACTTTTTGCCTAGGCTGTGGACCTTTGCAACAGTTTGTATTACAGTCAAAAAATAGCAATAACTTTTAGAACATGTGCTTGCTTTCTGCCTTTTGGAGCAGATGGGTTGGCCAGAGAGGTCACTTTTCCCAGCAGGCACAGTAGCTGTCTATGTCACCTTAGGTGGACCCCTGTGTAGTGCCATTGTTCAGTGAAAACTTTATATGTGGCCTACCTGCATATTACCCAATTTTCTGCAGTAAAACCACACTGTTACTGACAGTACTACTTGCTATGCTTGCCTGTGTGATTACACAGTGGTAGAAAACATTTGTGTCTCATCTGCATGTACACATATGAGTACAAGTGCAGAATTACCTGTAATTAATAATAGGTAAGCACATTTCCAATTACAGGATGCAAGTCTACAAATGCAACTGTTCTTTATAGTATTGATAGCAGGCCTAAATTGAAGATAATACTGACTCATGCTCTTGAGGAAGACGTTGTAGGAAAGTAGCTAATACAGGTGACAACCCATACATTTAGTTATGGGCACATCTGAAATATTATCAAAGAATTATCTGTAGGTGGCATGTGAGTGAAATTATACCAGATAAGTGGACTTCAAAAACAAATGAGAGAAAATCCTGATGACATAAGCACTGAGAAAGATAAGAGCGGGTATATTGCTGTGTATCATTTTGTCATCTATGGTTCTACTAAATAAAGGCTCAGCATCCAGTATGTGGTATATATGCAGAATGAATAATTCTGGGTTTGTCGTAAATCTGTATTCATTTTAATATTATGTGTCATTACTGGGCTGAATAATTTAGCTTTATTGCCAGTTGCCTGATGGGAAGATATAATATCTATTTTAAGAATAGTATATTTATTACTAAATGGTATTTTAAAAGTAGATAGGACTGCATAGTTCAGCTCTAAGAATGGGTGAAGACTCAAAGAAGTGGAATGGAACGAGAGGCAAAAGGAATTCATGAAACTGGAAATAGGCCTGTTAAATATCTCTGGGTTAGGGTCAGAGGGGAGAGCAACAATGGTGATGTTGTGGTGGGGGTCTGCTATAAATAACCAGACTAGGAGGAAGAGGTAGATGAGGCTTTCTTTAGATAACTAGCAGGAGTTTCCAATCCCTAGTTCTCATGGGGGACTTCAGTCACCCTGACAGCTACTGGGAGGGCAAAACAGCAGTGCACAGGCAATCTAGGAAGTTTTTAGGGAGTGTTGGAGACAACTTCCTGGTGCAAGTATTGGAGAGACCAACTAGAAGCCATGCTCTTCTTGTCCTGCTGCTCACAAACAGGGGAAAAATTGGTGGGGGATGTAGAAGTGGATGGCAACTTGAGCTGCAGTGACCATGAGATGATCAAATTCAGGATCCTGACAAAAGGAAGAAAGGAGAGCAGTCGAGTATGGACCCTGGACTTCAGAAATGGAGACTTTGGGTGGGTTTTTTTTGTGTTCCAGGGGTGGGAGGGGTGTTCATTAATTCTTAAGTAGAACAGCTCTAAGAGCTGCTGTGATTTAAGCGCCCAGAGTGTCTTATGTATCAGCATCTCCACACTTCAAAATGGTGATGGGGCTGCTTTATCTAAAGCTCGTCGAATGAACTTCAGTTAAAGTGCCACCACAACCATTTTAAAGTGTGGGGATGCTGATACATGTGATGCAGAGGTTGGCTGGAAGCATGCTAACCAGCACACTCCAGCAGACTTGATTAATTGAGTCGGCTCCAATGCGCTGTAATTACAGTGCATGTGAGCAGCCTCCTAGCTCATGTACAGGCATCCTTTGACTTCAGGGAAGTGATGGGCAGGATCTCCTGGGAGGCTAGCTTGAAGTGGAAAGGAGTCCAGGAGAGCTGGTTGCATTTTAAAGAACCCGTACTGAGTGCACAGGAACAATTCATCCCGATGTACAGGAAGAATATAGCAAATATGACAGGTGACCCGCTTGACTTAGCAAAGAACTCTTCGGTGAACTTAAACACAAAAAAGGAAGCTTACAAGAAGTGGAAGCTTGGACAGATGACTAGGAAGGAGTATAAGAATATTGCTCGGGTATTCAGGGATGGAATCAGGAAGGCCAAAGCGTAATTGGAATTGCAGCTAGCAAGGGAAATGAAGGGTTTCTATAATTATGTTAGCAACAAGAGGAAGGTCTGGGAAAGTGCGGGTTCCTTACTGAATGGGGAGGCAACCTAATGACAGATGATGAGGAAAAGGCTGATGAATTCAATGCCTTTTTAACCTCCAATTCCCAGACTAATGCACCAGGCAGCACAGTTTTGGGAGAAGGTGAGCAGCCAACAGTAGTGAAGAAGAGGCTAGGGTCTATTTAGAAAAGCCTGATGTATACAAGTCCATGAGGTCAGATGCAATGCATCTGAGGGCATGGGCGACTGATGCTGCCTTAGTCAGTGACTGACATCTGTGACCAGTCCTGCCAATGGGGGGATGGAGGGGAGTCTCCCCGTGGCCGATCCTGCTGACCAGGCCACCCCCTACATGTTGCCACTGTCTGAAGGTGCTCAGGGAGTTGGCTGATATGATTGCAGAGCCACTGGCCATTATCTCTGAAAACTCATGGCAATCAGGAGTGGTTCCAGATGATTGGAAAAGGGCAAATATAGTGTCCATCTTAAAGAAAAGGAAGAACCAGGGAACTACAAAATAGTCAGCTGTACCCGAGTCCCAGGAAAAATCACAGAGCAGGTCTTCAAGGACTCTACTTCTAAGCACTTGGAGATGAAGAAGATGATTAAGAACAGATAGCATGGATTCATCAAGAGCAAGTCATGCCTGACCAATCTGATTGCCTTCTATGATGAGACAACTGGCTCTGTAGATGCGGAGAAAGAAGTAGGCATGACATACCTTGACTTTAGGAAGGTTTTGATATGGTTTCCAACAGCATTCTTGCAAGCAAGTTAAGGAAGTATGGGTTGGATGAATGGACAATAAGGCAGATAGAGAGCTGACTGGCTTATCGGGCTCAACGAGTAGTGATAAATGGCTTGAGGTCTAGTTGGCAGCCAGTATCAAGTGGAGTGCCCCGGGGGTTCGTCCTGGGGCTGGTTTTGTTCAATAGCTTCATTAATGATGTGGAAGATAGGATGGAGTGCATCCTCAGCCAGTTTGCAGATGACACCAAGCTGGGGGTAGTAGTAGATATGCTGGAGGGTAGATCTAGGATTCAGAGTGACCTAGACAAATTGGGGGATTGGGCCAAGTTAAATTGTATGGGCTGGATACAGACATGCAGGCACACACGGTCTGTGGTGCCCCAAAGCTCTTTGCAGTGCCACAAACAGCATGTGTTGCATGTTAAACTTTGTGCATCACTGCTAATTTGCAGTGTTGGCACAAAATTTGCTATCGGGACTTCTTGGTAGCAAAAGAGAAAACCCATGAAGAAAAGAAGTGGTGTCAGGCAGGCCAAAGAGGCATGCACTGGGACAAATGTGGAGATCAGGGAGCAGGCAGCTCAGGCCTGGCTGCTCCCATGTCTCTGTGTGCCACAGCATGGGGGCTCCACTGCAGAAACTCCCCCATGCTAAGGAATATGGAGCCCCCATGCAGGGGCACATGGAGCCCCTGCACTGAAACACACTGCACCTCCAAATCGGGGAGCTCATTGAAAATATTTTGTTTGTTATTTATGGGATGCTGAATTTGTCAATCTCTCAGTTATTACTGTAAATAATAAATTATTGTAAATAGTTATTTAGTGTGTAGTCTGGTGTGGGGAGGGGAGGACAACAGGAGAGCACTCCAATGGGTGGTGGCTCCCAGCCTGTAGATGGAGTAGGAGTAGACTGAGACCTATTGGCACCCCAGGATCCCAAAAATTTGGACATGGCTGTGGGTGCACCGCTGCCAGGGTTACATTAGGAAAAACTTTCTCACTAGGTGGGTGAAGTACTGGAATGGGCTACTTAGAGAAGTGGTGGAATCTCCATCCTTGGAAGTTTTTAAGCCCCCACTCGACAAAGCCCTGACTGGGATGATCTAGTTGGGGCTGGTCCTGCTTTGAACAGGGGGTTGGACTAGATGACCTTCTGAGGTCCCTTCCAAGCCTAATTTTCTATTACTCTATTATACTAATTATTTTCCCCAAGAAACAGATGAAGATTCAATTGCCAGGATGAAAATTCCTGTTTACAAAGATGTAGCATCTTCTCAGTATTTAAGAACATGCCTATCAGATTGCTTCCATGAAAATGATGACCAGAATGCTTAGTTTTCAGATTTTTTACCACAGGAAAATCTGGTACACTTCTGTGGTAAAATAATAAGAGATGTTTGGATTTGGCTTGATAATTTAATTTTTAAGTATGCCCTTACCAAGGCACTTGTGGTATTCTGCAATAGGAATAAAACTGCCACAAGTCAGTGTTCTTTTTAAAGAGAAATGGGGAACTGTGTATCCCTCATGGGTTTTGATATATACACTTTTGGGCAAGGAAAGTCCTAAATCCTAACCAGCAACTTACAATGCAGAATGGTGGCTTGAAGAGTCTATTTGAGTGTTACAGGGCATTTTTGCATGAACTCTGGGGTGGATGGGGCAGTGCTTTAATTAGAGCGTCTCTGAGAGGTGCTGTAATTAAAGCGCTGTCATGTCTCCTTGTATCAGTGTCTCCACGCTTGAAGATGGCAACGGGTCTGCTTGAAATGAAGCTCATTCGATGAGTTTTAGCTCAAGTGCCCCCACTGCCATTTTTAAGCACGGGGACACTGATACACGAGACGCAGGAGGCTGCTGGAGTGCTGCAATTGCCACACTCCAACAGATTCAATTAATGAAGTGTGCTCCAACATGCTGGAATTCCAGTGCATTGGAGCAGCCTGCGCACTTGTGTATAGGTGCCCATAAATGGCAAGATCAGATCCTTAGAGAGAAAAGAAAGATGGGAAGAAAAAAACCTTGAGCTTGTGTCCTTCCTTTGCTTACTATGATCTATAAAGATGTCTGTAGTGGGATCCAGGCTGAAAGGCCACACCAGGGTAGGGCCTGGGTGCCTCACTCTCAATGGGTGTCTTGTCCTCTGTTCTCTATATCCATGGCACAACTTGATTTTAATACAAAGTATATCACGAAGTGATACCTGACTGTATGGAGTTCATTGAGATGGGCACAGCTCTCAGCATCTGGGCATCTTCTGTGGGGCTCCACCTTCCCTACGCTCTACACTTTTCCATTTCATAGAATCATAGAAGCAGGGTCAGAAGGGACCTTGTAGATCTTCAAGTCCGACCCCCTGCCTGGGCAGGAGGACAACTGGGCTCAAATGACCCCAGCCAGGTAGGCATCGAGCTGCTTCTTAAAGACCCCCAGGGTAGGAGCCAGCACCACTTCCCTTGGAAGTCAGTTCCAGATCCTAGCTGCCCTAACTGTGAAGTAGTTCTTACAGATGTCTAATCTAAACCTACTCTCCAACAACTTGTGGCCATTATTCCTTGTTATCCCGGGGGGCGCTAGGGGAAACAAGGTCTCCCCCAAACCCTT
>NW_005842346.1:1461571-1489252 GCF_000455745.1 Alligator sinensis
ACCACTCATCTTGGGCACTGAGTTCCCCTGCCCTCAAGAACCCCAGTGCCTCTCCCACCAATCTCAACTCGTTGAAGTTGGCCCTCTTGAAGTCTAGGGCTACCGCCTTGCTGCAGGCCCTTGTCACCCTGCACTGGATGATGAATTCCAGCAAGCGATGATCACTATCATCCAGGTGGTCAAGGACCTCGAGCCCCCTTACCAGATCATTACCTGTGGCCAGGACCAGGTCCAACAGGGCATTTCCTCTGGTGGGACTGTGCACCTCCTGGGTTAAGTGGAGGTCCTGTATCTCGGCCAGGAACCTCCTGGAATGGTCCGACCTGGCTGACTGCTCCTCCCAGCAGATGTCTGGGTAATTTAGATCACCCATGACAACTACATCCCTTGCCTTAAGTGCCTCTGCAAGCTGTCCTGAAAATTCCCGAAAGCTGGCCCCAAATTTGGGTGTTCAGGTGATGTTCAAGATAGGTGCCTGGCCTTCCCAGGCTCCTGTTTTCAAGTGATGGAAGAAAACCCCCGAAGTAAGATGAAAAGAACAAAGCAGTCTGGGACTGATGTGAGCTGGCTGAGCCCTGTGACTCTAGTAAGGGTCTGCCACCAATGATACCTATGCCACGTAGAAATTAATGAAGCAATATAACATAACTAATCATCTCTATCATCTACTTATGGGCCTAGCTTCTCCTCAGGCAGCTGAGGCTCTTTGGGGTTCACCCCCAGTCTCAAGCCTAATTCACAGGGCAGGTCTGTAGAGAGCCAACCTCTGTGGGTAGTTTTGGGCCATATATACTATGAACCCCCATGAGGCCCTTGCAGGTACCTGGCATCCGACGTCTGCAGGGTGGTCAGGTTCCTGCCATGGGAACCAGGGTTGGGCTGATCTCTGATGAGACATCCTCTGCTCTGGTGGACCCAGTGCCTACACCAGTGCCACCTCCCCTCTGGGGCTGTCACTGCCCTGTAAGGGAAGTTTTGGGTTGGTCTGAGCCAACTCGGACCCCTGAGTGTCCCCACATGCCCTGCAGCTGCTGCCGGGTGCTGAGAGCCCCTGTGGGGCTCATTATTGGCTACAACTCAAGCCTCCCAGTTCTAGGTGGTGCGGGGTATGCCAGTGGCTTATTCTTCATTTAATCCAGGTTCTGGGTCTAGGTGGAGCCTAGTTTTCAGCCCTGCCCAGGAGATGGGCGCACAGGGAGTGCATCTCCCGCTGCTTCCCTGCCCTGACTGGGGGGCAAGCAAGCAGGGGGCATGAAGCCTGTCTGTGGGCTCATTGCCCACTGCTGGGACAGCTTGGGATGCCACATACTGCGGAGTGCCCTGGCTGTCATTGCTCTGGTGAGTGCAGGGCTGGGCCAAGTCCCTGCTACAATGTCCTGAAGATTTTTGTTTTGTTTTATCTATCTTTTCCCTTATGGTTTTTGATGATGCGGAACTTAGGGGATGTCACTTGAGGAGACTCTCTGGTATGACTGGAGGGCTGCTGAAGTTAGTCTGTCACAAGAACCAAAATATTGGAAGCCTGTAATTGAGAGAGGGCAGGATTTTTAGTCAGGTAACTTAAAATACTTACACAATTTAATTCCTCCTTCAAGTACAGTATGAATCAAACCTAAGTATTACTGGGCATGTTTACATGTACATTAATGCACTGTAATTATGGCACATTAAGTTTAGTACTTGTAATAACAGGTACTAACTTAATGTGCCCTAATCGGCGCTACTGCGCAGTAGCACCAGCACATGTTTTTTATGTGACATTAATGTGTGGTAGACTAATTCTACTGCATGTCAGTGCATTAGCATGGCTTTTGCTGTGACACACTAATACACAGTAGAATTAGTCTACTGCTTTTCTACTGTCTTGTGTAGATGTGTCCACTGAGTAGAACCTCCAGTAGAATCAGACCAAAGAGCAGAGTAGTCATTTCTATTTCTGAAAAGAAAACAAGAAAAAGTGAAAACAAACAAATCAGCCAAAACACAGCCAATCTGTCTTTGCTTATAGTAGAGGTGCACAAATGATGTAAGCCCAATTTCTTAAATCCAATGCAGTCATTTTTCATTGCTATTTACAAAGTGTAGAAATAAAGTGAAAGATCTGTAGAAAGATTAAGTCAATTGTTAACCTCAGGTGCAACTGTGGAATCCTTGCAGTTTTGTTAGTGAAACATAGAATCACAGAAAGTTACGGTTGGAAGGGACCACGATGAAGTTCAAAGAGAAGGATCTAAAAGATTGCCAGGACCAAGCACATTTATAGCACCAGTTTAAAGTCGGTCAATGTAAAAACCTCACAGGAGTTGAAATGAGATCACAGTTACTCAAATCAGAGAGCAAACTACTGAATGCTAAGCAAACTGTTAATGATGAATGAGCCCAGCTACAAAACTTAACCTTTGGGGCAGAATGGCATGCTTTATTGTTTTGAGGAGAAACAAAGTACAAGCTTGGCAAAATGCACAAATGAAAAGCATATTTTTACTTCATGAATATCTCAGGGCTAGATAATGGACCAAATAAGAAACATACTGAGCCTGGAAGAACTGTTCATTTTTCATGCAACCAGGTTAAGGTTTTAACCTTGGATAGTCTGGAGGATGCCTTGATATACTTGCAGCTGAAACATCCTAAAACAAAATCATGGGAGTTAAGCAAAACACTTATAAAAAATCCAAACTAGCTGGAAATAGGGCATTCAGAAGTGAAAGGTCAAAGCATCAATTCTCTTGCAACAAAATGCATAATGCAAATATCGTGGGTTATAATGTGAGATGTCACTCTACTCACAGCCTGTAAACCTTCCTGCACAAGCAGCATGTTTCTGCTAGTCTCCCTTATGTTTGTGTGGTTTCAAGCACTGGAGTACTTAAGTTTTTCCCAAAGTCTACAAAGCAAGGGCCAAAGTGGCCCTCAGAATTCATTTGTTCTTCCCACTTCTGGGGATGTTCTGCTTGGCACACGTGTTTGTTTTTTCTTTCCTTCTCCACTTTCTGAAATCTGATTATCATGATGAAGGTTTTCAATGAGGAGTGTTTTGTCATGTCTTGATAGTTTTGAGATTCCTAATTAGTCTGACCTGTATTCATTTTTCTGTTGATTCTTTTAACCAAGAATGATTTATCTCAGACACACATTCATCTGTGATGTTGTAATAAGTGTGCACCCCGCAGCAATATTTCTATATTTATTTGTTGTGCAGTAATATGGCTATTCTATCACTTGTGGATTCCTCTGCTGGCAACACACCCAAAATAGGAAATGGATATAACGTGTGAAGTGTGTCACTGCCCTAACACAAATGTTAATTACACATGTGCAGAAATGCAGGGTTGGGAATGGAAAGGGAGGAATTTACTGAACTAATCCAAGAATAGCTTGCCCAGCATCAGAGGAAGATGATAACATGAGACAGATTTTTCACATTTCCTTATCTGCTACTGTGCAAAAATAACTGTGTATGATATCCCATTATGTACTGACCACAAAAATCTGGAGGCTCTTGAGGGAGGGGGCAGGTCAGGAAAAAAGATTTCCATTCATTCTTTTTTCACAAGGTATCTGGATTGTAGATATTGGCTTAGAAACCTATGTCATGTGCACAAAAAGCCTTAGGCTTTTATTCAATTAAATGTTATTTTCTGAGAAAGTAAAGGTGGCATGGATAATTATACCATGAAACAGTTATGTGAAAGGTACAATCATTCTGTTGAAAGTTTCATAATACAAACATTGAAAAACAAATGAGGTCGGGTGGTGTTTGGTAAGTATACCAATGAGTTTAAGTTTTCAGCTGAGTTATACACTCCAAATCACCATAGGCACCAAATCTCAGGTAGAGGTTAGATTCATAAAGGAGCTTTTATAATAAGGAGATTTCAAGTTTATTTTCTCATATGAAGAAGTAACCATTGACAGATACAGTACATTGGACTTAATGATGGACTATTGGTTTGTCACCAGGTCAGAATGTATGCTCCTGTTTTGCAAACATTTTAATCCTATTTCTCTAAATCCTTATGCTTTCGCTTCTTTATTTTATTTTTAAGCAGGATGCAACGCTATACATTTTCTGTATTCAGAACAAAACACAAGCAAACAAACAAAAAAAAGGCTTGGAAACCACAGTAGAGTGGTTTACAGCCAACACTATGATCCATAAAAATTGGCCTAAAGACTCTTTCTTTCTGCTTTCAGTGCCATGGAATTTAAAGGAAATAGCTTAATGGCAGCTGCAAATAATTATCAAACTTTTAATGGGACTCTGAAATGTTATAAATTTGATCTGTTGCTTCAGAAGTGCTGATTTTTTTTTTTTTATTTTATTCTTCAGCTCTTCTATGTAAATCTTGTGTGCCTGGTGCAACTCAAAGGCCAAATTCACACTTCAACTTCCCTGTTACTCTCAAAGTTTTCAGAAGCTGATTGTGCAGTTAGATTTTGTCTTGTGGGGAGGGGGAAGATTCCTTTGTATCAGGGGTTTTCAACCTTTTTGGATCATCGTACTCCTGGCTGCTGGATGCAGAGCAGTATACCCCCAGCAGCCAGATGTGGAGCTGGGGGAGGTGCGGGGGGGTGGCATGCGGCCAAATGTAGAGTGGTGGCAGCCGCCATGTGTGAGATCCTCCTCCCCCCTGCCCCCCAATCCGGCCAGGCAGGTGGCACCTGCGCGGCAATGCGGGATCGTGCGTGGTGGCGCTCCATCCCCGCCTACCCACACGTACCCCCTAGGGCCTTCTCAAGTACCCCCAGGGGTATGTGTACCTCTGGTCGACAACCCCTGCTTTATATGTTTTAGTGTTTACTCTCTAGAGCATATTTCCTATTTTTTCCCTTTTGCTTCAGTGAGCAGCATTTCAAAACAGTGGAAACTGGCTGCTGGAGAGCAAGGGAATTTAGCTTTGTACTTTCAAGTAGGAAAATTTATTTTCTGACCTGCAACACAGTCCTTTCCAATTGAAATAAACAGATGAAGAAATATTGTCCTTATGACCTTTCCTGATTATTAAACTAGGGAATATAAGGGTTTGAGTGAATTTACAAAATTGTTCACTGAAATAATTTAACCTCTTTATAATGATATATGAAACCTACAAGTAGGGAGACTGATCAGGGAATAACCAATCAAAATCAAATATAAAAATACCAAATAAACTGATGGCAAAGGAGATATAACTGTTGTGGTGAACATGAACAGTGGTGGTTTGATTCCTAATAGTACCATTAATGACTTTGTGTAAGAGAGGAGAGTAACTTACTGCATTCCAGACATGTCTGTAAATATTACACCAGTCTATTTATTACCGAGTGGCCTAAAGTCACATAGACTATTGAAGGTCAGCAATTATAGAGATGCCTAGTCTCTTGTTAACTATTTGTTTTTTCTTTCATTGCTACAGTAAAACAATAACTTGGACTACTGATTAAACCACACTCTGTATAAGTCTGATAGACCAGAAATGACCACATCACTAGGGATAGTGGATTGCAAAATGTAGGATGATTATAGAACGGGGGGTGGAAAAAATATGGCAGCAGTTTAGCAGCTGCTTTCTCTCTCATCTCTCAGGCTTTCTTAAAGAGCTGGACTGAAAATCTCTTGAACTGCTTCCATTAAGCTCAGTTGTCCTAAATCCTTTCTTTCTCAGAAGGAAGGAAAGCTGCATCCCTGATAGCTGGTATGCAATGAAGGGAGCAGAAGGTATGTCACATTATGTTGAGTTTTGTCTCCCAGAATATATCAAAAGTATTTTTGCTATCACTCACAAGCAGTCTGGGGAGGGGAGAAAAAACCCCAAGAATCTATTCATTTGACTGTCTTCAACATCCTGCCGATTTTGAACTTGGTTGTATGTGGCTCTTAACTGAGAAACCAAGATGCAGAGTTACAAAGAAGTGAAAAGGTAAATCTCAAGACTTTCAAAATATTTTGTAGTGATTATATAAGGTGCACCTTTGGCTGATGAATAAAATTAGATTTGCCAACTGTCCATATATTTATGGACACTATAAAAAAACAAGGCTAAAAACACCTGTCTGTAAAATCCATATGAAAAGATGCAGCCATCCATTAAACCCCACCCAAACCGAGCATTAGGACCTTGACTGAAGCTATGTCATTTGAAAGAAGCTTGAGGCAGTGTTGAAGGACAGACAAAGCAGAACAGTCCCAACTGGTATTTGAGCAGGAACATAGCACCCTGTATGGAGTTCATTTCAGGGCTTTGTGGCTCACAGTAGTCTCTAGCTCCCTCTACCCACCTCAGCTCTTAGCAGCTGCTGCTGCATCCTGTCTCCAGTGCTGGGTCACAGGTAGGCAGACAGTAGTTTTTGTTTGGGGGTCTGTACCAGGCCAGAGAAGCAGGGCTAAGGCTTGGGAAGTGGGGGTGTATGTGTGTGGGGAGGGGGGTGCAGCATGATACAGGATGGTGGTCAGGGGTATCATGGTGTGGGAGTGAGTAGGGGACTCCTGTGGGCTGGGGAAGCATTTTTTAAAACCACTGCTACAGTCAAGTAGAGTTGCCATCACAAGAAATATTTTTTACTGACAATGGGCAAACTTCTTACTGACAACCAAATATTTTTATTATGGTGCTTTTAAACCTCCAAATTTGAACCTGTCCTTGCCCAGGGTCTGGTCTACCTTTACCTTATGTAAAATATATGTCAGTAAAAACATATATCAATAGAAAACTTTGGTTGTAAATCAAAATTGGCAGGTTGCCAATAAAAAAAGATTGTCTTGGGTTGGAAACCCTGGACAATGTAAGTTTTACCCACGGGTGCCTCAGCACTGAAATAGAAAGAGGTTAGGTCTTGAAGTTTCAGCATCTGCTGAGACAGCCAACATCGGGTCCAATAAATTGTGGTATATGAAATCAGGCCTTACAGTTTCAGGAAGCATAGGTCTTTATCCCCTGAGCAAAGAACAACCTTAGCAGGCAGCAGTAGACTAGCAGCTAGAAACAACACACTACAAATAGTCAGAAATCTTTTGATACCATTTTTTTTTCTTTTTAATAACAAAATATTGATTTGGCAAAGCCAGAACTTTTTGGAGAAATGAACTGGTTTCCATGAAACTTTAGGCTACAAGGCTGCTGGAGTACAGGAGCCAATTTTTGGCCAAACCATCTAAGAGAGTGAGACAAACCCTTGAAGAGCCAATATCAAGAGAGGAGACCCAGGTTCAGGTTACTTGAATTTTTTTCATTCCAGGAGAGTACCCTAACTTCAGGGACTTTCTATAATAGGTTGCATGTTTGTCTATACAAAGTGGAGCATCTCTAAGAACAGTGGCTGACTCTATAGTTCACTGATATTGGCATGATGCATCAAGTCTCAGCAGGCAGAAGGTTCAACTAGATGACCTCTCAAGGTCCTTTCCAGCCCTATTTCTCTATAACTGTAAATTGGGCAAGCAGATTCTTGAATCTGGGTCTTGCACATCTCATGCAAATCTTTAAACCAGGGCTATGCAACTTCACTGTGGCCAGGGGCCACAGGCAGTGCCAGTATGCAAATCTAGTGCTGTACATCGCATAGCGTCTCTCTAGGATTCCCTCCACCTTGTGGGATGTACTGGTGGCACACGGACCTCTGTCCCCCACAATGGTGTGTGGATTGTCTCCCACCACTGTGTGGTGTGCAGACACCTGGACTACCACATGGTAGAAGGACAAGTGGTTGCCAGTGCCACATGTTCAGTACTCACAAGCCATGAGCATCCTACAGTCTACATGCTGGCCCCTCATGGGCTGTGTTTGTCCTGTGGGCCATCAGTTGGATTGCCCTGCCTTAAACCAGTGAGGTATTGGATATTATGAGGTCTTGTAGGTTTTCTATCTAGTTTTAAGTCCACTGCAGAACAAAAGCAGAGGGCAAAACCTTAAAATCTTTTCATGAATAATTTCTGGCCATTTCTATAGCACAAACCAACCAGCCAAATGTGTGAACCTACAGAACAGGGTTGTGCAGCCTTTAAGTGGCTCAGAGCCACAGGCCCCTTAGCCACATAACAAGAGGGCTCCTGACCCCCAGGCTTCATGCTGTGTGGGTCACATGCCAGGGCATGCTATTCCCCACAACACACTGCATGGCTTCTGATGTATCATTGAGCTCTCTTCCGACTACTGTATCACGTAGGCCCCTGCCATGCAAGCTGCTTTCTTATGCCGAGCCTGGCTCCTGATGTGTCATGTAAGCTCCTGACATGCCGTGTGGCCCTGATGTGTGAATGTTCAGGCCTCCTTTGTGTGCGTATGTGACATGCAGTACAGTCCTGCTGCATGGCCCCTCCACCAGCGTGAGTCATAGTGCACCAGCTCACATGCCACATGGGATCCTTGGGCCCCCTTAGCCTTCCAGCTGTGGACTCAGTCAGATCCATGGGTTACACTAATCTGCCCCACCCCATGTGGGGAGAAAGGCAACAGAAGCTGGGGGAGGGAGGGGCAGCCCAGGGACTCCAGTGGCAGCAAAAACTGAAGAGGGGAGTGGTGCCTGGAGAAGGAGCCCAGGAGCCACAGTTCAACCCCTCAGAGGCCGCACAAAGCATGCAGGTTGCCAGGTGGATAGCCCTGCTATAGAAAATAGATTGAGAGCACCATATGTATGCCCTTGATGTATGCCATCATGAAAGCATTGGATAGATAGTAAATGGAAACACACATGTGAAAGGCTGTCCTACCAATCACCTAAACCCATTTAGTTTCCTTTGTGTAACAAGAGAACAAAACTGCTTTTAAGAAACTGAAACTTGGCTATTATATTGAAAAAAATAACTTGAAATAGAGTTGCCTCAGATTTGGGAATAAGAAATCCAAGTTATAATTTTCAGGGGGATTGATTCCAGGTTAAAAAAAATTATCCAGATGAATACTTTTATTGCTAGTAGTAATTCTAATAAATTAGCTGGGAAGTTGCTATCTTCAAGGACACTGCCATCTGCAAAGAGACTGTGCTGATGGCATTGCAAGCTTGAGAGAACTTTGGTTATTTCTTGAACAGCGAGATGCACAAACAAAACTGATTTGAAAGTATTTATGTTCTACTTAACTTGAAGTGTGTTTGGAGGTATTTCTTTACCTGACATTCCCATAGTCTTAGAAGGAATTATTTAAAAAAAAACAAGCATTTTTAATGATTGGTGTTAAAAACATGAGTGGTCTAGCTCTGTTTAGTTTAATGGGATCTTGCTGATTTATGGTAGGAACATCTGACCCTAAGAGTTTTCATACAAACGAGGTCTCAAACTAGTGCAATGCCATGGATTTGGTAATTACTTTCTGAACATTTACAAGGAAATGGTTAAATTACAAGCGGACATTTTCAAAGGTTTATTAAAGATTTTTCTCATTATGGAACTTTCCTCATCAACAATCCCTACATCTTTAGTCATTAAAAACTGACATTAGACTTGTCAGCCTAAGTAACCAGGCCTCAGTCTAGAAGCCAGGTCAGGCCTAAAAGGGACCCCCTCTTTTACTAATTACCATGGAAGAAGTGTGCAACCCATCACTACATAAACTCATATGACAAACTGGGTAGTTTACTGGCCATCAACCTGTATGCATGAATAGCTTATATGTATGGCAGTGTGTGCAGAGTGGTGGATTTTAGGTGGATTTGACGTACTGAAAACCTATCTCACTACTTTTGTTCCAAACAGCCAACAAGAATGCAAGAGGATGTTCAAAGAAGAGAATCTAACTTAATTATAAAAAAGGTTTTAGGATCATTGACTAGCATGCAAAAGTCTCTTTTCAGACAGAATAGTCTGCTTATGATGAGTCTGTTTGGCCTCTTTGATCTATAGTCCCTTCCAGAAAACTGGGATTGTGCATATCCATGTTGCTCCGAGACAAGGCTGAGCTGAGCCATGAGGGCTAAATCAGAGCTAGATTTGGCAAACCTTGAGTCATGTGAGTAAACTGTACTCCTGCTACCTATGTGAATTAAACTAAATCATCAAGTGCTGGTGGGATTCGGACTGTTATAAGTGGATGCCATTCAACAGTACCAGCACTTCTATGATAAAACGTGTTAAACTTGGCATCACTTGTGTGGCATAAGAGAATGTTGTTACAGGATTACTGTCTCCTGCTTTGAATATAAACTTGTCAGCTTTTCCCCAACATATATTTTCCATACATGCCACAGTTTTGCCTGATCTGCATTCATGTAGCAGCAGGAGCCTATTATCATGGAATAAATAACAAATAAATCCCCTAAACATTTTCTTTTAATTATAGTTCACAGAGTGTGGGTGTCACTTCCAACAAGTTATGTGACAAAAATTTTAAAGAAAAGAACAAGAGAAAACTAAAAGCCCTTTTTATTTCTTCCATGCACAGGCATAAGAAATGTTTTGAATTACGGATGCTTTTTTTTTTTTCCAAAATATGTATTTGTTTTTCTCACACATAGAGCAAGGAATAATAGATTTGGGGCTTGACTTGATTTATACCAAGGACACTTTTTACCACTTTGACAGTGGAAAGAGGCATAAATTGCATTTGCACTCATTATAGGGCTTCTTTGACCTACAGGAATGGCATTAAAAGGCCTTAGGCCTGGTCTTTACACAGGTATTGCAGCAGTTTGCCTAACTTAAAATACTTTCTGAATCAGTTGTTTCACCTCTGAGGTAGATATGTACAATGGCTTCAGGGTTGCTACGCTAAACTGATTTTATCTACTGTGAAACAATTTATTCACGTTTCCCTACAAAGAAATGGCATCATTTTTACTTGATTGCTTTGGAAATGGATTTAATTTGGTAGGTATAATTTTTACTCACTCTAAATTGAATTCAACCCAGAATGTAGAAAAACAAACTAAATGGAGGCAATATGTTACTTGGCTGGTCTAATGGCTAAAGAAAATACCTAGGAGTCAGCACCTCTGGTTTATAGTCCATGCTGTGTTTTTGTTTTGTCACTGATGGGATTCAACCCACTTTTCCTATTTCCAGGAATGTGCCCTAACAACCAAGCTGGAGGCTATTTAGGGTGGGGTGTGATAAATTCTAATCCTTCTTGTGGAAGCTATTTCACTTTGCATAGAATTATTAGACATATGTATCTGGGAGGGCAAAAGAGTGAGAGAGAGAGCAAGTATGGCTCTCTCTTTTAGTGGTTAAGGCACTTGGGCATTTGATAGATGTGCAGCTCCCTGCTGTAATTCATGGCACTTTACAGAAAGTGCCGTGAGTTAGAGTGACCTCCCCAATCCAACAGACATTTGCTGTTGGGTTTGGGGTGGGGAGGGGGTAGAGGATTGAGCTCCACTTTGGAGCCAATACAGGGAGAGCTGCCTGTTTGCAGCCTTCCTCCGCTAGCCCCACCCCTCTCCCCCAGCTCCGGTGCTGTCTGCAGGATGGGAAGAGGGAGAAGAGAGGGAAACGAGCTTCAGGCTGGGGTTTGCCCAGCCTGAGGTGGAGGGTAGGCTGGCAGTTTGGAGCCATTAGATACCTACATTCAGGAACTGAGGCATCTAAATCCTTTAGTGCATTGGTGCTGAACCGCCTTCCTCCGCTAGCCCCACCCCTCTCCCCCAGCTCCGGTGCTGTCTGCAGGATGGGAAGAGGGAGAAGAGAGGGAAACGAGCTTCAGGCTGGGGTTTGCCCAGCCTGAGGTGGAGGGTAGGCTGGCAGTTTGGAGCCATTAGATACCTACATTCAGGAACTGAGGCATCTAAATCCTTTAGTGCATTGGTGCTGAACCTCCAACCCACAGGCCAGATCTGGCCCTCAGGGCTTCCCATGGATCTGGAAATTTGGTGGTGGGGAAGCTGTTGCAATTGATGCTGGTTCTGCAGAATTTCTAGGCCCTGTGGTCAGATGCCATGGCCCCATGTACCAGATCAGACCAGTGTACAGAGCCAGGGCAGTGGGCCTGATCTGGCATGTGGGGCCAGAGCCAGAGCCTGATCCAGTGCATGCAGGGCCAGAGCTGGGGCAGGGCAGCAGGCCTGATCTGCCATGCATGGAACCCAGTGCAGTGCATGTGGGCCAGGGGGGGTGGACCTGATCTACCATGCAGGGCCAGGGCCAGGGCCAGGGCCAGGGCCAGGGCCAGGGCCAGGGCCAGGGCCAGGGCTAGGTCCTGATATGGGGATGTATAGGGCCGGGACCAAGGTGGTGGGTCTGATCTAGTGTGTGGTGCTTGGGCCACGCACTGGATTGTACCAGTGAGATGTCCCCATGCTGGACTGGGCCCAAAGGTCAATCCCATGCACTGGATCCAGCCCACAGACTGACCCTAAACCACTTGTCTTGCTCACAGCCCAGAAAGGTTGGCCACAACTGCTTTAGCAGATCCAGTCCTTAGCCCTTTTGAGCCCAGCTTTCAGCAAATTCAGCTACCTTTGAGGTTTGTTGTGCGTAATCCTTTTGAAATACCAGGCTTCAGTTTATCCATTTGTAAAAAAGAAATGTTATATTAGAAGCCCAAGTAGTGGCAGTGATTTATTACATTAGGTAAGGTTTATTTTGGATAGGAGCTATGGAAGGGCAAGTGTTTAGGTTTGTATTGTGGGCATTCTCTTTGTCTGCAGATAATCAAGATAATCATCCTGTTCAACTGAAATGCCACATAATTGAAAGCTATTTTACCAATGAAAAAAGCCTAAGTTTACTTCAGTGCATAGTTCAGTGCTATTCTCCATTCCAAGTTCTTCCCTAACCAGATATAGTACAGAGTTACTCTGGAACTGGCTGCAAAGTTTCTAAAAGTATTAAAGCATAAATGTTGAATAGTATATGATGTAGCTCATTCTTTTCAGTTCAGACTGTCTTTACAAGAACTCTATTTATTTACTTTGGGATGAAGTCTATGGCCCTTAATTGAAGCACATTCCCACTGAAAATAAAAGGGCAGCTGGAAGTCGGCTTGAAATATTTCAGTCCTATTGTCCTGTTAGGAAGAATGACCATTTCATTTAAGGATACATGGAAGCATGTACCAAACTGGCAAAGTCTTTATTTACAATACATGCTATTCCAACTCTAGATCTAAAGGCACTTCTTCAGTATCACTTACTATTTTACATGCATACTTGTCAGAAGCAGTTTTTCCTGATTCAGCTAAAAGAGACAAGTGAGCAGCTCATCTAACAATGAGCAGACCAGTAAACAGCTCGTTTACATTGGAAAGCTTCTATTTCCAGAAAAATGCCTTAAGGGAGCTGTTCCAAGAGAAAATGTATTCTTCCAAAAGGAAACGGCAAAAGCATCCTGTCTTTCTCTGCAGTTCAGCAGTACTCAGTGCCAACACCAACATCATATACTTTCAAAGATGTATTTTTCTTATTTTACACTCTGCATTTTGAGGTTACATCAGGCGAGTCAGCTTGGTATCAAAGTCCCCCATACACGTGGGTGATATGAATTTGGACAGTTGTTCTTTCTCGTTTATGCTTGGAAAAGCAATTGTGAAATCTTTTATCTATCTAGCTATCCATATTCCATCTAAGGAAGAGGACATGATAAACCTTTTTTTTCTTTTTCAGGAATTAGGGATAACCCCATGACATTCTGAATGTTCGAGTGGTCAGAGTTAGAAATCATTTACAAAAGTGCTTGCTATTATCTGAGACGTGACAATAAAATGCTTCTTCCATGTTTGTGTTTTGTTATGTTTGAAACATCTTTTGAAACACACTTAAAAACCAGTGTGGATTTATCTTTGATGTTGCAAGAATCCTCCTGCACTTTGCATTTGAACCTGATGTATAATGCCAGATGGGAAATCCTTGACCTGCAAGTGTTGTAAGGACATCCAGTGTGTTTGTGATTTTTTGTTTGTTTGTTTGTTCTGTGAAATCAGGTTTTAGTTAAATGAAGCAGTTTATTATTAGACTATGGAAACAAAGGATTTTGTACTAAGAGGTACTAGTAAGAGGGACTGTCATAAAAATGAAGGACTTTATCAACCACTGGACATGTCTACACATCTATTAATGTGCCTTTTCTAATCCACATTAAATTTAGTACTTCCAGTGTGAGGTACTAAATTAATGCACAGTAGGCTGTACATACTTTTTTAGTGACACTTAATGTGCAGTAGACTATTTTACTGTGAATTAGCATAATGTCATGGTTTTTTATGTGATGCTTTAATGCTCAGTAAAATAGTGTACTGCGCATTAAAGCACACGTGTAGATGCACCCACTGTTACTTTAGTTTTATGCTGGCTTAACTTCTTTCACCAGTATACAATTGGAATAATGCAGTAGTGATTCAGACTAGACCTTCATACAAAATCAGGATGAACCTATATTGTATGCCAGAAAAAAATCTGACCAATGACTGTGTGATAACGTAGTGAGAAAATAGGGACTAAATTGTGAACCTCTTTGTGATAGGGCTAGCTTTGCCATGGGGTAGCAGCATGCTGTGGCTATTTAGCCTGCCCCCAGTCCAGCTTTTCCATACCACCATCTGGTATCTCACCTGCTATGCCTTGATGGAATAACTAATCCTTCAGAAGGTGTCCTGAGCCTTGGAGCAGTATTTTTCCCTTTGGGCCACCTGGCTACACCTCTAGGTTTTGTCTAAACCTCAGTACCTTTGGTCTTTGCCTACTTACTCTGGCTGCCACCTTCAACTGTAGGCCCCCTTATTCAACAGCAGCAGCTGCTCAGTTGGGGTTTTAAGTCCCACAGTGTAAGTTCTGGAGCCCGCCCTGGCCCTCTGGCCTCAAAGGGTGTCTTTACACGTGCTCCAGGGTAGAGCGGGGTGGGGGAAAACTTTAATTAGAGCAGTTCCAGGAGCTGCTCTAATTAAAGTCCCAGTAGCATCACATGTATTTAGCATCCTGCACTTCAAAACGGTGGCGGGAGTGCTTTAACTAAAGCTCATTTGAAGCACCCCTGCCACCAAGGGTGGCTGGCAAAGCAAACCAAGCATGCATCTATCAGCACATCACAAATAAGACTAAGGATGTCATCCCCCCACTTTACTCAGTCTGAGTGAGGCCACAGCTGGATACAACTGGATGCAACTGTATTCAGTTCTTGGCACCACACGTCAGGAAGGATGTGGAGAGGCTTGAGAGAGTCCAAAGGAGGGCTACACATATTGTTAGAAGTATGGAGAGAAGGCTATGTGACAAGAGGCTGAGAGACATGGGGCTGTTCAGCCTGGAAAAGAAAAGACCCAGAGGGGACTTGGTGGCAGCCTATAAATATATAAAGGGTGCATATCAGGGTTTGGGAGAATGTCTGTTCACTAGGGCTCCCCAGGGGAAGACTAGGACTAATGGTCATAAATTGCTAGAAGACCACTTTAGATTAGACATACTTGACACAAGAGGTCTACGGGCCAACTAGGGGAGAAGAACCGCTCGATCTGATTCTGGCCAAAGGGGATGATCTGGTGAGTGATCTGAGGAGCGAGGGCAAGCTTGGTGACAGCAACCATAATCTGATTACTTTCTCTGTCCAACGCAGGGTGGGAAAATCCCTCAGCACAACAGAAATCCTGAACTTTGGGAAGGCTGACTTCCACAAATTCAGGAGACCAGTCAGCCAGGCACTAAGGGGCCATGGCCCCCTAGGAAGTGGAGTCCATGAGGAATGGTTGTTCCTAATGAACTCAATCCTCAAAGCACAAGGGAAGTCCATTCCATCCCACAGGAAATGCAGTCAGAGGGCAGGGAGGCCCCCTTGGCTCAACAGGAAACTTCTGGATGTCCTGAAACAAAAAAGAGAAGCCTACACCAGATGGAAAAACTGGAATCATTATCAAGGAGGACTACTCAGCACTAGCTCATACCTGTAGGGAGCAGTCCAGACAAGCCAAGGCAGCAACTGAACTCAGGCTAGCCACTGGAATCAAGGATAACAAAAAGTCATTTTTCAGATATGTGGGAAGTGGGAGGAAGAACAAAAGCAACATTGGCCCCCTGCGACATCATATCGGGCAGCTGACATCTGATGCCCAAGAAAAGGCCAATCTCCTAAATGATTATTTTGCGTCAGTTTTCCACCCGCCCAAGGTGGTCACGCTGTCAGATAGGATACAAAGCATCCAGGGCTTGGGAGATGGGCCCACAATTGACGTAGATCACCTCGAGAGGCTATACGTCCATAAGTCCATGGGCCTGGATGGATTATACCCAAGAGTCTTAAAAGAGCGGTCGGACAGCATAGTGTGCCCTATGGCCAAGATATTTGAAAGCTTGTGGTGCTTGAGTGATGTACTGGAAGACTGGAAAAGAGCCAACGTGGTCCCAATCTTCAAGAAAGGGAGGAAGGAAGATCCAGGGAATTACAGACATATCAGTCTGATGTCCATCCCTGGAATGATCTTGGAGAAAATTGTCAAGGGATCCATCTGCAACAGGCTAAGGGAAGGCAACCTACTGAATGCCAGCCAACATGGTTTTATTCCAGAAAGGTTGTGCCTGACCAACCTCATCTCCTTCTGTGGTCAGGTGATGCTTTGCCTGGACAAGGGAAATGAGGTTGATGTTATTTATCTGGATTTCAAGAAGGCCTTTGACTTGGTCTCCCATGATCCCCTCATGACCAAGCTGGGGAACTGTGGCCTCGACCGTCTCACAGTCTGATGGCTGGGGAACTGGTTCCGGGGTCGGACCCAAAGGGTATTAGTTGATGGGAACAAATCAATGTGACGCAAGGTTACCAGTGGAGTCCCCCAGGGCTCAGTGCTCAGGCCGGTACTCTTCAATATCTTTATTAATGATCTGGATTCGGGTATCAGATGCGGACTGGCAAAGTTCGCGGGTGACACTAAACTATGGGGGAAAATGGTCATGCTGGAGGACAGGCTGGGGAGACAGGCTAACCTGGACACGCTTGCAAGGTGGGTGGACCAAAACTTGATGGCATTCAATGTAGAGAAATGCAGGGTACTACACCTTGGGAGAAAAAAACAGCATCATACTTATAGGTTTGGTGGTACTATGCTCGCTAGCACTGCAACCAGAAGAGACTTAGGGGTCTTGGTTGACCACAAGATGAACATGAGCCACCAATGCGATGCCATGGCTGGCAAAGCTACCAAACTCTGGCATGCATCCACAGATGCATCTCAAGCAAAAGCAGGGATGTTATCCTTCCACTTTACTCAGTCTTAGTGAGGCCGCAGCTGGAGTACTGCATCCAGTTTTTGGTCCTTCACTTCAGGAGGGTTGTGGATAAGCTCAAGAGAGTCCAGAGATGAGCCATCCATATGATCAATTGGCAAGAGAGCAAGCCTTATGAGAAGAGACTGAGGGACATGGGACTCTTCAGCCTGGTGAAAAGAAGACTCATGGGGGATTTGGTGGCTGCCTATAAGAGGGGTGCATCAGGATCTGGGAGAACAGTTGTTTACCAGGGCTCCCCAAGGGATAACTAGGTCTAACAGCCACAAACTTCTAGAAGGCCAATTCAGACTCAATATAAGGAAAAACTCAGCCCTGGCCTGTCCCACAGTGCTGGGGGACTGCAGACCCAGCTGCATGACACCTGCCAGGTGGTGGGCTGGGTCAGGGCCAGGGCTGCTTTCATCTCAGTGGTGCTTGTGTCCCCTGGCTCATCCTGGATGTGCCAAGGAGGCTGGGCAGGCCCAGCTGCAGGCCCCTGGCAGACACAGAGGGAACCTACCCTTGCCTTGTGGGGGGGCCTCCAATTTTCTGTTTACCCTGGGCCCCAATAAATCTTAATCCACAACTACTCTGAGCCACACCTTGTGCTGCTGCTACTTGTCCCCAGGGAAACAAATGTCCCCACATGTCTGGATGCACCCAATGGTGATATTTCAAGATAGATTTTTTCCTTAGGACCAAAAAAAGGTAAAGTTACTTTTACTGAGGATAATTCCACTCACACCAGTTTCAAGCTGGGAGACTACACTGACTCTGGTAGAATTACTCCTGGTATATGCCAATGTAAATGAAAGCATAGTCAAGGAATTTGATTGACTTCAGGTTTTGCTGTTCATCAGAGTTCACTTTCCCTCCAGGAAAATACTGACCTTAATTTTACCTTCTTTTAATATTTACATCTCAGATCAATAAATCTTGATGTATAATTCTCTCCGTAAATTCTGCTTAGTGTCACATATTCTATATCCTTATTGCCAAGAGTAAATTCAAAATCTCCCTATTGATACCCTGTGGTAAGATAGCTTTCAATGAGATAAACAAATATTTGTAGAGCTTATTGACTCTTGCAGTAAATGTCTATGATAACATCCGTATTACTTTGGAAATGACTTTTTTTAGTTAGTGTCTGTTTTACCAGAATTGGCAGGACATGGTGGACAGATAGATAATCTAGGACTGTTCTGCCCTGATTTGAGGATTGTCAGAAATGAGAGACGTAGCTGATGTCTGAATATTTTTCTGTATCATAGCTATGAATTTTGGGCAAAACCCCACAGTTTGCTAAGCACTATTCAGAAGTACAGTTCATGTCTCAAACCACTAACAGACTAAGATTCTAATACTTAGCTCTAATTCTGTGTTTTATAAATAATACTTACATATACACATGATTTCATTTATATGAGCAGCCCCATTCAACCAACATCCAGGTTTTCTTTGTGCTATCATCAATACAAACAATAGGAGTACAAAGAGATCGCTGTCCCAGAGCACTTAGCCTAAGTTCGTGAGAAAACAAAACTGTTGAATGAAACAGAGTGATAAGTAAGTGGATAAAATTGTAAATGTAACAGGGAATTGGACTGGGAGTTGCATATAAAAGTAAATGTAAACTAACTGTTTAAGTCCTCTCTGCTTTAACTACTGATCTCCTTTGAAATATGCTTACTATTAAATAAGCAATGGGTCCAAGAAACCTCACTAGATTTTGTCTCTTTTTGCCTTTTTTATAAAGGCCCTCTGTTCAGTAATTAGCAGACAGTAAAGAAGAAACTGTCCACATCAAATGTACTTTAACTTATTCAATATGTCAACATAGGCTGAAAATCTATTTCCCTTTGTGTGTCTATGTGGCAGCACCGTAGGTGTGTGGGAGATATTTTTGGCACTTACATTCTACTTCCCCTGCAGCATGGAGGTGTGAGCCTGTGTTTAGTAAAGCTACACACTGGCAGAGCAGGGAGGTGGCTATGTCTGTACACCCTTTCGGGATCTACCCATGCATCTAACATAATGGACAAGGATTTCTTACAGTAATATCTTTTATTGGACCAACTCTGTAGTTGGGATAAAGTTAGACAAGCTTTCAAATGCAAGGCATTCTTCCTCAGGCCTGAGTCATGCATGTAAGTCAGAAAAATGTAGCTGACCAGAAACTAGCAGGTGATAGACAGTGACAGCCCTGCCATGTTTTAGCCCCAGTAGCTGAGCAGTTAGGATGCTTACAAAGGAAGCCAAAGACCCCTGTTGTAGCTTTCCCAACCTTGCCCAGAGAAGGTTTAAACTTGCATCCCTTTGACCTCCCAGCACACTGCTCTAGCCATCATATAGCAGGTTAGGCTGTATGTTCCTTTCCAGTGCTCCTTTTGAAGCTGGTTTCCTGAACCAGCCAGATGTGGGGCCAGAAGAAAAACATGCTGTAGGGTGGCCAGTGAGATGACTGCTGTTCTGGAAGGGAGGGAGCTCGGGGTTTTAGCCAGTCTCTTTGCTCCCAATGGGCCAAAAACCTATGCACTCATTTGTCTGTTTTATCCAATGACTATTAAATACACATGGCAGTGGCTCTGCTTCAAAAAGAGCAACATAAATGAAGTTCTTTAGCACCAGGTGGCTGAATTGGAGACAAATTTTTATTGCATTTCATTTACCAGATGAGTGAAAGGATCCTGTTTGTTTGGATTGCCCAAGAATTAAAATATTTTTGGCCATGTACACGATATCAATTCAGAAAATATTGGTATTAATAGTTAGGGTATACAGGTTAGGTTGATTCCCTGTATTACAGATGAAAAGATTTTGTCTCCCTCTGTGTTTTATAAATATTATTTTGGAGAAATGGCAGACAATTTCCTGAGATTCCTGTTTAAGACAAACCACGTACCCATTGTTGGTACCAAGTATAATCTGCATATCCCTAACAGGTACATAGTTAGTAAGATATGGGATGACCTGATAGTGAAGGAAAACTGAAAAACAATAAGAACATCCAGTGCTATCCAATAAGACCTATTATACAGTAGGTGTGTCTACACATGCAATTAATGGTTACTGCACAGTAAAATAAGGTATAGTAGGATATGTCTGGGAGCATGTCTACACGCGCACCCTGTTGGAACCAGATTTACACCCAACAGGAGCAGCCCAATCTAAATGCACAGATCCAAAATATGGAATGACTGGCTGCAGTACTACAGGAAAAGGACCTGTGTATTATAGGAGATCAGAAGCTGAATAAGCTGAATAAGAGCCAGGAGTATAATACTATATTGCAAAAAAAGCTAATGACATAAAATTATTTATTTATAAGAATATCACCTACAAGTCAGGAGAAGGGATTCTTCCATACACTTAGCTCTGGTAAAGTTTTCTCTGGAATATTGTGCCCAATTCTGGCCACTGAACTTTAGGAAATGTGTAGATAAATTGGAGAGTCCAAAGGAGAGCAATAAAACATTACGTGAGGAAAGATTGGAAGAGATATTTAGTTGGGGTTATTAGTCTGGAGAAAAGAGGACTAAAGAAGGATCTGAAAAGTCTCAAATACAAATAAATGTTGCTATAAATAGGTCAATGGTCAATTGTTTTAGCGCCCACAGTGGGAAGGATCAGAAGTAATGAGTTTACCTTGCAGTAAGGGAGACTTAGATTATATACTAGGAAGAGTTTTCTAGTTGCAGATCATCTGGCCAGCAGACAGAATCTACATCAGAGTACTGCTTTATTTAGGACCCTCAAGAGTAATTTATCTTATCATTTTTGGACATTAGGTTTTTCTGATTCTTTATGCATACATGTGCCCATAGGCAGATTAACACACAGGCCAGCTGGGCCTGGGCCCAGGGTCCACTACCAAACAGGGGCTGTTGGATGCCTGGAGGGTGGGCATGGGGGGAGAGGAGGCAGCTCGGCATGGACGACACCATTGGCTGGGCCAGGCCAGGCATACGTCACAGGGTGGGCTGTGGCTGCAACTGCTGAGTACCAGACAGGGCATGAGGTCCGACCATGCTGGAGCCCTGGGAGCAGCTGGAGCAGGGAGCAGAGCTGGGCACAGCCAGGTCCTGGCCCAGCCTGGCTGCAGTCCTGTGCATTTGCTGGGCAGTGCTGCAGCCAGACTGAGCCATGGTGGGGCAAGGGGCTGCCCCTGGAGCTTGGTCCGCATTGCATGTGTCTGGTGGGCAGCAGCTCCACACACCCAGCGCTGTCCAGTTGCGGGATAATGTTGTTCATGGTCCTGTGTGACCACTCCCAGACTCTTGCTCCAGCACAAAGCTGAGTGTGGGGGCAGCTGCAGCTGCGGCTCCTGCCCTGGACCTGCGGGGCAGCGTTGGCTGTTGCTCTCACTGTGCTGGCTGGGGATGGAGCCCATGGCTGCAGGGCAGGGCACAGGTTGGGGGAGGGGCCGGGCAGAGGGCCCCAATAAATCTTAATCCGCTTCTGTATGTGCCTCAGTTTACTATCTGATCTGCAGAATCACCATAATTAAAAGTGTAATAGTATTCAACTACAGCAGAATAGAACACTACAGATACCGCAGAGCTTTGGCCTAGAGCAACTTGTGTTGTTTTGGCATGCTTTTTTTAGTTGGGGCAGACTCATAGGATATATTCTTAGACTCATGAACAAGGGGAGCCTAAGGAGTTTGAAAATAATTGAAAGAGTCCCAAATGAGGGGCAGTTTGCTCTCCAATGAAGAGTAAAGCTAAAATTCACGGACTTTCATGCCTTTATATGGGTTATTCCCATGCAGAGGATAATGAGACCCTCGTAAGCATTATTATTATTACTCACTAGCACTCAAAAGTCTAGGGAAAATACTTTAAATATTTAAAGGGGAATAAGTGGTGCTATGGCACTAAAAAAATATTAGAATTTTATAAAGTATTCCTGTTTTTTCATGCTTCCCTTGTTTAGATGAGGAACACTTCTCATCTCCACAGAACTATGTGAATACATAAACCAAGCAGGCTTCCTATTGGAGTGATTAAGTAATTGTTATTGGAACTAAATATATGTCTGCTTCCACTAGTATAGTAGGTGAACTCCAGTAGGGAGGTCCAGTAATGAGTATGCATCTTTAGACTCCAAAAGTAGAGCAGCATTATTAGATTCATTTTACTGGTGGGGAAACTGGAGTTCAGAAAGGACAAGTGTCTTGCCCAAACCTCAGATTAAGTCTTTAACAGAGTTTCCTCATTACCAGGTCTTTCAGTACCTTAGTACTAGAATAACCACTCTGCCTCATTCCAGCCAGTAATTGAAGGATCAAACTTTATTTTCTAAGTTCTTTGACTGGCTTCCCTAACATTTTAAAATTATGAGAGCCCAGATGCCAGTGAGCTGGGTCCCAAAAGCCTCTTTCACCAACAAGTTTGTGAAAAATAGTTTGAAATGGAAGCAGACTCTTGCCTTTGGATAATATGAAAAGCAGCCAAGGTTTTCTTACAGCAGGCCAGTATAGGTACAGCTGTTAAAAATAATACAAGGTTTGTTTTGCTAAGTATTTAAACAGGGATTCCTTCCAGTCAACAGGAGGAAGAACACTGCCCATGGGGCCCATCATGCCAGTCTTCCAAAGACATTCCTTGTGATTTTTCTTCAGCAGTCAGCTGAATGTGCTTGAACAACATTACATGAAGTGAGCTGATAAATGCAACTATCCTGGAAGGCTCCTGGCTGAATCACAGAATCCTTTCAAGGTCATGAAAAGGCCTTTTGAGAAAATTATTTTTAATGTTCTAAAGTAGTAGGGGAGGCAGGTGATTGGTACTATTAACTACCTTTAACTGAGGCAGGCGTTTGTCCCTTAACTGCTCAATTAGAGACACTGGAGAAAGTTAAAAGATGTCATGAAAACTACAGTGACTGTCCCACAGTCAAGAAGTGGCTGCAGAGGTACATGTAAAAGTGTTATATGTCTAGAATATGAGTCTGGACGCAGTGTTCCTTATTTGAATATCTATGAACTTGATCGGGACTGCCTACGGATTTTATTCAAGTATAAACTGACTTCAGTGAAGCTAATGTAGTGCAGCAGGACAAAATAAATCCTTGTGAATATTTTTTAAGGATTTGGGGCTCGATTGTTTCTTTCTGAGCCTAATCAACATGTTCATTTTTTACAGAGCACTCACTTTTAACTTATATGGAGTTAATCCTGAGTTAAGTGCTGATTCAGCAGATACTTAAGGATTTGTCTAGCTTCAAACCCTTGGCTATTCCTATTGACTTCCGTGTTTAATGGTTTGCTGAATTAGGGCTTTCCACTGACCTAATTGAATCTTTGAGGATGATATCATATCAGGGGTAAAGAATAGAAAAATACTAGTCCTTCCTCTTTATGCTCTTGCAGACCATTGTGAAAGTATTGTTTGTCTCTTTGCCCAGGTGTTGACATGCTGGCCAGCTCTCAGTTATTACATGAAACTTATCCAGTTATTGAACTGCTTTCACTCTTTGGGCAGTGGCCAGGAAATGAAAGCATCTCACTTTTTTTCTCCTGTCTACATGACAACACAGTCAACTCCAGAGTCTATTTTCACTATCACCAAAGGTAGAAACTCTGTCTCCCAGGTCTTATGAGGCCACTGGATAATTTCTCAGAAATTTTAGCCCTACAGTACTGATATTTTTATAGGAATATGAAAAAATTCCTTTGAGTTTAATGGGAGAATGTGGCAGGCCTGCATCCTACTTACTGTGCTGCTGGCGTCAAGGTAGGGAGCTCACTGACTGCATCAGGGGGAAGAGAGAAAGAGGGAGCACCCACTATGCCTCTGGAAGCTCTCCCCACAGCTGGTACTGACCCAGTGCAATCATACAGAGACCAGCTTCTGGGTAGCATGGCAGCTCAGACCATGGCTGGGACACCCCCTGACCTGAGCAATTACATACTGGCATCAGGGAAGGCAGACACCCACCCTGGGGCAGGGTGCCCCAGTAAGTTGGACAATGCCACAGATGACTAGATGCCTGGGAAAAAGAACCCAGGTATCAGTGTGGGAGCAGCCACAGATGGACAAAAGGGACCAGACCTAACCATGGCTTCACCCATGTGGGACTTTGCCAGTAGGTACACCCAGGGCAGCCAGGGTGGGATGAAGGCAGCCCAGGTGGTATCAGTGGGACCCACAGAAGGAAAGAACCCGCCTGAGAGCTCAGAGGAGCTGTCCACCACATTTGAACGGTTCCAGACTCAAAAATCCCTGGCTGGCCAGTATCAGGATCCTAAGGGTCACATGCACATGAGGAGATACCCCATGGGATGCTATAAGACATGGCCAGGTGCCAAGTGACCCAGGGCATTGTATTGCCACTGTGAGATCATTGGGATTATGTTCCAATGATCTCATAGCAGCCATACAAAGCTCACCACACATAGGTGGGAGTGCTGAGAAGAGGCACCAGATGCAGTGAACATCATTGCCCTATTCGCTTGGGTCACTCAAATGATTTCAGTTCATATTTTATAACATTGCTAGGATTTTTCAGTCTGAGACCAGGGCAATGGTCCTGTCAAGAGCCATGAAGGCAGCCCTTCTGGGGGGACAGATGCTGCCTGCAGCACACTCAGGTCCTACCAAGACCAAACCAAATCACTTGGGTCTAAAGGGGTGGGGTGCAGGGGAGGAGGAGCTCCACAGAAGAAGTATGAGTTAAGTCACCCAGGATCATAGAGAAACACTGAACAACATCTTCTGGTGAAACCTCAGGTAACATCAAGTCATGGCAGGTGAGTAGACCGTGGTATGTCATGCTTAGGCAGGCAGGGCATGCTGGCAGCAGCACTGCGAGCATGGGCCAGCCAGAAAAAGTTTTAAGCATAAAGTTTCTTTGTCTTCTGTTTCATTATTTGAACTGTTGCAGACAGGAGTATGCTTCCAATACCCTGTTATTTTTCTAAACACACACATATCATAGCCCTAGGATATCATCTTTAAAACCCTCTTCTTAATAGAATCAGCCCCTGCTGCTATCTTAAATGATTATTGAATAACAGCAATGGTGGAACTGGGATGTCTGTTCCTTTCATCTTCATCCTTCCCTTAGGGAATCATTATAATACCAAGTCCCAGTAGTCTTGTAGTCATGTCAGCAAAACTAAAGACCTTGCATCTGCTGTTGCTGCTTTGCTGGCAATATAAATCCATTCCGTGTTGTTTGCCAATGGAGGAGTGGGCTGAGAGATATTAGTGACTCAGAATCAGGGGGTGGGTTAAATGGCGGAAGTGGTAAGGGAATGAGAATGATGACTGTGGCTGAAGCACTGGGTCTGTTATGAAAGTGAATGTTATTGAGCTATAATTAATGTCAGTGGGGTAGAATTGGACAATATTCCCCTTCTTTGCAGATTATGAGTTTTTTCCAGAGCCCCAGAATCCTGCAGAATTTCAGTATCAATGTCTGCAATACATCTGCACATGGCAATGTATGTCTCCAAAACAAACAAAAGAGGAGTCAAGGCTGGGAGAGAGAGGGTGGATAAAACAAGATGGGTGAGAGAACTAAATATCATTGCCAATTTTTAATAAAACTCAGTGGCTGGCTCTGATTTATGAGTCCCAGGGCACTTACTAGGTAAGTGCAGCATACTAAAGAGGTTGTAACTATTACCCAAGAAATATGGTGCTGGATGGTTAAGTGGTAAATATAAACTCAAGCCACTATGACATCAATAGCTCTATTTTTGTCACTGCTGGATCATATGTCAACATGTCATGTTTTGTTGGAATTAGAGGTGAGGGGCATTCAAGATAGAGAGAGAGAAAGAGAGAGAGAAACCTTTGAATATGTTGGGGGTCTTGCCCAACAGATCTGGGATCCAAATTTGAATTAAGATGAAATGAAAGCCCTGCCTAGCCACAGCATTGTTATGCAATGTAGCTTTTGGAACACGGACATCATCATATCGTAATACAAAACTGGTAGAGTCTCTGCACAGATAACTACCAGTCTGAGTCTCCCTCCTGTGTTCTCGAATCCTGAGCCCACTGATTTTCCTGGTTGGATGCATCCTCAGTTTGTAAAGCTTCTTTCTGGACTCCCGGGTTCTGAAATGAGTTCCTGTGCAGGGTCTTTTCTTGGTTGATGTCACAGAATGATTGTGCATTTGGCACTGATGACCAGGGATCCTGGTTTTCTCTGATAAAAAATCCCCAATTTTTGGATTTGAAAAGTAACACAAAATTCACAAAATTTTCCCCATGATTAAAATGAAACACCACTGTATGTATATCTATATATTAGTGGTGTTTCATTTTAATCATGGGGAAAATTTTGTGAATTTTGTGTTACTTTTCAAATCCAAAAATTGGGGATTTTTTATCAGAGAAAACCAGGATCCCTGCTGATGATTTGGCTTACTTCCTGTCTGGGTTGCTATGTTGCTGTGTCTTGACGAGTGTGTATTTGTAACCTGAAACTAGGGATATTAGGTTGGCCTCAGGCAGTGCTTTTTTGGGATAGGTTCAGTACTTTTCTTACTGATAGGAAACTATTTTTTGCTGCATTCTGATCTCCTTTCATTCTTGCAGCAGGATTTATCTTCTACAAACCCTTCAGAGCGATAGACTGGAAAGCTGCCTGATGCTGAGAGCACAATCTTAGGGTTAGCCACTATTCTGATTAGGGGAGGCATGGACTCCATGGGTGCATCCAGATGAGCGTGCACATGCATCTTGCAGCATCTCAAAGCTCTTTGAGACACTGGAAGACGCACGTGTGGGAATGAGAAAACCTGCAAATATCTAGGGGTCAAAAAAACCTGTGGCGGAAAAAAGTGGGGCAGGTCATAGCCAGGCAACAGCCCCCACTGCCAGACTGCTGCAGTGGGTAAAGGGTGCAGGGAACTCTCAGGGCTGCTTCAGCAGTCCAGCTGGCACAAGGGGTAGTGTCCCCAGGTACCAATTGGCTGAGCCTCAGAAGCTCCTGAGAGCAAGTACCCCTGAGCTATTTGACAGGGGCCAGGACAAGGCAGCTTATTATACGGCCTGGGACAGCACAGGCGCTGGCCCCAGGCTCTAGCTCCCTGTGGTGGCAGATCCAGGAGGAGCCAGGCAGGGTTATTTTGCCCCAAGTGGCACAATTTGTCCCACACCAAAGTGCATGTCCGGGCACATAGATTCATAGATGTTAGGGTTGGAAGGGACCTCAATAGATCATCGAGTCCGACCCCCTGCATAGGCAGGAAAGAGGGCTGGGTCTAGATGACCCCAGCTAGATAATGCGCTACGACAAAAAGCCCTGGCTCAAATTTGCACCGCTTCTATTTGAGCTGCTGCAAGCACACATACTTGCATGTGTGGATGCGCCCCATGGAATACTATAACATAGTAAGGGATAATCACAGGGGCTACAGCCACCCCAACAGGGGCTTCAGCCTCCCTACAGGGGTTACAGCCCCTCCACAGGGGCTACAGTTCCCCAACAGGGGCCATAGACCCCACACAGGGGCCAATTGGCCCCTGTAGGGGCTACCACCCCCCCTGCAGGGCCCACATGCCCCAGCCCTGCTTGCTCCCCCAGCCCCCTGGATTGCTGTCCTGCCCAGCCCCATCCCTCTCT
>NW_005842346.1:1489316-1521972 GCF_000455745.1 Alligator sinensis
CCCTTAAAAAAAAAAAAGAACACCTACTCACCGCAGTAGCAGGGACCGTGGGGGCTCTGGGGCCTCCTAGCAGAGTCGCCCCACACAGCACGGGCAGCAGGGGGCAGTGTGGCCCAGGTTGGGGCTGCTGGGGGTGTCACCTGGCCCCATGCTTTGCGGGGTAGGGGTGGGGCTTGCTCCAGTGACCCTGACAGCATCTGCTACTGCCAGTGAGTACAGGCTTTTTGGAGTTTTTTTACTTGCTGGGATGCTGGAGCCTGGAGGGGCAGTGATGGGGTGGCTTGGGGGGCAGGTGGGGAATGGGGCTGGGCGGGGCAGGGATTGCGGGGACTGAGGGGGCTGGGTGGGGCAGTGATTGAGGGGGCTGGGGGAGTGGGTGGAGCCAGCTGGGATCCCCCTCATGGTCCCCTCCCCCCTCCTCCAACCCCTTACTTACTGGCACTGGAGTCCAGGTCCAGCTCCCTGCAGCTGGCATGCTGCCTGCCCTAAATGGGCAGGCAGCGTGCTTCAGCGCTAGGGCAAGGGCCATCCATAGAGATGCTCTGGCTGCTACCAGAGTGTCTCTGTGGTGAACCCAGCCTTTGGTTGCCTCCCCGCTTTTTTTTTCTGCATTTTTTTTTTGGACCCCATATCCAGGGGTCTAACATTTTCTCATTCCTGCACATGCCTCTTGCAGCATCTCAAAGGGCTTTGAGATGCTGTAAGATGCACAGGCGTGTTCGTCTGGATGCGCCCCATGTCACTGGGTAGCTCCAGAAGGGATTGTGCAATAGCATGGTACAAATTCCGCCCTGCAGAGTGCCTCATTTGTTCTGGTGAACACTAGGTAGTGCATCGAGGGAATCAGTTCTGGTCTGTCCCTTGTCCTGAGTGAGGGAGTAAAGCCTCCCAGCTGAGAACATGAATGCTGCTTGTTCTACCTTCAGCCACACCTGAACCCAGCAGAGCAGATAGCTCAGAGGAGTTTTGAAGGTGCACCTTGGTGCTGTTTTCAGAGGGTAAAGTCACACATTACACATAGACCATTCTAAGGACATTTAAAGAGTGAGCATCCATATGTTAAAGCTCATTAACTCATTGCTAAGTACCCTCTGAGCATCTCAAAGTTACACCACTTCAGTTGAGGGTTAACTCTGAGCCATGCTACCTTGCTCATGTTAGGGTGACTTCAATCTGCTCCAGAGATAAAATGAACAATTTGTAGCCCTCCAGCATCCCAGAATGCACTGCTTTCAGCCTCCTCTCACCCAGAGCAGGGTAGAATGCAGGTATCCTGGCTCCTACCCACATGCCTTCTTGCTAGCCTTCTAAGGGCAAGTCAGAGCTGTACGGGCAAGAAACAGTATTAACCCTTAATGTGCAACTGCTCACAGCACGTTCTAACTTACCATTGCTTAACATTCCACATATTTAGTAAGGCCTGAGTGTAATGTGTAACTTTACCCAGCAATAGACTGCCTGAGGGTGGCTCTGAAGCACCTACATTCCTTTACACCCACAGTAAGGTCATAGACAAAGGACTTGAACTTGAGCAGCTGTGGTTAACAAACTAATTCAGACAAATCAAACAAAGTTCAAACAACTGGCCTTTGCTTGTGAACCTTAATGGGGTAAGGTCACCCTTTTACTCGATGCTGCAACATCACCATCCACAGCTGTAATTTACTAGCCAAATGGCTGGAAGAACCATGTCACTTTTTTTCCAAGTTCCCAATTTAAGATTTAGGGCTATGACATCTGCATGGATGCTTCCATTCAGATATTAAAATGTGTTTCTGGACCATCCTGTTTTATTACTTCCATGACCATTCTAGCCACGTCTCCCTTATATAAGCACCCTTGTAAGACATAGGTGTGCAAGGTACCTTGCACTTCAGTTTTCTGCCCTGGAAAAAATAGGCTCCTGTTGCAACATATTTGTCTACACACCCACTGTGTGCACCTCTTCTATTACTGAGATGATTTCTAGGCCAAATAAGCCAAAGAAACAACTATATCGAATAGCTGCTTTGATAGGTTGATGCTGCTAGGCTGTAATATATGTATAGTTTTCCTTAGTGACCTGATCACTTGATCTTTCTCTTTCCCTTCTTACTGCTGATTAAGCAAAAACACTTAGAGCTGCCAGCAAGAGGAAGCCAACTTTATTTACATTAAATGTTCACCAAGTGAACGCCCTGATAAACTAGCCCATGAAGGACACAGATCCTGTTTGGTTTCTCTTACATGTCCATGTGTTGTGTGAAGGACATATACCAACCATTAACTATGAAAGCTGATCTCTCTGGACAAAAGTGGACTTTTTAAAAACTGACTCAGTTCAAATAATTGCTAATTCAGGCAGCTCTCTGTCTTTCAACAACAGGAATTGAGGAAGCTTAGCCTGGTACTTTTGAAGCTGGTGGGTTTTTTTTAAAACTCTTAATACAAGTAGTAGGAATAATAACAAATGTATGGCAAAGTATCTGATGGAACTTAATGTCCAGACCAGCAAAGGCATTTGATAAAGGAATGGCAGACAGAGAAGTGGTATAATTAAACCTAGCTACGAATGGTGTCACTGTAATAAAGCAAACACTTTACCCTCACCCTATCACCACAAGGTGTGCCTCAGCATTAGGACTGTGCAAAGCTTCAGTCCCTGATTTGATGTGGTGGAGATTTGGCCCCATTCTGTGGCTGATTCTCCAAATCTGAATCGAATCAGAGGACCCTTTAATTTCTCTGAATCGATTTGGAATGATTCAGAGATATGGACATAGACACAGCTTTAAATGTTTTTTCTACAAACCTCTAGGTAGCAGGGGCTCATGAGTGCTGTGATGCTGGGTTGCATGGAGTGTCCCACAGAAGCATGGGGGGCTCCCCAGCGTGCTTGGCAGCAGACCCAGAAGTGGACTAGAGGCACTTCTGGTTTGCTTCTGGGTCCACTGGGGAGCATGCAGGGGAACCCCCGTGCCTTCTGGGTCTGGGGGGTGCATCTGGGGTCCCCCTGATCGCCGAGCTGGGGGAGTGCGGGGCACCCCCAGCATGCTCCCTGATGGACCTGGAAGTGGACCGGAAGTACTTCTGGTCCACTTCTGGGTTTACCACCGAACACATGTAGGGCCCCCCCACCCACTCTTGTGGGACGCTCCATGCACCCCAGCATTGCAGCAATCATGAGTTGCACCTGTTACCTCAAGGCATGTAGAAAAAACTTTTAAAGCTGTGTCTATGTCCGAATCACTGATTCTCCAAATCAGCATTGAATCTTCAGATTCGGCTGAATTGAATCAGGGACAGTGGTCAGAATCAACAAATCGAAGCACTGTCCCTAATTCAGGCTGACTCCTAATTGAACACGGCTTACTTCGCATACCCCTACTAAGCATATTTTCTCTCCGCTACATTAGTCCATAGAAGCACTGTGTTAACATCAGAATGTTTTCTTTCAATCCTGTGTATGTTTTTTATAAAAATATCAGTAACCTCCTTTTCTCCCTATAAAATGTTTGTATTATACTAGGTGCCCAGATTCTTAGCCTCTGCTGTGCACAACCTTGTGGAAGGGACAAAGAGATTTGGCCTCTTGATCAGGAACTGCTTTAACTCCAAACCCAGTCATGATCAGAAAAGCCTAAAGGCTGCACCAATTTATGGATCCATAGGGCCAACCAACTATGGAGCCATAAAGCCAGGGATTGCAGAAGGAACATCATACTTTCTTGCCAGCCCCTAAAGAGGTGCTATGTATTATTTCTAAGGACTTTCCGATGTACCAGTAATTTCTGACTGGGGAGATCTGCAAATCTGTGGGCCCTTTGTAAAGTGAGATCACTTTTTAAAAATTGGATGGCTTTAATCATTCAACCCCTTTTAAAGTGAAACATCAGCCAAAACTATATGCAGTAGTTTGAAAGTCAAGGGTTCTCTATACACTGTCTATTTGCATGAACCCTAAGAAAGAAAAAAATCAGTCTTTTCTCCATTTTAGATGAGGTTTACATTAGTTTGGTATTCTATCCAAACAGCCAGTGTGCCAAAGGAGCCTCCAAAAGATTACTGCACACATGTGAGTACACAGTAGGGCTAAAAATAGGTGATAGCTTCTGCCCTTTGGTTACTTCTCTTTGTTTTGAAAAGCAAATCAATAGCATAGTCTGTGTGTACCTAGGCTACAGTCCTCTTACATTCCTCTCCTTCCTGTATCTTAATTCTTTGCTGAAGTTCAGTCAATAGTTGTATGTTTCAGGATTTATTAGAAAGCATTACATAGGATTAAACCCCTGGGCTACTATACTATGTAAATCCCTTATAAGTAGGTGTTAATAATAGTCTCTAGTCAACTTTCAAGGAGAGAGTACTGTTTGGTTTCTCAGGAAAACAAACATTTAATGCATACAGAAAATACAGTAGATAGTAGAAGACTTTTTAAATAGGTTTCTGAATGCTATGAATAAGCTTTAAAAAAAGCTATTGACCCATGAATTTACTGGTATTCCTCATACACTCTTGTCCAGTTTGTTGTTTTGTACTTGCATATGTATGGTTTTGACACCACATTTATACTGCTGTATTTTGCCACCTAATCTTGACTATAATGTACAATGTGAGCATAATATCTGGTATATGTCACTTTGGATTCTTCTGAGCTTGGGTATATCAGCAGTATCTCCATCCTTTCCAAATACTTCAAACCCTTTCTGCAAATAGCCAGCATCACTCCACATCTTGGGTTAATAGTTGACTACTTATGAAACAGAGATCTGTAGATTACATCCAAAGCAATACAGGAATTAGCATTAACATATAAAGTATCCATTTCCAGAACCCCTATGAGCCTCTCAATGTTGAAGATACTGGTTACATCTACATGTGCATTAATGCACCTTTTCTAATGTGCATTAAATTTATTACCTTCAATGTGAAGTACTACATTACTGCACATTACACTGTAGGGTCACCCATAGCGGTAGTGTAGTGGTAAGGTTAAAAGAGGTATCAGATGAAGAGCAATCCAACATAATGTAAAGGGCCAAAGAGTGGAACAGGTGGATGAAGAAGACATACTTCTCAATAGCTGTGAAGGTGGATGAAGGCTGCAGTGGAAGAGTAACCCTTGTCATCTTGCATCTCTTTGCCACTGGACACAGGTTTCTCCTCCACCAAGATCCATGTGGTTGCTAATGTGCAATGGCCTCCTCATGTAAAACAAGTCATGTGCACTAGATCCAATATCTACTACAATAACCAATCATTTACAACACTTTACTTGACCCATGGAAGTGATCATCCTCTAGTGTGAGGGATAGCTGCTGCTGACAAATTCCATAGGCTGTGTAGTCTCCATAGATGACATACGCTTCCCACTCAGTTCTTCTACTAAGTCCATATAATATGGTGGGCAAAACACTTTCTTCATAGGTCTTACCTAATAAGTGGAGCTGAAATGGTACTGTTTTATCCTTGAAGTGGCACAGGTGTGGGAACTCAGTCCTTACAGAAGACAAATTTGTTGGCCCTGAGTCGTCAAGGTTAGGTAGACATCACCTTCTCACCTGCACTCTGCTTGGGTCAGTTCTTGGAGGTGTGTGACCTTTCAGAGGGCTTTTCCATGTTACAAACTTCCTATGCAGCCTTGGAAGTGAATTCTGAGCATGTCCACTATTTCTGGATCTTGTGGGGCCCTTCTGTCCCTGCCATCCCCGCTACCTGTTTTGAGAGAATATTCCAACTAAAATCTAAGTTTTTCCTTCCCATTTCTTCTCTCCGTATTTCTGTTTGGGCCAAAGTCAAATGCTGCAGAATAAAAGCATGTAGGTTACACATTCAGTACAACTAAGTTAGTTCAAGACATTTCCTACTGCTACTAAACAAATACAGCATAATACTGTTCTTTTCATGGATAAAGTGGGCTATATTTAACTTCAAGAGAGCTGCATCATGGGGCTACAGAATTTCACTCTCTATCATTTAACTTGATCTCTCCTTTCCCAAATCAGTCAGGTGTCCTGCTGGTCCAGCCTCTGCTTGCCTCTGAAGAAAGGAAATAATAGAATGACACTGGCTTGCCAGCATATTTGTTCTGAGGTTATGACTCATATAAATGAACAAATCCCCATTAAAGAAATTGGACAGGAAAGCAAAACAAGGAATAAAGTGTTTTACAATATCTGGACATGTTCTTAACCAAATAGAAATGTACTAGGACATTTTCTTTCCAATCCCTGATGCACAGAATGTGTATAGTTTAATTACAGGCATACCATATTCACTATGTTTCTCCTAAATATTCCACTGTTCTAGGAATTAATCTGCTTACAGCTGTAAAAAAAAAAGGCACTTCACTTCAAACTTGACATTCATCTGCACCAAGTCCAGCACATGCCCAGAAGAAGCATCGTGTTAATTGTACCCAGCTCACCCAAAGTCTGTATAGATTGGACGCTTCAGCAGGGCTTTTTTGGTGCTTTTATCTGACACCTGCTTAAATCATTTTTAGACAAAAGTGCCAAAACGTCCCACTAAAGCACACAATCTATACAGATGCTGTGGAGTCCAGTCAAACTAATATGCTGCTCCAGTAAAGCACCATTTTTTTCCATGTCTGTCAGTGGCCTAAGTGCCTAATTCTGCATTGTGTTGATCTTCCCATTAGGTTTCACTGGGCATATGTAAATCTTTTTGAACTCCATGGATGTAAGGGTACCCAACCTTTAAGTGTTTTTTGTACCTTAGAAGATGGCATCCTACATTCCTGCCTTAGATGAAATGTTTAGGCTGCTTTGCTGTTTTTTTCATGCTTTCTTTCCTTCAGTCTGCTTAGGTGTCGATTCAATTCCCACACACACGTTACATGCAAATGACCAAATCAGCAAAGAAATGTTCAAATTTCAAACATGTTTTAGTGCAGCACAAATTGTTTTTTTTCTTTCTTTCTTTCTTGCTAGTTAGTGCAGCGTTAGGTAGGTCACTCTGGCTACAGTCCCAGAATTTAACAGTGGGGGCCTTGTGAAATGCTAAACGATGTGTATAACAGTATTCAGGCACTCCGTGAGCCAATCCATCAAAACATTTGCTGCTTTGAAAATGTGGTCTTCAAAAAAAAAAAAGAAAAAGAAAACCATATGGAACTTATTAGTGTATTTGGTGGAGTTCAGGCAGCAGAGCCCAAGATAAACATAAAAACATTTGAGGACACAATCTTACCTTAAGGTAACAAGGCTTCTAAAACTTCTTTTGCAACCAAAAATACATGTACAAAATATGTGAGAGAAACATCACAAATATAGAGGCTTATCTTGCAACATACAGTCTCCAAACTTTATATAAAGAGTTACAGTACTTGTGAAAAGACCTTCACAATGGTTGGTACCTCTGACCCTTTTCTTCAGGCTTCCCTTGGTGTAGTCCATTGATCTTTGTGGTGTAAGTGAAAGTTATTTGTAGGAGGCCTGATGTGGGATTTTATTGCAGTGGGTTTCTGCACCTCTAGATTATTGATAGTGAGGAACAATCAGTTTTCTTGGAGATGGAAAAGACATTGCTGCAGAAGCAAGGAACAAATAAACTGCAGTTATCTAGCACCTGCTTGTACCTTCTTCCAACTAATTCCCATCTCACATCTATCCCTGGGGACACAGAGCAATGTATCTTTTCTGCAGACTTAAGAAGAAAAGTAAGGAATGTGTACGGGAAGCTGCAAATGAACTGAATTATGGTTTTGGCAGAAGGCCTGAGCCAGGGATAGCACAGGGTTGTGCTGCTCCAAGAGCAGACCAAGGGCCAGAATATGACTCTGAGTCATGCTTCAGACTCCAAGGGGTGGAGAGATGGAATGTGTACCAGCCCTGTATCTGGCTCTTCCTCCCCTTCTGGCTGAGCGTAAAGCTGTCAGGCCCTATGGCAACCGCGAGTCCAAGGATAGCCAGCACAAGGGAATAAAGAGCCCTGTGTGGGCACACCAAGTAACCTTAATCTGCCTCTTTCTTATAATTCCTTCGGAAAAACATAAGACCAAATTGGTTCTGGAAGGAATATGAACTGTAAAGGAATTTGACTTATTTTACCAGTCACTTAAAAAGCATCAACATCTAAAGTGACTCTTCCTTATACCACTGCAATTCCTTTGTAGTGGGACTGCCAGAGTGAGACAGAAATGGGGCCTGGAACAATTAGGTCTAAAAGTTGATTGCTTCTTCCTTTATTCATAACTAAGTATATTGCAGTATTCCTAATAAGTCTATTGAGTGCATAGAGTGAGTGTTGTTAATGTAGGTTATCCCAAATAATAATGTTATAAGTCATCTTACAAGCTGTTGTTAATGTGTGAGCAACTTTTTAGTGTTGGAAGAAATGCTACATTGTTGTGACTCAGTAATGCAGTGCTTCTTTGAGAAATCAGCAGAAATTTGGAGTAAGTCATGGGACAAAATTGCTTCTTCAGATCGGAGCACTTGTATGTAACCAGAGATTGCTGCAAAAGAAGATGTCTCAGTTGTGTGTATTACCTGTTTCTGTGCCAGAACTGGTACATATGTGTAAATAAATTAAATTACACTTAGGATATACTCAGACATGATGTCACTTATTTCTCCCACATGAGGAAATCAGTCTGCAAGACCTCAGAATTCTGTCACAGACAGCTGGGAGTGGGAAGATGGCATTGGGAGACGGAGTAATAGTATTTGCCTTATTATTTTGTCAAAGGGGAAAGTAGTTTCAAAACTCCATTCATGGAGTATATTCAAATTTACATGACTTTGGTTTGCTGTGAATCCCCTTCAAGTCAGTGGTTTTTAGTGTTAACTTTAATCACTGAAGATTTAGGTCAATGTTGAACTTCCTTTAGAAATTTCACGCACAGTTCTCAATGTATGTGGCCACCAGGCAGGAGGGGTTTGATACAGGTAAGTATTTTGCTCTTAAAACTCCAAGACCCACAAAGAGCAGTGTAGACACCTGGCTCTGGCTTTCTGGATACTGCAGACTGGACGCTCTCTCCATGCTGTTCCTGGCTGTTCTCGCTGGGAACACAACATACCAAAGTGTTTTGCTGCTGTTGATTCCTTACATGTGTCTATTTCTCCTCTTACCTTGAAGTGCGTGAGGCAGAACATGTGGAGGAGACGTGACTATTGATAGTCATTAACTCCCACCAGGTTTGCTGGCTGTGCTTTTCCTGGGGTTAGTGGGTGGTATGTCATGTAGAACAGCTGCTGTCTTTGGATTCCTCTTCCTCTCTGATCTAAGACATCCCTCCTCCAACATGAGGAACCCCAGCCTGTGTAGTGGTCCCAGGAATGAGGTCTCACTGAAAGGTAAATCATACAAGATTGGCTCTGTTTCTTTTTTGTAGCTTCAAGAACTATGCAACTCCTTTTGCTCCCCACACCGTATGGCAGAACGGAGCATGTGGCCTAGGTCACGGCTTTGTGATTATTGTTGTTTTTTTGTTAAACTAACTGTAGGCTCGTGTTGTGGAGGCTTCAACTAACACATGTCAAGTTATAGTTTCTTTTTCTATCTTTATGAAGCCTTTAAATTGAAATGGGCTTTCTTCAGCCTTGCTGGTTTGGTATTTAAAATTCAGTTCTGGAGTAACAAAATCAATGCAGCATTTGAGACTGGAATCTCTCTGGTCAATTCTCTGTTGTGGTTTATATCCATTGAGCCATTAAGCTTTGCTTTGCTCAAGCTATTTTATTTATATAATTGTAATTTATTTTACTTCGGTAATCTGGAATCACTTCCTAAGGGATTTGTGCCTGGAAAAATTAGAAGAATGAGCCACATAAGTCCATGAGAGAGGTTATAAAATAAACATTATACCACATGTGGGGTAACGTTTTTTACTGCAAGTGGCTGCTCTCGCTTTCTGGCATTTACACACATGGCCATCTGTTTGAGGGCTGTTTGAAGGGGCTGGTTTCCAGCATTTATGTAACTAGCCAGTTAAAAGGAAATGACATAACTTTGTTTCCTGAAGAATATTAGAAATGCCAAAACTGGAAAAATATTAACAATAAATAGAAAATTTATTTTTAGATGTCATTTTCCTTTTGCAGTAGGTTACTTTTCCATATCGGTCTGATTCTTATTTCACTATAGTGTTAAACCCAGGAAACTCTATTCATGTCACTGGCATTATACACAAACTATAAATCAGAGTGGAACCTGAGCCACTGTGCCAGACAAGCGTTTCTTGTATCAAAATGAATAAGGCAGGCGGAGCTGACCTAAAAGAACAGTAAAACCCTATTATAGGTGTTGTTGCAAGTGCCTCCAAGTTGGTGAGTTCCCTAAAACGTATTGTCATACAACCCAGAAACACAGTAACTTCATAAATTAAAAAGGTAAAGCACCAGTGTATTCAAATGGCCAGTAACTTGCAACTCCATTCATATGAATTAAACCTAATCATTTTAGTTCAAACCTATATTATGACTTGGTAAAATCACAGAATTATAGAGAAGCAGTACTGGAAGGGACCTTCAGAGGTCATCTAGACCACCCCCCTGCCTGAGACAGGATCATCCCTATCCAAACAATCCCATACAAACCATCATCTAAACTCTTTGTAAAGCTACCCTCAGCCCTGACAACAGCATAGACCAAACACCCCAGCATAGACTTAACGCTCTAAAAAGAGTTATTTTATTAGGATCACATGAAGTCTGTGTTTAGGTGTATTTTGCGATACTTGTTCTTAGTCCCAACCAAGCTCGAAAGGTTCCCAGTGGTGATTTCAGTTGAATTATGCCTATACATGAGGAGGGTTTCCTCAGATTACTCATTTGCTTCTTAAGTTTTGAACTTTCATGTCAGGTACCAGCTACGCTCCTACTTTTCCCTTAGCTTTTTTGCCTATCTTGTCAAAGGAAATAATTTATAGAAAAAAATTAAGGACAACGAGAGCATCCAATCAGAATTGATTTGATTCAGTAAATTTCTATAGAATAGCAATGTCATTTTCATATTTATGAGGGATTTTTGGCTGGAATTTGTATTTAATTTTCTACAGTTCAAAAACAATATAAAAAGGGCAAAATATGCCTCCAAACAGCAAATTGTATTGGAGGTTTTGCCATATTGCTGTATTGCTTTGTATTAATTGTTCTATCTTGCTTAGAGGTTTGTTCAGATGCCCAAATCTTTATAAATGATTATTTTAATAGGGGTAGGCATATTGCAGGTTTAAGCATTTATTCTTATGAGTGACTCTCTCCTTTGGTCAGTAGAGTAACTAGGGATGGGCAAGTGGGGCACCAGTCCTGGATTCTGATTTGGAGGAGGATTAAATAATAGCAGAGTCCTCTGCTGCTAGTCTGGCTGCCTTCCCCACAGACTCAGCCACTGCTACTTCCCTGGCTCTTGCCACCTAGGATTAAAAAATGGCTTGTTATTTCTCTGCCCATGTGAGCTGTTGGTTATTTAGATGCCAGAAAATCTGGTAAGTAAAATGCTTGTTGCTTTACTTATGACTTTCTGCTGGGATTATTGATACATCATTTTCTTTCATCAAGAAGGTTTGGGCTGCTTTCTTTTCAAGAGTTTTATTGTACAGGGAAACCTTTTTATACAGCAAACCAAACACTGCCATCAAGCTGATTTAGATAAATGGAGAAAGGGGCTTGCTAATGGTGACCTGCAAGAGCTTAGGTAATCCATGCAGTGTTCTACATATGCATTACTTTTTATTCCTCATAGGCCTGGTGATCCTCTTTAGAAAATGTTGAAACCTGAGAAGCAATCTCCTGCATTTTCAAATAGTTTTGAACCAAGATACTGCTGCCAAAGGGAAAAAAGCTCACCTGTTATTAATTTGCAATACTGCACTGCTCGTACTATTCCAGGTTCTTTTGTACAGAAAGTTTCTTTTAGAATAATGATAGGGAAGCCTCAAGGAGGAAGAGTAAGGCAACAGCAAAAATGTGGCACTTGACTCATTTACATTCTGAAAATAGTAGAGGCTCTCCTTGTCTGTACCATGCTTGGCCCCTTTATGAAGGGATGAGAATTAATACACATTTTTAGTAGCTTACACGGTATGGATATCAGTCTACTGGGAACCAGGGCCCAGATTTATGAACATCTTCACATAAATCTCACTTTCTTCCATGGAACTGAAATACGTGATTAAAGTGTGTGCATATGTGCTTTCTAGAGTGTGACTACCTTTCTGAAATGAGGGCCTTACTAATATCTCCTAATATGCCACTGAATCGACAGGAATAGTAATGATAGGCATCACTAACCTGGCCAAAATTCAGGTGAATGCACTTAAAGTGAAAGGTTGCATATCCATTGGCTAGACCTAACATAAAAATGTAATCAATACTTCAGGGTTTGCAGAATTGTACACTAATCGTGGGGTGGGCATTAAAGCAAAATTATCTGTATTTTCATATGTTAGGTGTATTTTTGGCTAGGGACAGGCATTAGAAAAGCCTGAACCTGAATTGATTCTATCTTTGCAGGTTAGTCTAACCTACCTAGGTTGAACCAGTTTGCAAGTCCACAGACATTCCCTCTGGACTAGGAAATGCTAGCAAATGCCTGCAGTGGCTCAGGCTAGAAGTTGGGGGAGCCCTAGAGCAGCCTTCCCTCCCTTCTACAGTGCTGAGCTGATGTGGGGCATGGCCAGGCCCCAGCAGGATGCTCTGATTAGGGAGGGGTTTAAACCCCCACCCTGGCCTGTACAGTCCCAGACTTTTCCCCACTCACTGCTCAAGGGGCAGGAGTATTGCCAGCCCCTGGATAGCACTCTGAGGCAAAGGGGAAGGGGGGAGTGCATGAATCTATTGATGATACTGAGCTTTTCAATCCCTCTCTCCCTGCTTCTTTATAATGTTTGCAAACCTGACAGGCAAGGGAGTCAGCAAGGAGCTGATAATACAGCATTTAGCAGCCCATCAAGTAAACAAAAGCCTCTCTCATTAGTTCAAGCTCTTCTTAAATAACTTTTTCTAAGGAAGGAATGAAGGAACATTACCAGCTGACCTGTTGATTAGCTCCAAAAAGCCCTAAGTGGACACTGTCCTGTCTGCCTTTGTCTAGCCCCAGGGCAATTGGAGACACATGTGCACCTCTCTGCATTAGCTAGCACAGTAGTTCTCAAACTTTTTTCTACCAGGAGCCAGTTGTAAACATCAGTGGCCAGTCTCAACCCAGTGCCCCTCACTCCCAACCTGCTGCCCCCTACCCCAAGGCCTCAGCCCCCTTGTGTGAGGTACAGGGGTGGTGGTTTGTGGGGCATGGGGGGTAGGGCAGGCAACCCCTTGCAGGCTAGAACTTTGCCAACCTGCAACAGAAAAATCAAAGTTTCCCACATTTTTTGCCTTTAAAGGAGAATCTATTTTTAAAGTTTGACTTTGATTTAACTTAAACTCTGGTATAACTGAAACCAGGAAGGGGTCTGGGACAGACACTGCATAAACTGGTTTGACCCAAATCAGTGAAGTCTGATACTATATTTAACCAGGTTTATCTTAAAAAATGGTTTCCAGCCATTTTGAAACTGGTTTATGTGCACTGAACTTATGTTCTGTTACAGGTTTAAACCAGTTTCTGATCACTTAAACTCAGGGCCTGTCCAAGGGTAATTGGCACCTTAGGCAAACTGTGTACCTTGGCGCCCCCACCACTTCCAATATATAGGAAAATAAGAAGTCTAGAATGAACTTTTACAGCTCGGTGGGGAGAGCAGCCCAGAGACTAGCCCCTGCAGTCCCAGCGCTGGCTCTGGCTTCGGCCCCAGCCCTGCAGAGTGAGCGCGCTGGGCAGGAGCGAGGGGCACCAGTGGCCTGGGGGCAGGGGCTGCAGGCAAGGAGTAAGGGCCACTAACAGGGCTGGCTCCAGGGCCGGTCCAAGGTGGAGCTGTAGCCAGCTGGGGCTGTTATTTAGAATGATGTTCCTGTTATTTTGTTCTGCATATAATTTTGACTCCCCCCCACAAATTTTGGCAGCCTAGGTGACTGCCTAGTTCGCTTAATGGTTGGACTGGCCCTGCTTAAACTGGTTTATGTATATTGTCTGTCCCTAACTGTTATGAAATGTAACCAGCCCCTTGAGCCATTCAGCCTTTAATAGTGAAACCATAATGGATCATGTGGAATGCCCACAAATGTGGATTCTGGTTTGACTAACCCCCCACAAAAGTAAGGTTTGGCCAAACACAAGTTTCTCTTGCTTGTTTCTTAGGTGAAAAATGTTTGTGGTTCTGCCTAGTAGCCTGAGCAACACAGGCATAATATCTGAATAAAAAATTAAGACCTTTTTAATGTCTTCATTCCAACTGATACCAACTAATGACTTCCAGATATCTTTCCTTTCTACTTGGTTCATGCCTGATTAAGATCCCTATTTTGAGTTAACTACTCATCACAGTCCAACAGGACAAGGTCCAAAAGATCTTCAGTTGCTGTAATTATCTGGCCACTCAATAACTATAGGAACACACACACACACACACACACACACACACACATATGGATTCACATACCACATGCACCATTTCCCCAGAAAATGATTCTTCCATAATTGGGGTGCATGTGTTAATTGGAAAAGCTGATTTGTCTGTCCAAAATGGAAGCACCCCACTTCGATTCCTTTTCCACCCAAAGTTTAAAACCAAGTGTCCGGCAGCCCCAGTGACATTTCTATTCAGACAGCTGAAGAAGTCAAATGACTTAATGGCTTATTTTTCTTCATTTTACAGTGTGAACAACTGTCTCTCCTTTTTATTGTCTTGACATTTTATTAATCAACCAAACCTTTCCTTTGACAATTTTGCTGTCTGCTAGCTATTCCTAGCCTCTCTTTTCCTATTTCACCATCCTACAGACTGTTATTAGCAGATTTCAAAATTGGTGATCTGCCCATGAAAACCAGTTACAGTTTGAGCATCTGGATGAGCACGAAAGGGAGAGAGCAAGCTGAAGATTAGGCTCTGTCTCTGGTCTATGCAGCTATGATTCTGGAAAAATCTTTTCTTCTTCATTCTGCCTTCCTAAAGACAAGAATCATGTTTTATTTAGGGACATGTGGTATGTGAGAAAATACAGTGTGTGAGTGTGTGTTACACTGCACACACACACACACACACACACACGCGCGCGCTCACACTCAGTCAAATTATGTGCTGCTATAAGATAATAAAAATAGTTTTTTAATTAAAAATTTGGGGAGTGAAAAAGTAAGCTAGACACTTTATGTGTAGCATTTGTGTTTTTTTCAGATTTCTTAAAAGCCCAATTTATGTTAGAATCCATCAAACAAAAGCAAGAAAAAGTAATTTATAAATGATTTATAAATGAACTGTTTATTCATTGGTATGTAAATATATATAAATCAATTTGTAGGTAATATAATAAATAATAGTCCCAACAGAAAATTCAGTTAAATTATTAGGAGAATTCATCCCACATCAATTATGCACACAGCTTGGGGTTGTCCCTCCTTCTGATCTGTGATCAATTGTGACCCCTTTGTTTAATATAAGAGGTCCTGCTTGTCCTGTGAGCTGGTGCCTCTACTCTAAATGTTTCCTGTTTTGTTTTTTTCTTTTTTACTTTACCCCTTTTGTGGAGTGTTCATCCTCTGGACTTTGGCACGAGGGTTTCCCTGTGTCTTCTTTTGGGTCTTCAGTCAAATTATGTGCTGCTATAAGATAATAAAAATAGTTTTTTAATTAAAAATTTGGGGAGTGAAAAAGTAAGCTAGACACTTTATGTGTAGCATTTGTGTTTTTTTCAGATTTCTTAAAAGCCCAATTTATGTTAGAATCCATCAAACAAAAGCAAGAAAAAGTAATTTATAAATGATTTATAAATGAACTGTTTATTCATTGGTATGTAAATATATATAAATCAATTTGTAGGTAATATAATAAATAATAGTCCCAACAGAAAATTCAGTTAAATTATTAGGAGAATTCATCCCACATCAATTATGCACACAGCTTGGGGTTGTCCCTCCTTCTGATCTGTGATCAATTGTGACCCCTTTGTTTAATATAAGAGGTCCTGCTTGTCCTGTGAGCTGGTGCCTCTACTCTAAATGTTTCCTGTTTTGTTTTTTTCTTTTTTACTTTACCCCTTTTGTGGAGTGTTCATCCTCTGGACTTTGGCACGAGGGTTTCCCTGTGTCTTCTTTTGGGTCTTTCATCTTTGGGCATCTGGACATGGGCTTCTAAGCAGAATTTTCTGCTCCCCTGGCCTGTACCATCAGATGGCTGGGGAACCAGCATGACTGCTTACTCTGCTCCCTGCTGCAGAGAGTGATGCAGGCATATTGCCCACTCTCCCCCAGCTAACCGATGGCCCTGGTCTTTTAAGCTCCAGTAGTGGGTGTGGGTTTGTAACATCACAACCTGCCTGCTTCTTAATCCTCAGTGTGGATGTACTCACAAACTGTGGCATCAATGCTGTACATTGCTCCACTTGCTCCAGCTCCATGCCTCTTGGTAAAAACTGGCCCTTTTCTGCCCTTGCCAGGCAAAACAATTAGGTGGTTGGTGCTTCTGCTGAACTGCCCAGCTCCACATCACCACAGGGGCTATACATGAGTTTTGTTGCGTGGTGACAATACCCTAATCCAAAATTAGCAAGAGTGAGAGACGAAGAGACCTTATGCTTCCTCCCTTCCCACCCCTCCCCTGACCAAGTGTGTCATAAATCTGAAAGGTTACCTGCATTGAAATGCATTATCCAGTATAACTGTATTATGACTAACCAACAGGAGCATCACTGGGGAGGGTGGGGCTGGTGCTCAGGGAAGCCTCCCCAGACACTGACTTCGGTAAAATGGTGCAGAAATATCTACCACCACCTCTACAGCTGGCAATTGAGTGTGCTGCTATCGCCAGCAGCACAGCAGCTGGGAGTACCTGGTGTGCTGACACCAGCCAAGGCACAGAATTGTCCTGTTATGCCTCTGCTAACCAATGACAATTTTTGACTTTTAGAAGACAGTAGGAGAAAATTGGGTGCCCTAATTTTTGGCTGATTGATGGGCTTGCTTTTCAACGTTCAGTTTCAGTGTTTCAGTGTTTCAATGCGCATGGCATGTTAGTTGAAATTGGTGGGGGCTGATGGTTCTTGGCATCTATAACACCAAATATTGAAGCACCCACTTAACAAAATCCTGGCTCATAGTTACCATTTCTGCCTGGGGAGGCATGGTACCATGGCTCACTGGCCTTGAGCAGGATTTTCATCCTGATGGAAGTGCCAACATATTGGCAACATTTTCATTCCAGTTCTGAACAAAACTGAGCCATTTTAAAACTTGCTGTGGAAAGGAACTTCCAGACGTTTTTTTACTGAGAAAAAATGGAAACACTTATGTTCTAAACAACAGTATCCCCCCAGTGTCTAAGAGACTTGTTATACTTCCTTTCATAGTTTCATAGTTTCAGGGTCGGAAGGGACCTAATAGATCTTCTAGCCCGACCCCCCGCCAGGGCGGGAGAACAACCCAAAAACACAAACAAAACCACTCACCCTAAAAACAAAAACGGGACTCAAATGAGTCCAGCCAGGTAAGTATCCAGCCTCTTCTTAAAGATCCCCAGGGTAGGGGCCAGCACCACCTCCCTTGGAAGTTGGTTCCAGCTCCTAGCCGCCCTGACTGTGAAGTAGTTTTTTCGGATGTCCAATCTGTACCTCCTCTCCATCAACTTGTGCCCATTATTCCTTGTTATGCCAGCAGGGGCTAGGGGAAACAGCGTCTCCCCCAAACCCTTCTGGTTCCCCCTAGTGAGTTTATAGACGGTCACCAGGTCCCCCCTCAGCCTTCTCTTGTGGAGGCTGAATAGGTTCAAGTCCCGCAGTCTCTCACTGTAGGGTCTGCCCTGTTGTCCCCGGATCATGCGGGTGGCCCTCCTCTGGACCCTCTCCATGTTGTCCACATCCCTCCTGAAATGGGGCGCACAGAACTGGACACAATACTCCAGCTGCGGCCTGACCAGCGTCGCATAGAGGGGGAGGATCACCTCCCTGGCTCTACTCGAGATGCACCTGTGGATGCACGACAAGGTCCGGTTAGCCCTGCCAACCATGACCTCGCATTGTCGGCCCATGTTCATCTTGGAGTCAATAATGACACCAAGATCCCTTTCCGCCTCCGTGCTCTCAAGTAGGGAGTTCCCCATCGTATAAGTGTGCTGCTGGTTCCTACTACCCAAGTGCAGCACCCTGCACTTGTCCGTATTGAAACGCATCCTGTTCCTGTCTGCCCACCCCTGTAACCTATCCAGATCCTTCTGCAATCTCTCTCTCCCTGCTAGCGTGCTCACCTCCCCCCAAATTTTGGTGTCATCAGCGAATTTAAACAGGTTGCTCTCCACCCCAACATCAAGATCGCTGATGAAGACATTGAACAGCGCAGGGCCCAGGACCGAGCCCTGAGGGACTCCACTACCCACCTCCCCCCAAGTCGAATATGATCCATCCACCACCACCCTCTGAGTGCGACCCTTCAGCCAATCTGCAATCCATCTGACCGTGTAGGCATCTATGCCACAGTCGCCTAGTTTACTAATTAGGATGGGGTGAGAGACGGTGTCAAAGGCCTTGCTGAAGTCCAGAAAGACTACATCCACCGCGACACCTGCATCCATGGCCTTTGTGACCTGATCATAAAAGGCAATCAGGTTGGTCTGACATGATCTCCCCCTAATAAATCCATGCTGATTGCCCCTGAGCATCATCTCGGATGCCGGCCCATCACAAATGTGCTCCTTGATGATCTTCTCAAAGAGCTTCCCCAGGATTGAGGTAAGACTGACGGGCCTATAATTGCCCGGGTCCTCCCTTTTCCCTTTTTTGAAGATGGGGACCACATTAGCTACCTTCCAATCGTCTGGCACCTGGCCCAAGCACCACGATCGCTCGTAGAGCCGTGCCAGGGGCCCTGCAATAACCCCAGCCAGCTCCCTCAGCACCCTGGGGTGGAGAGCATCCGGACCCGCTGACTTGAACGCGTCCAGCCCCTCCAGAAGCTCTCTAACCCGGTCCTCCCCAACCTGAGGTCTGAAGGCGATCCCCTCGCGTCCGGCTTCTATCACAGCAGGGAAGTCCCGGTCCCTGCACAAGAAAACGGAGGTGAAGAATTGGTTAAAGAGGTCCGCTTTATCCTCTGACGCAACCACCAGATTGCCCCGCATATCCTGCAGGGGCCCCACATTACCCGGCGCCTTCTTCATCCTCCCAATATATTTGAAAAAGGACTTTTTGTTATCCTTAATCCTGGACGCTAATCCGAGCTCTATCTCCGCCTTGGCCTTCCTAACAGCCCGCCTGCAGGCCCGAGCAGAGGAGGTATACTCCTCTTTGGAGATTACACCCCCCTTCCACCGGGCGTACGCCACCCTTTTGGCAAGCAGGCATTCCCGGACACCCTTGGTGAGCCAGGGGGGCTTTTGGACACTCCTGCCCGCCTTGCTTCTTGTCGGGATGGACACCCCTTGGGCCCCGAGTATCGTTTCCTTAAGGAACGACCACTCCTCTTGGACGCTGAGTTCCTCTGCCCTCAAGGACCCCAGTTCCTCTCCCACTAATCTCCTCATCTCACTGAAGTTGGCCCTCCTGAAGTCTAGGGCCACCACCTTGCTGCGGGCCCTTGACACTCTACGCTGGATGGTGAATTCCAGCACGCGATGATCACTATTGCCCAGGTGGTCAAGAACCTGGAGGCCTCTTATCAGGTCGTCGCCTGCGGCCAGTACCAGGTCCAGCAGAGCATCTCCTCTGGTGGGACTGTGCACCTCCTGAATCAAGTGGAGGTCCTGCAACTCGGCCAAGAACCTCCTGGAGCGGTCCGTCCCGGCTGACTGCTCCTCCCAGCAGATGTCCGGGTAATTAAAATCGCCCATGACAACTACATCCCTTGCTTTTAGTGTCTCTTTAGTTCCCTAAGATGTCCCCTAAGAAGACCAGGAGCCCTGGAAGTCTTGAGAACTCTGGCTGAGACCCAGCATTTTGGCAGAAGTTAATTGAAACTGACCCATTTCCACAAAACATTTCGGTTTTGACAAACTGGTATTTTCAAACAATATTCTGTTTCCTCAGAATATTCCCAACTGGCTCTAACAGGGATAATGGCTATTTCAAAGCATGATGAAGTAAGCTGCTGCTTATGAAACTTGTGCATCTTTGATTTCTTTAATCTATAAAGTGCAAATCTACTCTGCCTGCTGCTTGACTTCAGACTAACATAGCTGACTACCCTTCTCTGCGAGATTAAAAAAAAAACAGGATTCCAAAGTACAGTTGGATATTTGTCCCAAAATTAGTAGCCTGTTCTGAGAGAGCTAAACATTCATGGAATTCCTACCAGGTAATCTCTGCTTCCTACTGTGCCTCTCCTCTCAATCTGAGCAGAGCCCAGGTTCACCCAAGGTAACTGTGCAAAGTGGGGGTAGTGATTCCATATGATTTGATATTCAAAATAGAGCAAAATGCATTTACAGAGCAACTATAAATGTAGCTTTGTTTAATAGTAGCTGTAAAGAAATGGTATGGTAAATGGATGGGTATCTAAAGCTGGGTGGATCAAGGTAATTCATATAGGATTTAAATATTTTGAACAAACACAAACAAATATGAAATACTTAGTGCAAGGACTTGATGTCCTCAAGGAGGCTTTAAAGTAGTCTGCCTAGTTGGCTGTGCCAGCAGTGGGGACTCTGGAAACCCTTCAACTCTTTGTCCTAAGATGTGTGGCAGTCTGTCCTGAAGCATGGGCCCTGAAAGCACTAAGGTCTCTGACTCTGAAACATGGTAGGCTGCGCTTGTCATGTAGACTGCAAACCAGGACAATAGAGGAGGGGCTCCAAGCCTGGCCTCTCAGAACTCCCATGCTTCTCAGCTGCATGTGAGTCTGCCAGGGGGATTACTGAGGATCCTGGAAACCTGAGACAGGCGTATGAGTGTCAAGAAACCAGGCAGATTTCAAAACCAGCCTTCTTGCAGGGTTTTTTCAAAACCCTGAGTGGGCGCATTCAGATGAATGGGAACATGCAACTTCTGTGGCACTGCACACTGTATGCACTGCACATGCAGGTGTTCCTTGTATTGCTAATTTGCAACATGGAGGTTTTTTGACACTGAGAGATCCCGGTGTCAAAAAACACCCTCCAAAAGTGGGGCAATGCGCATGGTGGCAGAGCACACCTCCCAAAACTGGAGCCTGGCCAGCTGGAGCCATGCTTTGGCTGCTGATCAGGCTCCTTGCTACCGGATTGCCATGGCTGCCACTGCAGGAGGCCCCCAGGACCCAGGTAAGGCTGCTGGGGCCAGCCCAGGTGCTGGCTCCAGCCTACCTCAGGGCAACATGCTGCATGCCAGGGCATGTGCATGGCATTGCCCAGGGACAAGGAGCACTGACACATATTGTGCTGCTGCTGTTTGTCCCAGGGGAAATACATGTTCCCACTCATGGAAACATGCCCACTGAGCTCAACTGAAAACAGTAAAAACTGAACTGCTTTTATTCAACACATAGTACATTTCAGCAACAAATAAGGCTCATTGAAAAAAAAATCAGATCGATGATTATCTTTCTCCTTCATCTCCTATTCTCTGTTTCTCTGAGCCTTTCAGAACAGGGTGGGATATAAATCTTACTTACTATTAGTAGTAATTTAATGGCCATTTGGGTAAAGATAACAGAGGATAAAGTAATAAAGGATAGAGAGTGAAGGGCTCCAGGATCCTGTGGGTAAGAAATTCAGAAAACATTAAAAAAATCTTCCCAAGATCTATAAGCAGTCAGCTTAAAATTTTCTTAAAATAGGTACATTCTTACTCAACAGATTTGTTCTTGTCATGACTAATTTTATCTGTTAATTGTATTTGCTGGCAAAACATTTCCCTGCATTTTACTCAGCTTTGTAGCCAATGCTGTTGAGAGATGAATGCTATCCTTTCTTGTGCAACATCTAGAAACTTGTTTCTTTAATTCTACTTGGAGGACCAAGCCATTTCACCTTTGCAAAATCATTGAAGGCAATTAAATTCCATTGAAAGACAGTAGCCTTGCATGGGTACTATTTACAGCATGGTTTTTAAACAGACTCTCTGATGATGTGTATGAGAGCTGAATGTAATGAGTGGTCCCTAATCTCGTTACAGAGAGAATATAGGAGAGAGGAAGAAAGTTGTGCCTCTGAGGCAAGATAGCTCAGGCCAGAGCTACTGCCCTTGCAGAGCTACAAAAGCTGAACCACTGGGAGTGGTGGGAAGAGTTCCTGTGGGCTGCATACAGTTGGTAAAACTGGATCCCATAACCCGTGACTGTGTAGGGCCAGAGCTGGGTGAAGCTCAGCTGTGGTTAGACAGGCCCAGTAAGAGGCCAAGATAGAAAAACATTTATATGAATAGGGACCTACTTAATTTATGATTTCATGGATTTTGCTGAAACTGCAAAATCTGCAATTGTCCATGAAATCAACTTAACAAAAAAATGTAATAAAAATAAAATGCTGGCTCCCAGCCAGAGCCTGTGGTCCTTGCTGCCTCACAGCCCACCTGGTAGGGGAAGGCGCTGGCTGGGGGGGCAGCACAAAGGCAGCCAGCAGCCAAGATGGCAACTGCTCCCTTGTCCCTCCTGTCTGGTGCCTCTCTGCCAATCAGTGGCGAGGAGTGGGGCTGCTGGGAAATGCCTGTGAAATTGGCTCTTCATGCCGTGATTATGCTGCAAAAATTCCTTTGCTTGGCTGCAAAGTATGTAGGTCCCTATATATGAGGAATGAATTGATTGAGAGGCAACTTGGTAACAGGAGCCTAAGCTGAGAGGCACAGGGAAGCTATGAGGGGAGCTGGGAAGCCGCAACAAGGAGACCCCACAGGAGTGCCAAAGTGACCACTGCCAGCTGACAGGCCCTGTGGACTGATGAGCTACTTGGACTATTTGAGGCAGGCAGGCCCCTAGGACTGGGTGCCTTTCCTTACTTGCATCACAAACCCCCGCCCTTTCAGGGCTCTCATGGTATCCTGACTTTGTGAACATCCATTCCATCCATCCAAACAGTCTAAAGGGCTTGATTACCCAAATCAGTCCCACCAGCCAGTAATTAAACCCTTTAGACTATCTGGATGGATGGAATGGACGTTCACAAAGACAGGATACCATGAGAGCCCCGAAAGGGGAGGACTTGTGATACAAGTAAGGAAAGGCACCCTTTGACCAGATTTGGCTGGTGAATGAATCAGGTAGGAGGGGGCTGATCTCTAAGGAGAGCAGGTAGCTCTAGTGCCTCTGAGGAGCCTACTACAGTGAAAAATCAAGTTTCATTCTGATGTCTCTGGTGAAAATTGTAGTTAGAAAAATATTCTCTTCCTTTGTAAATTAAGCAAGTTTGATCATGACATATTTGAGATACAATGGAGGTGGGACCTATGATTACAGAATTGCTTAGGACTGAATTACATTTCAGGTATTCCATAGCAACCCTTGTCTGCATACAGCATATGGCTTTGTTAATATAGAATTGAAATTGGTTTGCAGAGATATGATGCTGGGAGTTTATTCATTTGGTGCCATAGTTTACTGACATCTGCCAATATAGTCACTGCTGGCAGAAGCTTTATTGATACTAACTTACATGATCAGTCCATTAGCAAGCCCTCTGTCCTTCCACGAAAAATAGCCTTAAATGTTTGTGTAAGCTATTTTTACTTTAATTACACTGTCAGGGTAATATAAAGGGGCCTTAGTTTGAATTGATTCTGGCCCACACATTTTAGTCCTCACAACTAGCTTTTATAATTTACATGTGCAGGGTAAGCTTTGCTGCTTCTCCACTGGGCATTTCCGAATGTTTGGTGGAGTAATATGAGTTCTGGGTTCTCCTATCACTCTCATGCCCTGAGATTGTTAAGTGCTTGTGCACTAAACTCCTGGGCTTCGTAATGCAGCACAGGGGAGTATTCCTATGTAGATTTTCCAAAACAGGAAGTGATATTTCAAGTAATTACAGATTTACAGTGAATACGTGGCAGATCCTTCTGCATTGTCCTGGCTTTCCTGTCTCAGCCTGAAGGAAGTGGCCAGAGTGATGGGGGAGGAAAGTTGCACTTTTCTGACTATATATTATATGACTTAGTGCAAGAGTGATGAAAACACATTCAAGCCCTTGCCAAAATCTCACTAGAAATATTTGACATCTCACCTACTTCAACAAGCAGGAGTTAAAGGTTAAATCACACACAACCCATGCACTTGGGAAAAGGATGTTTATGTCATCACCTTTTTTGTGTGTATGTACTAAAATAACAGTGCATCCACAGTCAAATAAGGTCCTAGACTTAGGAAAATTAAATTTCACCCATATGCAGCTATTCATGAATTGTTAGATTCATAGAGAAAATCTATTCAGTATGTTTACATTTTCAGATCTAACTGATGATGTCTTGTTCTGCTCCTTACAGCATGCATATATTTAAACATAGTGGTCAAAGGGAGCCATGCTTGTGAAGGGTGGATATCCTCCTTACTTACGAACATGTGGAGAGTGGTGATCATAAACATTTCTGGCTTTTCTTGCAACAGTATTTCATGGCATCTATATTGCTGCAGGATTATATCATCACCAACCACTGTTTTCTTTTTTGCTCTTTGCTCTTATGTGGTTCCTGGCAGTAGCATTGGCCTTTGGATTTAGTAGTAGCCTGGTCTGGACTGATGCTTCATAGGCTTCAGTTGAGTCAAGGAACTACTATCAAGTTAAATGTGCCAACTCTTAAAGAAGGCTCCACATATAACAGCGGAAATAATACTTGGACCAGCCTGTCTCTCCTGTACTTGCTAAGTGCCAAGTCTACTGCAGATATCTCTACAATGTGCATAGTAATAATATCTTAGTGAACATATTTCAGGAAGTAGTGATTCTCCTGTCAATTTTTCTTCTCTTTTTTACTGAGCAACTAGAATAAATGCTGGGAAAGAATTTGAGCTTCAACCTGGGTTACAAGATGCCTTTTTCTCTCCTGGATCAATGCCTGCACATTGTCAGAAGTATAACAGGCAGATCTATGCCCTGGGTAGAAGCAGTACATGGGACAGGAGTGGCTGCCAGCTGCAGTGGCATGGCCAGGCCAGCAGCAGCTATTATATTTGAATGTCCCCTTTCCCCTAAATTGGCACCTGGACCTGCTGCCCCAGTCACCCTCCTCTTCTCCCTTAGTTAACGTTGCTGCATATTGTATGTTGCTACAAGTTTCATCCTGCGGACCTGTCTGACCTGTCACAAGGAGCTCAAATTGCCATTTGCTGTAAAATAAAGATCAAAATTCAAGAAATAAAGACAAATATTAATTCTCTGCTAATCTGTTCTGTTCATTGATGGATGCTCCACGTGAGAAATGATGCATCAGTACTTGATAAATTACAGTGCTTGATACCCCACATTAGCCAAGTTCTAACATGAACGTAAGCTCGGTGCTGGCAGGAGAAGAATGCCTTTTGGAAACTTTCCTTTAGGAACAGTTAAATCTGCCAACTGCACCTGCAGAAAAGAAAATAAAGTAGAACAATACGGCAATTAGTGCTGTAGTCCAGTCATGTATTCTTTGATTCTGCTGTGGTATTAACCATGGTTCAGTGTTCCAGGAGACTGGAGGTTATCAAAGTTTATTCAGTAGCGTATATATCAGACAATGTACGTTGAAGCCTACAACTTGTGCCAGAAGTCATTATTTATAAAAACAAAAGATTCTGAAAGTTATTTTAGGAGGGTTGGTTATTCTGTTTTTAGACAGTCTTTATTTGTTGCCTGTGCAGTGTTCCTCATTTCATTAAAAAATATATGGCATCCTAATAACTCTCCCTCTCTTACGTTTAAGCAATTCTGATTAAAAATGGGCCTGAATCATAAAATTCAGATCCAGAGTCAGATCTACATCTGAATACAAGGAGAGTATTCAGATGATGAAGCTCTCTGGTTCAGGCAGTTTTTCAGACAGGGTGAATTAGGAAGCGTGGTTTCAGATCTGTATCCCAGTCCTTCATTTTTGTCATCACTCCCTACCATTTTGCACTCAACTGGTATGTCCAGATAAGCACTCACATGTTTTTCCCCAGAGACAAATAGCAGTGATACATAGTTGTCCCCAGAGAGTGCCCGTGCAAGTGCGCTCTGGTGTATGGCAAGTTGCCTAGGGTGGGGGAGGGGAGGTTGGGACCAGCAACTGGGCTGACCCCAACAGCCTTACTAAGGTCCTGGGGTTCTCCCAGGTGCTCCCTGGGGCTTCAGCAGTGGTGATCCAACAGCAGGGAGCCTGGCCAGCATCTGGAATCAGGCTGTGTGCCCATGCTTGCCCTAGTGCTGCTGCTTTCCCTGCCACAGCAGTGCAGGAAGAAAAAAATTAAGTAACTGTTCAATAATTAGATTTCATACATAGAAAATAATAACAAATTTAACATTTTCTTTGTATAGATTCTAAATTTTAAGGAGTTGTCTTAAATTCAAAGTCATCTTGGATTTGGGTAAATATGTTAAGAGTAATTCTATGGTACATTTCAGGTGACATTACTAAATCTCTCAAGAAGTTGATGATGTCTGTAGAATACCTTTTGGAGACTTCAAGCTTCATTATAGAATTCTGAATGAAGCTCTATCAAGGGGATATATATTAAATGCTTAAACTCCATAGGCTAGACAGAGTGTAAAACATTAACCAAAATGTTTCCAGGCAAGTTCCCCAAACAGCTGCAGCTATTTAAAAATTGTTGTTTTTTTTTTAAAGTTTTAGTATATATATATATATATATATATATATATGTATCACTTGTCACCTCAGAATGATTTCCTTAACATGCCTCATTGTGACTTCATGATAAGTGTGAATTTTCTTACTTGTTTAATGCTGTCACAATGCAATTCAATAATGTTACTCCATGTATGTATTAATGCACTCATGAATATAATGTCTCATGTTAAAACTTGAAGCCCTGGCTTAGAACACCCTGTGCTGCTTTTAAGAAAAACTCTGACTTGACATTTAAGAGCTGCTTTTCATATCCTTGTGACAAAAGTGTGCAGTGACACCTAGTTATTATTCTTACCTCACATGCTCAATACAAGTATTATTTTGATGGGATTCTGGCTGAATTTTCTAAGCATGGTCATCAACTGTTCTATCCCTTGAACTGTGACCTTAAACAACCAGTCTTTTTCCTTCCTCTTGGGACTCATGTGATTGCATTCTCAGCAAATCATTTTTCCTGGATCCCTTTTAGAGTTATTTCCTACATAGGAAAACCATCCTGTTATTTCACTCTAAAAGCTTACTAATGAGTCTTTTCATATTTTTTGTTAAAACAAAAAATTCAAGTGTCTTCCTCTTCGTTTTTAATCTGAGAGTCCATTTGTTTTAAAAGCAGTGAGAGAGGATCAGCAGTGCAAGCTTTTCTCACAGAGTAGAAATTTAGTTGTGGAACATGAGATAGCAAAAGAGCAAATCAAATTAATTCAGGGAAAAAAAGGAAAAAGCGAAGAATGTGCCACTGGCATTTTTCATTCTAATTTAAAGAAACCACAGTTTACAGTAGTCATAGAAAACCATTCCAGTGTTACACATGACAGCCCTCAATAGCGAATTACAGTAAGGAACATTTTTTTTCAAAACAGCTCATGTCCCTTTGTTTGTACAAACCATTACGCTGTAAGACTTGATATGCTTTCATGCACTCTCATCTTTGCCTCACTCTGAGCAGTGGGCAAAGTGGCATGTACTTTGTAGAGCAAACTAAACACCGTATAAGCCATGGCATGAGTTCGCTGGTTGTAACATTTGTTCTAATGACTGGTAAGAATTTTTGGCCACATTTTTTATCAAAGTTACTTTTATGAATAGTTTATAATAAAATATATAAGTATTATAAGCCTGTTATAAATAGAAGTACTGTGTGTTGTATTCTTGTAAGTGCAGCTTTATATAATTTATAAGGTTAAAAGCTTTAGGTAAAAGCAATCTATTGACCTGTTGGTCTTTATAACAGTTGATTAATCATTTATTAAAACATATACGTTGTTACTTTTTAGAAAGTTGCCTATGCATTTATCCTAATTATACAGAATGGCTATTTCTTCTTCATCAGGATTTTCATTAACACATTTCTAGATAAAGGTGGTTATTCAGGTTAGTCTAAAGTTAAGCAGAAGGCATGGTAGTGTGGCACCTTAGGGCCTTTTGACACATGTTCCAGGGGTGGGGGGTGGCAGGCATGGCTGGTGAACTCAGACTGATGGGGCGGTGGAGCATCCCATGGGAGCGGGGGTGGGGGGAAGGTTTGCAGCCAACTGGAGGGGGGTGGTTGTTGGTGGCGGCCGGGCCCCCCCAGCCAGTAGCACGGTGGCTGCAAACCCCCCTGCTTCTGGCCGGCTCCAGCTCCCCACCCTCCACCCTGCTGCTGGCTGGCTGCAATCCCCCCCTCCCCTGCTCCCATGGGATGCTCTACCACCCCACCAGTCTGAGTCTGAGTTCACCAACAGCGCCTTGCGGGTGGCACTTTAATCGCAGTGGCTCTGAGGACCACTCTAATAGAAGCACCCACAGCATCTTGTGTATCAGTGTCCCCATGCTTCAAAATGGCGGTGGGGGTGCTTTAACTATAGCTTGTCAAACAAGCTTTAGTTAAAGCCCCCCTCCCCCCACTTTGAAGCATGGGGATGGTGATATACGAGACACAAAGGCTGCTGGAATGTGCTAATTAGCATGTTCTAGTAGACAGGATTGAGTCTGTAATTACAGCACATTGGAGCAGCCTCCCTGCATGTCTACAGGCACCCTTATAGGCTAACTCATTCAGAAAGGTATGAACAGTCTTAGGGCCTTGTTGTTTGGTAATTTTGGGTGGCTCCTAGAGCTCTTAATCCCTGGACCGTCTGCACATTAACACTTCAAAGTGGCTTTAAGCACTCATCATGTGGCTCAAAGTTATGCCACTCTGGGGTAGAATTACCTCTGATCCTCACTACCCAGCTCCCGTTCCATTGAAGTGTGGCACACTCCCTACAATTGTGTCCAAATTGAAGTCCTCCAGTATCCCAGGATCTCTCATACCCCTTCTGATAAAGCAGGGATAGAAGCCTGTCTTGGCTTACCAGCCCTGTAGTGGCAACTCACAGCTACAGTTCCTAGTCCTGCCTCTGCTCACTTTGTCACTAGTGGCAAGTCATAGCTGTGCAGGTGGAGGACAGGTGGAGAAAATTTCTAGTTGAAGGGTGCGAGTGCTCCAGACTCCAAGAGAACACTAGCACTGAATCAACATTTGTGTGAATGATTGTAGCAGAAGGTGTAACAAGTCCCTTAGGCTATAATAAGCTGCTATCTGATTAAGTAGGCCATAGCCTAAGAAAGGTCATACCTCTCCAAATGAGTTAATCTATAAGGTGCCACATTGCCCTGACTTCTATGTTTTTAGATAACTGCTATAATCACACTCACTACATTGGTGGCCGTTGTACTTTGTATTTCTTTCATGTCTCATTTAAAGTGAATTCAGATACCACACAATCCAGTTAGCTTCACAAATACAAGAATTATAACATAAGAACATAAGACTTGGCCCTGAGCTTGCTCCCTGTTACACTGTCCCTTTTTGAACCCACCTATGCTATCTGTCTCCATCACCTCAGATAGCAATGAATTCCATCAGTTTAATTACATGTTGCGGTTTAAAAAAAAAAAAAAAAAGTACTACCTTTTGTTAGTTTAAAACTTGTCACCTACTAATTACAGCTGGTGACCCCTACTAGTGTCAGTATTTTGACTGGGTGACACACAGGTCCCTGTTCACTCAATTCAGTAGTTCCCTTTATGATTTTATAAACTTGTATTGTATTCCTTCCCCCCCACCCTGCTTTTTCCTTTCTAAACTGAAGAGTCCTAGCCTTTGAAGATTGTGAGCAAATCCTCATAGCACCCTTGTAAGATAGGGGTTTGCATTTTATGCCCAGAGAAAGAAAGTAACCTGCTCATGGTCACAGGAAAGGTTGGAGGCACAGGAAGAAAAAGAATCTAGGACTTAGAGCTGTAGTTCTGTACATCAGTGTATTGCTTTTTCCTAAGCTGTTAGCAGATAATATTAGCTATGCCAAGATACTTTTCAATAGCTATCTCTTTTTAATACAAGCTTATCTTTTGGTGTTCAGAGGATCCTGAATCATTTCTACCCTCAGAAGTAAAAAAGCATTAAGCTAAATTCTGGTCTTTGTTATCCTGATTTAAATCCAGAGTTGCTCTGTATATAAATCAGTATACATGGATCAGAATTTGTATAATATCACCTCCTTAAGTTCTGCTTGTTTTCTATGCTGGTGTCAGCTTGTATAGTTACCTTTCAAACCTGTCTCTCTGTGAGTGGTGGTCTCAATGACACCGGGATTCCTCAAAGTTCACACAATTCAGTTTGCTCGGAGGATCATTAGGTTCCCTGGTGCAAAGCGGGATGGTTGGCGCAATGTGAATGCTGATCCATTGCCAGCTACCTTCTCTGTGGACTGGTGTTACTGACTTTGTTTCCATAACCCTGGAAACACTTTGTCTTATTAACATACCAGATAATTTTTGTGCACCTTGATATGGCCTGTTTAACACTAGTTATGTTACAATGCATATGCTTACACAGATGTATATTAAAGCCTGTGTGACCTTTAATTATTTTTGAGTCAAATCTTAATACATTTGAATAGCAGAGAGCCTGACTTAAAACAACTGTCTAGCCCAGGGGTGTCCAACCTTTTTGAATGTGGGGCCGGATCATGAACTTTTTATCACTCAGTGGGCCGGCGAGCCATAGTTGAACACCCTCTGTCCTGGGCCAGAGAGACCCTGCCTGTGTAGCCCTACTGCACCTGACAGTTACTGCAAGGTTCATGGTAGCTGCTGGTGGGCAGGAGCAGGAGGGACCCATTCTGCATCCAGCCAGCTACTGGCCCAGAGACTGAAGAGGAGAAATAAAAAGCTCCACATCTCCATCTCCTGAGCAGCGCAGCCCCATGAGCCGACACTGCCTGAGGGGGGCTGGAGCGAGGCAGTCGTTGCACCACAGCCCCTCACCTGCCCGTCTGCACAGCCCTGCTCACTGTGGTGCCTGGTTGCCCATGCATGCAGCCCCAGCAGCCTCAGCGCTGTGAGCCCGGAGCACGGGGTTGGGCAGACACCGGCTCCCGCCGCCTTGCCCCGCAGCGGTCATGCCAGGACCCCACCTGCTGAGGCCCCCCAGTGCTGGCTTCCCACGTGCTGGTGGGGAGGGGAGGAGGCTGGCCAGGTTGGCACCAGCCAGCAGAAGCAGCAGCAGAGCTGTGTGCCACTCGGAACTGACTGGTGCAGGCAGGGGGAAAATGCTTTTCTCTGGGTCATTGTGCCTCCATGTTTCACTGCCCCCCCACACTTCCCTAGTTCCCCCTGCCCAACACTGGTTCCAGGTGCTGCTCCAGCCGCCCCCCTGCCGCCAGCAGCTTGGGGAAAGCCGGCTTCAGCTGGATGGGACGGACTCAGCCGGGTCAGCACTGGCTGGAAAAGTGGCATGCAGCTGAAGTCGCCTTCTCATGTGCTGCTGGGGATGGGAGGAGGCTGGTCGGGTCTGCACCGGCCAGCAGAGGTGGCGCTGGAGTCATGTGCCACTCGGGACTGACAGGCGCAGGTAGGGGGAAAGTGCAGCCGAGCCCCTGCTGCTCTAGCTGGGCTCATCCTGTCCTGAGAGGCACATGGCTACTCCTCTTCCCACACGTACCGCATCGGCAACATCAAGCTGACGTGGTGCATGTGGGAACCTTGTCCTGTCCCCAGCCCTTCAGCAGCCATTAGGAAGCTGCTGAGGTGCTGGGGGAGAGACAAGGGATGGGAATGAAAGTAAACTTTCGTTTCCCGTCGCAGCACCTCGGGCCTCAGAAAATGCCTTGGCGGGCCGTATGTTGGACAAGCCTGGTCTAGCCTGGTCCAAACTGCAGTCTGAGAAGTTTTCATTGGTTGTTGCTGAAAGGGTTGTTCTGTGACCAGCTGCAGGTATATTGTATATATGCAACTTGGAGTCCTTCATTTCTGAATTTCTCTCTCAGAAACCACTGATGGGGAAAGATCCCTTAAGGAAGCTATTTTTAAAAAGCTGTCTTGAAGAGTCCACAAAGAACTTGCTACTCTTATACATTCCTCACATGGATAATTGTTTCTTATGTTACCAACTATCTTACTGCCCCCACCCCCACAAGATGCTGAAGCATTTTTCCAAATTCTAAAATAGACAACTGAATGCTGCTGCTGCATATACATTTCACTGATTCATTTTAGCCATCCCTTTTAATTTGTCTGAGTGTCTACAGAAAATTAAGAGGACAAAAACTGAAGTAGATTTGCCTTGTCAAATCTTCATGACAGAAACGATGTTGATATAATGATATGCTGACTTTGACTGCTAGAGAGATCAGAGTCAGCAAAAAAAGTTCATCAGCTACTATAATGTTCTGATTTAGTGCATGTAATTGTCTCCTTCTAGTGGCTAGACCTGAGTAATCAAAATAGCTAACTACTAATGGCTAGTTCTCCTTTAACTCAAGTAGTAGACTTCTGTGGTTTTAGTGTTGAAGGTCCTAGGTCTGAGGGGTGACCATGATGCTTGTACACTTTGCTAGTGTGGTCTATAATTTACATGCCATACACGCAGAGCG
>NW_005842346.1:1522003-1538334 GCF_000455745.1 Alligator sinensis
TTTCCCCAAGGTTCTCTGTTAACTATCCATATGTGTAACAAGAAACTTCTCATGTGAAGTGAACTTGGTGATATTTGCTATTTTTTTTTTATAGTTGTGGTAAAAGAGGGAAAAATACTTTTCACTTTAGATCTCCTTTTGTCTTTTTCTGTCGGGTTGAAAAACCACCCCTACCATAATACATACCTCAGGTAGGTATTTGTTGACTGTGGTCAAGTTGCCTGTTTATTAGAACAAGTTGCAAAATGTCTCACCTGTCCCCACACCCAGGAGTTTTACTTTATTTGACATAATTATTTTTGGCATACATTTAAAAAAATGAAAGGATTTGGAAACACTGCTCTAATAACTCCTAAAAGGTCTTGATCAAGAAGCAAGTGCCTTCCATAGATCAGGCTTTCTGGTCAGACTTCATCTTTTGTGATGCACCACAGAGTCTCTCACATGAGTACATGACCAAGTTGGAAAACAGTTGGATGGAAAGTTATGAACCATAATCTTCTCTTAGACAAACTAAATAGACTGAGTGTCTTTACTCTCTTATTTTAATGCTCTGAATCATTCGTGTAACTATTTTTTGCCATGTTTACATTTTTTATTCTTTTCTTTAAAAATAGACAAGCAAACAAAACCGACTATTTCAATAAGAATTCCAGTAATTCCACACACACAAAGGTGCCTGCCTATGAGTACATTCTGCCAAAATGTTTGAAGATTGCCTTTGCCCACATAGTAGAAGTGCTCTGGGCTATGCATAGCTTATGGCCTGGTGGTTAGAATACTCTGCTGGGTGAACCTGGGTCATCTTCCCATATTTAACCCAATAACCTATTGTTTGGCTCTGCAGGATGTGCATGGCACAGATCGACCTGGCTTTGGTGCTGGTGGTAGTGGGGTGAATATAATTACAATATAATTATCATATTTGCCTAATCAGTTGCTAACTATTGATCAACCGATTAATTGTAATATTATAATATGCCTAATGCATTTAAATAAGGTTTGAGTGGGATTGCTGGTACACTTTGAGAATTTATAGAATGGTGCCTTGAGTTTAAAATGGTTGAGAACTTGCTTGAGATTTAACGTATCCTTAATGTCAACTGCCCTTCCCACAGTACTTCTGCTCTTTCTTCCTTAAGTAAAAGGTAAAATCAGTAATGTTTTACATTTTAGTCATGTGAATCATACTATTGTGTTCGAGTAATGTGAGCAATATCAAATATATTTTCATAAATGTAATATGCCTAATTGCCTCTGCACCAAATCTTCTAATGCTGGTAAATAGGAAATTGAAGACCTTTTCCTGTTCCATCCCTGAATAATCATATCATCATGGAAAAATGTCTAGAAGGGACCACAAGAGGTCATCTAGTGGACCTAGTGCTCTAGGCAGGATCATCCCTGCATAAACCCTGCCTCAGTTCTTCACATGCAAGCTACCTTGAGCCTGGATTTTACATATGAGCGTATGCATTGGGTTTATCCCCCTTTCACTTTGCTGGGAAACCCTTAGTTTAAAGACTGTTTGGCAACTCAAGGAGATGGGTTTCCCTTTCAGTAAGATGGAGGTGGTCCAAAATATACGCATTCTCCTCTCCCCATAGAAAGCATCCCAATGTTCCATAAAACTACAACTTAAACTATACTTTTCTTTTAGTGTTTTACAATATCTTCTCTCATGCATGGAACAGAGATACTATATGACTAACTGATCCTTTCTTCTCCTTTGGCTTCATTCTGAAAGTGTTTGATCTGTACAATGCCTTGTGAGGTGGTCATTCATGGCAATGGATACCTTACAGTCCTTGGGATCCTTGTTCCACTTTAACTCTTGCTTCAAGCCTTCACCTTCTTTATCGACAGGTATTAAATGTTACCACTTCATGGGAAGTTAGTTGTATGCTTTTTCCATGGCATGTTGAAAGAAACAACATGGAAGGACCTATGGTCCCGAGTTTTTCTCTGGATCCTCAGACTTCACACAACTAATTCTCTCTGGGCCCGTCTCCATAAGACATTTACTGCAGAGTTGCTTGATTAGCTCTTCAGTAAAACTTTACCATCCACACAAGTGGTGCTATTAGGAAGGAGTAAACTAATTAACTCTACTGTAGGATAGTACTGCCAAACACAAGTACTATCCTACAATGGAGTTATATACTCCACTGCAATGCATGTGTAGATACTGATGAGACTGGCTGGGGCATGAGGATGCAGCTCTACTGTATTAGCTTATATTATTTAACTGAACTTAATAGTTATACAAATAAAATATCAACACTAGCAAAATCCCAAATAGGAAGGTACCATGTAACTGAAACAGATCAGAACTTCTAAAATTAAATGAAAAATAGGAAAAACTGATTTTAGTTAGAGAAAATTGCAGTGGAGCAGAAAAAAAATCAAAATTGATCTCTCAGCCCATTCAGCCATGCAAGGCCTAAATGAAGTGGTCTCTTCATTTAGAAGCTGGATTCTAGCCTCAGTTATGCCATTTAAGAGCTGTGTGACTGATTCGTATCACCTCTGGGGGCCTCTGTTCATCTGTCTTTTATTTGTATACTGCATCCTGTTTATATTAAGAGCTCTCTCTCTGTTTGTGTACAGCATTTAGAACAATGAGGCCCTCAAACTTCACTGAAGTTTTTGGGTGCTATTGTATATAAATAACGGTCTCTATCTCCCAAGTGGTAGAATATGTCAAGACTTTACAGGTCAGCTTCCCACTGGAAGAGAGAATTGAGACAGACTGGGCATATCTACATGTGTTTATTAATGTGCTGTAAGCTTACAAGGTTATTTGGGTAAATTCAATATCTTTTTATTAGACTAATACAAATAGTTGGAAAAATTCTTCTTTGCAAGCTGTGAAAGGACAGAAAAGCCTACGAACGTCACTCTATCAACCTACTTGATACAAAAAATCATGGACTAATTATAGACATTGGATTTATGATACATTATAATCTGCCTAACATCGGACTCCCCATGCAACCTCTCTACCTCTCTACTATTTAGCAGCTATTCCGCACCCCCCCGGCACCTGTCTCTTACCCATTGACTACCTCAATTTACATTTTCACTGACTGGTTTTCTCGCATGTATACTGGCTCTTCTGGCTTCTTTACTATTCCATCCAGGAAGAGGATGGATCAACTGCAGATGCTTTGTCAGCTTGATGAAGGGTATTGGTAACTGGAAGTTTGTAAAGAAGAATTTTTCCAACTATTTGAGTTGGTCTAATAAAAGATCTCAAATTTACCCAAAGAATCTTGTCTGCCTATGTCCTTAGACCAAAACAGCTACAACCTATACCTGTGTAAGATTACTGCATTGTAAAATAATGTGCAGTAAGCTTTCCCTGGGAGCATGTGTAAAATATGCCCACTGGGAGCAAATTTGCTCCCGAAGGGAGCAGTTCAGTGCAGGGCTACTCCTGCCCTGCTCTTCCCCACCACCCCACAGCAGCCAGGGGGAGCTCTGGGCTGGCAGGGGGCACTGGGGTTAGGCCTGGGCTCTGGGGGGTGTGGGGGAGCTGTCCTGCCTCTAGAACAGCTGCCTCCTGGCCTTGCAACCTGATCTGCTGATTGGGGTGGGTGGGGCTGGGTGGCAGTTCCCCCACTCCCTGCTGCCTGGGCTGACTCAAAGCTATTTGCTCCCTGTCAGCTGTCTACACACGTGCTACTGCATGGCTAATCTAATACCTGTATCTATAGGTAGTAGCCAACCACACGGTAGACTAATCTACTGTGCAGTAAATGCAGTGCATTTGTAGATGGTGATGCTTTACTGCACAGATTAGTCTACCATGCAGTAAGTTGTTTCATGTAGATGCGCCCATTGGATGTATTTAGTGCAATCTCTTTATACTATATATATAATATATTCCTGGCACAAAAGGCATGCAGGAGTTCCCTTCTTGTAGATCTCCATTCAAATGTTAATGTTCACTTTCCAGGAAAGTGCTTTGCTTCAAGAAAGGACTCTGGTAGTAACGATCAAGATGATGCTTGGCACAAACTTTCTAAAAAACCACCATTCACAAGACCATAGCAGTTTCTTCTGAAAGTAAGTACTTGGACATTTGCCATGAAAAAATAACTTGTAAGGGTGAAGTTATACATTACACTTAACATTCCACAGATGTAGTATAGTCTAAGTCACTTTAAAATTAGAATGTGCTGCGAGTAGTGGCACATTAAGGGTCAATACTATAGGGTTAATGTTGTTTCTTGCATTTATAATTCTGACTTGACACTAAAGGGCTGGTGAGCAGAGGTGTGGCAAGGAGTCAGGACACCTGGGGCACTTATACAGGTATGTTTTAGTTCTTGGATGCGCTGGAGATCCACCGATTCAGAGCAGACTTGATTAATTGAGTCTGCTCCACATGGGAGCTGATGTACACTGCACTTTCCTGCATGCGGTTGTATAACTGGTGAAATGCGTGTCAGTACTGAGAAAATGGTGGAAGTGCACTGTGTGTTTAAACTAAAGCACCTCTGAGGTGTGTTAGTTCAAAAGTGCACTGCTCCCATTTTCTTTACACTTTTCTTGATACACATTTTGCTGCTTATACAGCTGCAAGTGTCACAGCTCTGGGAGGTTTTCATGCAGTGCTTGAATGTTTAAAAATACCCCTGGGCTGTATCCCTGCTTTGACTTGGGGAATGCAGGGCTGAGAGGTGGAAGTGGTACATCCTGGGTTGCAGGAGGGTTGCACATTGCTACTTTTATCTCTGTGGAGTAGACTGAAGTTACCCTAGCATGAGCTGGGTAGCATGGCCCAGAGCTAACACTTGTTTCAAGTGGCATAATTTTGAGATTTTCAGAGTGCACTTAGCACAAGCTAATGATATTTAATGATAGAAAATTAGGGTTACAAGAGACCTCAGGAGCTCATCTCGTCCAACTCCCTGCTCAAAGCAGGATCATCCCAGCCAAAGCTTTGTCCAGCCAAGTCTTAAAAATTTCCAAGGACAGAGATTCCACTACCTCTCTGGGTAACCTGTTTCAGTGTTTTACTATTCTCCTAGTGGGAAAATTCCTCATAATATCTAACCTAAGCTTCCCTTGCTGCAACTTGAGACAGTTGCTCCTTGTTCTGTCATTTGCTACCACTGAGAACAGTTTAGCTTTATCCTCTTTTTGAATCCCCCTCCGGGTAGTTGAAGGCTGCTAATAAATCCCCTCTCATCTTGTTTCCTCTAGACTAAATAAGCCCAATTCTCTCAGCCTCTCCTCAGAAGTCATGTGCCCCAGCTGTCTCACCATTTTTTGTTGTTTTTTGCTGGACTCTCCCCAATATAGCCACTTTCTTTCTGTAGTGGGTATCCCAAAACTGAACCCAGTACTCCCCAGCGCTGAATAGAGGGGAATAGTCACTTCCCTTTGACCTGCTGGCAACACTCCTGCCAATATAGCTTGGTATGCTGCTGGTAGCTTTCTTGGCAACAAGGACACACACTGTTGGCTTATTCACCTTATTGTCCACTGTAACCCCTCGGTCCTTTTCTGCAGAGCTGTTGCCCAGCCAGTCCGCCCCCAGCCTGACTGATGCATGGGATTATTCTGTCCTAAATTCAGGAGTTTGCACTTGTTCTTGTTGAACCTTATGGCTTAATCTTCCAATTTGTCTAGGTCATTTTGGATCCTAGCCCTACTCTCCAGCATATTTACTACTCCTCCCAGCTTGTCATTTGCAAACTTGCTGAGGGTGCTCTCTATGTCATCTTCTAGGTCATTGATGAAACCACTGAATAAAACAGATCCTGGGACTGACCCCTGGGGCACTCCACTCGATAACAGCTGCCAACTAGACATCAATCCATTGGTTATTCCCCTCTGAGCTCAAGGCTCCAGTCAGTTTTCTATCCACCATACACTCCATTCATCCAGCCCGTACTTCCTTAGCTTGCCTGCGAGAATGTTGTGGGAGAACATATGAAAAGCCTTGTTAAAAGCAAGGTAGACCACATCCACTGGTTTCCTTGCACCCACATAGCCAGTCATCTCATGATAGAAGACAACCAGGTTGGTCAGGCATGACTTGCCCTTGGTGAATCCATACTATCTGTTCCTAATCGCCGCCTTTTCCTCCAAGTTCATAGAAATGGATTCCTTAAGGATCTGCTCCATAATTTTTCCAGGGACTGTGGTGAAGCTGACTAGTCTGTAGTTCCCTGGGTCCTCCTTTTCCCCTTTCTTAAATATGGGCACCGTGTTTGCCCTTTTTCAGTCACCCAGGACCTCTCCTGAGAGCCATGAGTTTTCAAAGATGATGACCCACAGCTCTTCAGTCACATCACATCAAATAGTCCTTAACCTGTTCTTTTTCCAGTGTTGGCTGTTCACCTCCTCCCCAGACTGTGCTGCCAGGCACAGTAGTCTGGGATCTGACTTTGCCTTTGAAGATTGAGGTGAAAAAGGCATTGAGTACTTTAGCCTTCTTTTGTCACTAGGTTGCCTTCCCCATTCAGTTAGGGGCCCATGCAGTAATGTATAGATGCTCATTTTTAAATGCCCTTAGTGTGGTCTAAGTGTAATATATAACTTCACCCTAACACTGTGTACAAAAGTGCTCTCTGACCTCTTACTATACCTTTAGCACTGCTCATTCTGTTGCCCGCTCTCTCAGTCTCAGGAAAAGGCCCCAAACTGGATGCTGTAGAATGATCTTGGACATGTCTTAACTTCAGTGGGGTTAAATAGGATATTCATTAGGGCCACATTTAGCCTACTCTACTAAGCAAATCAAAAGCTTGGATGTAGCTGTTGCTTACCCCAGTGATTAACTGTCTCATTGTCAATGCAGTATTTTCTATACATAAAAATAACTGAGCATAATTTGTTTTTCAGACACTAATCCACAGATATCCATGGCAGGCTAAGAGGTTAAGAGACCCATCTAGAGAACTGGAAAAAATTAAGAACAAGTCCTTTGTCTTGACCCTCAGTGTACTATTTGGATTCTTTATTATAGCATTCACCTGGAACAAGGAACTGCAGCTTCTCTCCTGGATACGGTCAGGTAGTAATAGGCATTCAGAAGTCATGGGTGGATGGCATATGTGAACTGGAGCCAACTGACAAGGATATCATAGTAGCAGAAAGAAAAATATCCCTTATTGCTGCCAGATTGATAAAATAGGGATTAATAATATTCTTTTCCCATATGACTTTCAGGAAAAATGCAACTTAGAGGTAGCCACCTGGCCTGATCAGCCATGTGCCAAACTTCCTTCCTATTTAATTTATATTTTCAAAGCCTGTTCTGAACCAGATACAATGATCAGAGCTCAAACAATGGAGCAAACTAGAGCAGGAGAAAAGCTTCCATCTGCATAGGAACCTGAGGGAGGATGCAGACTGCTGATATTCCTGGGAAACCTGATGTGCCAATAGTTTATCAACTCCTGGACAGTAGTAAGTTATTTTAATTACTTCTCTGCTGTAGTGCACGTTTCTTTTGTGCCTTACATTTTTAATTATTATGGAAGAATTTGATGCTTCCCTAGCAATGAGGTTCCATATACTGTCATTCCTTTGAGGTGAGGGTGCCAAGACTGGACAGACCAAGTGGAAGTCTGAAGGAGCAGTGGTTGTGACCATCATGGTATTGCCACCTTCACACACTCCCTAGCCTCTCAGTCGGTATGTCTACATGTGCCCTTGACTGTGCAGTTATTATTATGCAGTCATTTACTACTTGCTTTAGTAGTAGCAAGTACTAAATGACTGTGTAGTAACCACCATTATTGCACTGTCCTGGCTGCTCATGGGTCATTTCTGACCCTACTGCACAGTAGCAACAAGCTATTGTGCAGTAGTATCAGCATCACAGTGTGTGCCTGTCGATGCTATGTCACTGGAGCAACAAGCTATGTCATAGATCTACGTCTTGTGTAGATGCACCCAGTGTTGATAAGCCAACCTTATAAGACCACCTGCTTTACTTAGCTGCTTCTGCTAGTCTATAAACTCCCCCTGTAGCCTCAGCAGATGTAATCAGAACTTAATTATGAAAGAACTGTGCTGTCTTGGGTTTGGAGCAGGGGACAGGTAGACATGTAGGACTTACATGGATCTAGGGAGACTCTATGGAGCAGGAGGAATGATTACCTTACCAGTTTCAGGAAGGGTATCCCTGTTTTTCCTGATGGAAAATAATCAGTGAGAACTCACTTTTTTTTTTTTTCCTTTTTTTTCCAGCCCTCTCAGTAAGTTTTCCTTATGTAGGGAATGATTTAGAACATTGTGAATATTATTTAGATGCATTACAGTTGTTGCTTTGGATGGAAAGCCCAAATTCTCCTTGGTAAGAGAGTCCCTTGGACTTTATGCAGTTGTTCATATTTGGAGCAATGTGTATAAAGCTGACCTGTTTGAAAGGCTTCCTTTCAATCTCTTTTTTTTTTTTTCCATCTCTCTTTTTAAAGTTTTGTTTTCTGCTTTGTTTTCCCCTCTGATTTAATATCCCGGCTACTTAGATGTACCTGTTTGTAAGAACATGTACTATTCTTCAACAAGACCTCTTTCTTTTAGTCTGAACAAACAATTCCTAGGAATATTTTGATTTCAGATCTACCCTTTAATTTAGTTGAATAATGGTTGCATTTGACCAAAAATAAACTAGGCTATGATAAGCCAAAACTTTATATGCTTCACTGGATTTAATTGAGCTCTGTTCTTCCTCTATATGACTATTATTGAAACAGAGATCACATGAGACCTGTTTTTTCCTCAGTCTTTGTTCTTTATAAGGAATCACTAGGCACAAACAGCGATGAATAGGGTATTTAAAAACTGGGTACAAGATTCTCATACCTTTATTCATGCTAAATATTTATAGTCCATGATTATCCCTATTTAAATCAATGGGATTGCTTGGAGTACCATAGTGGTAAAGTTAAATAAAGGTATCAGAACAGGGCCCAATGACCTTATTCAGGTAAGGTGCATGCATCTTGGAGAAAGAAATAAATCACAAATCCCTGAAAGCAAGTACCCAAGGTCTCTTTCTAGCCCTGTATTAGATTATCTGTATGATCTGGGGATAATTACTTAGGTCCAAATTTACAGACATGGCTTTTGATCTCAGTTGCATCAGTCTTCAGGTGCCTGCCTGCAAGAAAGGTTTATGGAATCAGGCACTAATTTTTTAGGTGATAATTGGATAGAAGCCTAATGGAGACAAGAACCTCATTACTACTAGGTAGCCAAAATATAAAGACAAAATGGATTTGAATGAAGTTAATTAACAGATTCTTTCATGCTGCATGAATGTAACAAGGCCAAATGCTATGTGTCACGTGTGATCAGGCCACCTCCAAAAAGCCGATGGACCTCCCCAACTCTGCTGTCAGGTCTAACCTAGGAAAGCAATATTTTTTTGTTGCAACATTTGCAGCAACCTTAAGGAACTTCAAACCTGAATGGTGAGTTTGCTTTGGTTTTAGAGGATTCTGCGTTTAAAGGGAATTAAGAGGAGATTAAATTTCTTTGTTAATCGGTTGATTGAACTTTGTCCCTTTTACTTTGATGCCAAAGCAGTCAGCAAGACTTCCATTTTGGCTTAAATAATGTACTTTGTGTTTAGGTTTCACTAGGTCAGATGTTAGTTTTACATATAATTCAGTTACATTGTTTCATAATGTTAGTAAATATGTTTATTTTAGTAAGCTGCTTATTTTTATTGGAATATTAGCTGTTTGCAAATCAAGCATTATTGTATTAAATTGTTTAATGTAGACACAAGTGAGTACTCTGAGGTGGGGTGACTGGTACATGTGATTGTTCCATCCTAAGTGCAGGACTTTGCACTTGCCCTTGTTGACCCTCATGAGATTCTTTTTGGTACAATCCTCCAATGTGACACTCTGCATCCTAGCCCTACTCTCCTCCAGTTTGGTGTCATCTGCAAACTTGCTGAGGGTGCACTCTATGGCAACTCCCATGTTGTGTGGCAGTGCACCTTTGGATGCTTGCCACTTTAATGGCTGGAGCAGCCAGCTGGCAGACGCCTGATTAAGGTGGCCATTTTCAAACAAAGGCCAGGCAGATAGTCAACAGTGAGCAGCCTGTTGCTACTTCGGCTACACTACCTGGCTGAGCAACTGCTTGGAACACCTTGAAGGTAAGGGTAGGAGCTATGGGGATGGAAGGAGGCTTCTGGTCCTGGGCATGACCTGAAACTGCACCCTGCTGGGGTAGGAAGGCCTGGAGGGACTGCCTGTGGTGGGGCAGTATCATTCAAATGCTAGGACCACAAAGCTCCGCAGTGAAAGGTGAGGGGAGTCTTAAAAACTCAGCCCCAACAACCGCGTGGGTAACCCTGTAGTAGGGCCCAAGAAGGCAGACCCATATAAGAGACTAGGCTAGCTACTCAGGAGCCAGACTTGAGGCACCCTCAAATAATCAATGGGTCAAAAGGGCCAGAGCGCCCACCATGAGGGATGCCTAGAGCCAGGGGGCCTGGGGTTCTGACTGGCCTAGAGACAAGGCCAGGGCCTGTGTGGCCAAAGGTCCCAGAGAGGGGGCCAGAGTGGGAGGGATCTTGGCAGCCCAGAATGAGGGTGGAGTAGGCCACCTGATTAGGAGGGATCTAGTTGTGGTCCAGACTAAAATGTCATGGGGCCCAGTGTGGAGCCAGAACCGTTAAGACCTTATGATGCCATCTGTGAGGAATGGGCCATGGTATAGGGAAGGTACGGAGCCATGGCTAGTGCCCCTCTGGCATCTGGGCATAGAATGGGCAGCCTGGCACATTTTATCACCAGTTACAGAAACAGCAAAGTAACGGCAGGCGAGACTAGGTGGACTGCCCTATGCAGACAGGTGGGTTTGGGGTTGAGCTTGAGACCTGGCCTCAAGCTTGCCCCCTGTCACATCCACTGGTTTCCCCTTATCCACAGAACCAGTTATCTCATCATCAATCAGGTTGGTCAGATATGACTTGCCCTTGGTGAATCCATGCTGACTGTTCCTAATCACCTTCTTTACCTCCAAATGGTTCGAGATGAATTTCATGAGGATCTTCTCTATGATTTTTCCAGGGACTGAGAAGAACCTGACTGGTCTGTTGTTCCCTGGATCCTCTGCATTGGGATTTAATCCTCAAATAAAGCTCAGAGAGGGATTTGGAGAAAGAAAATGAAATGAGAGCAGCAGTTTATTAAAATCTTTTATGCAGATTAATAACATGCATTAAATGTGCACAGAGGCACAGGGATATCATTGTTGTGTTTGTCAAAGATATACTACATTGCTGTCAAGTATCTGTATAAAATCCATGTAGATGCACCTATGTGCAAGCTAAACTTGAGTCTTGCCTTCTACATGAAGAATGCTCTCTCTAATTCTGTTCTGGTCTATCTGCTTAAGGAATGGTGGATGCAGAGGAAAGGGACATAACAGGATCTCTTTAAGGAAACAAAAGGTGGCAGGCAAATAAGCTGGGGAATGGAGTCCAGGTGGTAATCAGATTGCTATCTTCTGCACAGGATAAAAGCTAGTTGACTTTCACCTTCAGGGAGAAAAGGGATTCCAGGGAGAATAGGGAAACTTAAGGGCTTGCTGGTGAAGGGCTCAGGGGAAGAGTGGGGAGCTCTATGCCAAGACATTCTTCCTGCATTCCTGGTAGATGGCCAGAGGGCTTAAGCTTTCAGATGCTGCTAGGAAAAATCAGAAAAAACCACCTCAGCAGAGAGAGGATTAAGATCTTTGCATCAAAGGTTGTGCGCCAGTCAGGAAGCTAGAGGAGGCTACTTTGCTAGCCCTTAGAAAGGGAACAGTATCATTAAATACTTCTATTAGAAAAATCTGGTAGGAAACTGAGAGGCAGAACCATGCTGTGCTGTGAGGGAGTGTGTTCTGGTATGGCACTGGGTTGTTAACTGAAAATGCCAATTAAATTACTTTCTTGCTATTTACATGGCATGAAAAAATGTCATTAATATGTGCAATACAAAAACACCCCTTCAACAAAATGAATGTTTTCTATTGGGCATGAAACATCACATTAATGGTGTAATTCCAGCTACAGATGTGATGCCCATTTCTACATGTATGGAACAGTACTCAAAGCAGTCCTCATTAGACTGAAGACACCTCTTGGAAAATGCCAGCTCCTAGTTTCACTTGATTTTCAACTGAGAAAAATAATGGAGCAATTCTTCTATTGCAAAGAACTCAGAAAGACCCCCAACAGGTCAGAATACTTTTAACATTCTGAATTCCTTTTAGAAGTCTCTTGATTTATCTTGTGAATCATGTTTGAATGCCAACATTGTCTGGCACTCCAGAACACCCTTAAAAGAATCTCACAGCACCCCAGGGTGTTGCAGTACCTTGGTGGAGAATCACATATGGAGTGTCAATATAAGCAAAGTATTTATTATCTGTGACTGTATGACCAAAAGCCTTTAGGGCTTCTTATACTTTTAAAGCTCAGCAATCTCATCCTCCACTGAATTGAATGGGATATGAGAGCACTGTACTGGTCAGGACCCAACTCAGTTGTCACCCAAGACATAAGATTATGAAGCAGCTAGCCAGTGAAAAAATCTTGGCAAATCAATAATTAATGGTTTGGGGAACTTATTTATACCTCATACATCCAGTTATTTTATGAACTTAAGATACAACTGTAGTCCTCAGGGTTACTAAATTGGCCATTCATTGACAGGATCAGGACACCTGTTACAAACCTTGTCTGGAAGCAGCCATGGAGCTGTTAATAGGCAATGGATTTGCCTTTGCAACACCACAACTGTGCTTTGAAGATTGGCCATATGCATCACCAAGTGCTGGTACTTCCAGGCTGTGTGCAGAGTGGGAGATCAGGGAGTGGGGACATTAAGGGAATGGAGACGTTTAAAGGGACATTTTTATGTAGGAGGTTTTTTTGACTGCTGAATTTGAGCATGCTAAGGAGTACTTGATGCAGCAGTAGAGAACCTCATGTGGGCAGGAGGAGAGGTGGGTTTGGTGACTCTACAAGAACTGCTTAAAGCACAAATTCTGAGTTGCAAGGAAATACTGTTGGGCCAAGATTTTGCATGCAGGCTTGGGGATTTCTTTTGTTGTTGGTATGAAGAAATGTTTGAAGAAACACCAAGAATGTGGAGTTAACATTTTGCTCTTCCATGTAGAATACTTAGCATCTGCATACACATAGAACCGATTTTTTTTTTTTTTTTTAAACGGGACAGCATGAATAGTGTTAGTACTATTAACAGTAATTATATTTACTCTGCCATTGCTAATTGCTGTGCATATCATAGTTATCAAAGTGCACCACCTAGGGGTTTAATTTGATACAGTAAGATGCTACATTGCAAATAATTTCACTGCTTGTAGCTAAAACCTAATTACAAACTAACTTCAGCTGGAAAATATGACTCCAGAAAGTCAAATGAAATCCCCAGGAAAGGACAGTGGGCCAAACTTTGCTTTATTCTGTGGTTAGTCATTTACAAGCCTATTTGCCAAGTAGCAAAGCTGCAGGTTAGATCTGGAAATAAGGTGGTAATACGCTACAGTGAAGACTAGTTATCAATGCTCAGGTAGAAGACACCTGAGTGGGTTTTGGTTTGCTGCCTGTGTGGCAGGGATGGAAAAGTTTCAAGTTAAGATCAGTTTGGATTATTGTATGAATAAGCAGACTGTCTTGAGCCAGCACAATTAAACAAGTTTGACAAGAACAGACTCTCATGATCTATTTTGAATTTTTCCTCCTTGTATTTCCTAGAAATACCTGCAGAACAGTTTGTTCAGAACCGTAAAATGCATTAAAGAAATTGAGAGAAACTCCCTTAGGACCTAAGAACCATCATAAAACTTACCACCTTCTACTCTAAGTGCAAAGTGTAATACTTCATTCTGTCTTCCCACATAAAAATACTTGAGGGAAGATTCCTTACTAAAACAAAATGCTGCATTGTACACCAAATTGTCCCCTGGAAGAGAAGCTTAGAGTGGGAATGAACTGTATGTGCAAGATGTTAGTCATGTTGCTTAACTCATGACTGAAGGGTGTTCAGTCAGATGCACAGTGGTGAAGCTGATGTCAGAACTTCCATAGAAAATAATTCCCCCACTTGGAAACACGCACACACATGCAGTTGCAAAGACAGATGCTAGAATATTTCAGAACCTGAAACTAAATGTAGAGGCTTTAAGGATGTACTGTGGGTAGACAGCCTTTCTAGGGACACACACGCCTCAATTCCTATCCTTGCTGTGTGTTCATTTTCCTGACAAACTCTTATCAACTATTTGCCTTCAGGATCTTCCTGTGCTCTGTTAATCTCTGTGAACCCCGATGTTTAGGGGAATATCCGCAGCTCCGTTCCACCCCTACACTGTGGCCTAAGCCTCACAGATGGCATCCCAGGAAGCTAAACTCAGCCATTCCCTTTGCTCATTAGCTGTGGCCCCCTCTCTGTGATCTTTGGCTCCCCAATAGACCCCGGCCCCGTCTCAGGCCAGTTGGGACCCTGAGCTTCTTTGCTCTGTGGGCATCCCTCACAATGGGCCCCTGACCCTTTTGACCCCTCTCTGGGTCCTGGCCCCAGCATGGACCGGTCGGGTACCTTGGGTCAGGTCTAAGCTGCTTGGCTCCAAGGTGTTCCTGGCAGAACTCAATAGAGAGGTGTTTCTCCTCTGCTGGCTGATCATGAGCTGCCCTCAGCTCGGGGAACTGGGCCTTAAAATGGCCACCCTCATCAAGCATCTGCCCCTCCCTGGCCCAGTCCTTAAAGTGGTAGACGCTACCAGTGCCCTGCCACAACGTTCTTTTCACCTGTTCGTCTTTTCCTCTTCTGCCTGTTGATGAGCTGTTTCAAAGCGTTGAGGTTCCTCCCAAAGAGCCTTTCTCCAGTTTGGTCGGTCCTGAGCAAGGGTTTCCCAAATGTTGATGCCTATGTTACACCTCTTCATATTTGCCTTCAAGGTGTCTTTCAAGTGCTTTATTTGCCCTCTGCTACTTCACTGACCTTCTTTCAGCTGTGAGAAAAAGATTCTCTTTGGAAGGCAGGAGTCGGGCATGTGAGCACCATGACCTGTCCAGCGAAGTTGGTTTTGAATGATCCTCTATTCCTCAATGCTGTTGGAATGTGCTTTGGCCAAGACACTGATGTTTGTGCATCTATCCTCACAAGATCCTTTGGATTAGCTGGGAAGGCACCGGTGGTGGTACTTTTCCAAGCTCTTAAGATGTCTTCTCTATGTGGTCCACATTTCTGAGCCATACAGCAGAGTTGGAATGACAATAGCTTAATAAAACAAAAGCTTCGTTTCAGCAAGGATGTCATGATTTAAGAAGACTCTCTTACTCGGATGTCCAAAGGCTGCGCTTTCACATTTCAAGTGGTGTTGTATTTCCACTTCAATGTCTGCCTTTGAAAGATGGCTTCCAAGATGGGTGAAGTGATCCATGTTCTCCAGCAATTCTCCGTTGATTTGAAGGGGGGCGGGGTGGTTCTCCATTTGGAGAAATTTGGTAAAGAACTTGCATTTTCCTGATGTTTAGAGTTAGGCCAATACTCTAGTAGACTTATGAGAATACATTAAAAATAGTTTGGAGGTCCATTTCAGATGAGCAATGACAGCATTGTCATGCACATACTGGAGTTCCATTATGGATGTTGTCGTGGTCTTTGTTTTCAACTTGAGTCTGTTGAGGTTGAAGTCTTCCATCCTTCCTATACACAATTTCAAATCGAGGTGGGAGCTTTCTGTCAACCAGGTGCCTTATGGTGGAGATGAAGATGGAAAATAAAGTTGGAGCAGTGACGCAACCTTGCTTCACTCTAGTTTTCACCTCAAGTGGTTCTGTTTGATTCCCATTGCTGAGAACTCTTGCTGACATGTTGTCGTGGAGAAGTCAGAACACTGATGAACTTGTTTGGGCAGCCAATTTTGGACAGGATTTTCCACAGGGCTTTGTAGTTTACAAAATCGAAGACTTTAGAGAGGTTGATTTTTTTTTTTTTAATTTTTTTTGCTCATGACACCTCCTGGATTTGATGTACTATAAAGATCATATCCGCAGTTCCTCAAGATGTCCAGAAAGCAGTTTCAGACCAAGTTTCTTCTGCAAGTGGGAGAAAGCGGTTAGCAAGGATATGGGCAATGACTTTCCCAGCAGTGGCCAACAAAGAGATGCCTCGGTAGTTTCCACTGGAGTCATAGGTGCAACTTGCCAGGAAGACTGGTGGGGCCAGGGTCACTTGACCAGGAGTTGGCAGGGCTGGGATGAAATATAAGTGAGGGCCTGAGCCAGATCACTCGTTTTGGCCCAGGAGGCTGAAGGTGAAGGAGGACTG
>NW_005842346.1:1538365-1542632 GCF_000455745.1 Alligator sinensis
GGGGAATCATGGCTGAAGATAAGCTGGAAGGCCTGGGAGATGTTGAAGCCTTGCTAGCAGAGAGAATAAGACCTCAGGCAAGAAAAGGTATGGTACGCAGCTGGTAGGCTGAGAGTTTGTTGTAGATGGAGGGCATATGCTTTTCATTAGAGTGAAATCCAGAGGACTAGAGCCATTGGTCTCTGGGGAGGAGGAGGTCCTGATTCGGGGTGTTTGTGGACCTGGTGTTGGAGACGGATTCTTCATTATGCATCTGAGGGGGGTTAATCCTCTAATAATCTCTCCCAGTAAAAGGGGATGGTCTCCTAATACCTGTAACCCAAATCTGCAGCCTGGCTTTGGCTAGCAAACGGACAGGTTTCTCTCACCAACCACGGTTTTGCCAGCTATGGTTTTGAACATCCATGCTTAATATTCTACATACCATTTTGGCTACCATGGTACACAGTTTTGAGTAACCCCAGTTTTCCGTGGCCACGCATCAGCCTACCACCTGCCATTTTTCCCATAAGCCTTTTGTCTTGCCAACCATGGGAACTTTCAGAAACCTAACCCCAGCAGTTGGTGAGGGGAACCTGTAATCACATACTTCAGTCAGAATTGAACAGCATAAAGATATGTTATTAACAACTAACAGGAACTGATAAACATAGTACCACACACGCATGGAAACCTGTAATGAATGTATGTATGTATGCAAGCAAGCTTACAGAGGGAAAACAAATACCAACAAGGAACAAAAGGGAAATAGAGATCAAATATATCCTGTCTCTCTCCCCCTTATGTAGCAAGAAACCCTTTTGTCTGCCCCCCTCTCAAATGTGAAACTCCTCCATATGGCAAAAGCCCCTCTTTTAGTATTTGCCCCCTTTTGGGGATGCTTTCTCTTTTCTACCTTTTCTTCCTTCCTTTCTTTTTCTTTTATCATATCTTTGTTATTTCTATATAAGGTATATTTGTAGTGAAAATAGAGCTTGTAGATGCTTTTACAAATGTACTTTAAGTTTAAAAGTAAGTTGTATCGTGTAACAATGTTAGCAAGAGCAGGAATCTCTGTATGGAGCAGGTCCCTGAATGAATCATGGTTGATCATGTAACGCAGTAGCTAATCTGGATAAGTATGTTAATGAGTGGCAATTAACACTTACAAAATCAGAGACCAAGGAGAAGAAAGAATCAATAAAGAGCCAGGAATTCCTGGAAACTTCATTGTTAAAGGTACAGAAGCCCCCGTTTGCACTAATCAATGCTGGAAACAGACCCTTGGGGCTGAAATACTCCCTGATCAACCACTTCCAGAGCTCTGTTCATCATGGCAGTGAATCGATCAAAATTCATCAACGGACTCCTGAGACTGCATGTACATGCAGACGTGACCCCTGGGGCTGATAGCTGCCATCCAGCAGCTACCAAGAGGGACATCCCTCAAGGTCAATGACCCCTGGATTGGGTAAGCCCAAGAACTGGGGAGTCACCAAGTCTGCCAGAGAAGGATAAAAGGCAGCAAAGAATGACCCCCCTCTCCCCCCCATCCCCCATGGTGCCCTCTTTGACCTGACCAGTACACTGCCTGTCCAGCCAGAAGGACCAGCCGGTGCCTCCCTTCTGCAGCAATGTCATACTGAAAGAAGCCTCGACTGGCCATCAACAGTGGACTCCAGCACTTGGGGCTAGGTATATGTTGACACCAGTGCTTAGCGTTCAGAGCTAGCTACTGCGTGAGTGCGTGAGTGGATCAGCACCAAGTTTATGGTCTGACTTTTGCATCCATCCAGTAAACTAGAATTTTATGATGATCCTGTGAGTTGGTGCTTTGTAGCCAACACTTAGTTGCAGTAACTTTGCAGCCACAGTTTAACTTCACGCAAACTCACTCAATACTGGAGTGAGGCACCCTGTTTCACTCTTCCACCTCCCTCCAGGAATTCTTTCCTTACTCAGGGACTCAATTGCTCAAATTAGGGGTAGGGTAATATGTTACCCTCATTTGCTTTCCTTCGACTGTGCTATAGTCTTGGTCATCTGGGCAGGGTTCTGGGTCAGGTGGCACCTGGGGAGTCTTGCTCCACACCTAGAGGAAAACTCTCTTCTCAGAGCTCCACACCAAACACCATTGACCCAGACACAGACAGATTCAGGCATCAGCAGTCATAAACCTTACATGAGCACACAATAATGAACAATTGAACTCCCACAGTATCAGACACCAACTGAGCCCAACTCTCTTACCCATGCATCAATCTCGCAAAATCCCACTTGCACACCAAACCTCAGATTCTAACCCTTTTATACACTCCAAATCACACCACTTCTACAAACCAATCAAATACTCTGGGGCTGGCTACATCAATCATTTTCCTATCCAATTCATTCAGGAGATGCTCTTGTTGTTCAAAACTGTGGATACATACTTATCACAGAGGGTCATTTATACACTTTTGGCACCAACATTGCTCCTAACTGAACTCTACTGCACGTGCTCAAGACTAGAAGAAGGGGTCATGGTTCAGGAATTCAATGTTTTTTTATTCCTGACCCAACCTTTACTGAGCATGCGTGACTTTAACTAACTTACTTAACTTATGAAAACTTAACTTACAACAAATTGCTAGCTAGTAGACCTGTGCAAAGCAGCAAGTATTTGGTTTGGATTTGGACTTGGCAGATTTGGAGGGACAGTAATTCAATTCAGTGATTTGACTCACTATCCCGATTCAATTCAGCTGATTTGGACTGGGAGATTTGGCACCAATTTGGAGATTTAGCCATGGACTATACAGGCAGCAGTCCTTGATGACGCTGAACATAGCTGTCTCCAGCTGGTAAGTCTGTTGTGGTGGGTAGAGGGGCAGGTAGATCAATGCCCCTACAGTGAGGGAGGGATTGGGGCTGGGGCTTGGATAAGCTGCCTAGCCAGGATGGGGGGAGGGGGGAGATGGCACAGGACTCGAGGAGGTTGCTCCCACCACTGTGTGCCACCAGTCCAGGAGCTGTTCTTCCAGTGGCCCTCACTGCTCGTCTGGGAGGGTGTGGGAGTAGGCATGTGACCCCAGATCTGCGTGGGCAGGCTGGGCTAGACTGCGTGGGGTGGGCTGTGGCTCTAGGAGGCTAGCCTCAGCTGCTCACTGGCAGGCTGTGCTCCATGGAGCGGGTGCAGCCAAGGCTGTGCTCTGGGCGGCTAGGCCCAGCCACTGCCTGGAGCGCAGCCCTGGCTCTGCCCTCCCCTCAGAGCACAGTGGAGCAGGGGCTATTGGGGGGCTGTGGCCACCCTAAAATTCCCCATAGCCTCTCCTGCTGGCCCTCCCCTGATCTGGGTGTACGTACCCACTCCCCTTCCCTGCCACTGCTCACCCAGATGGGGCAAAGCTGTGGCTTGTCCAGGAGGAGTGGGGAGGCTGGAGCAGCTTCTGCCACTGTGTGCTGCTTGTCTGAAGCAGCGCAGCAGCACTGTCCCGTGTCTCCCTGCCCCAGCCTTCCACCACCCATCTGGAGCGCAACCCAGGCCAGTCCACTCTGTAGATCTGGGGGTGCATGCTTGCTCCCTTGCTGGTGAGAGCCACTGGAGGAGTGAGAGCCACCAGAAGAGCATCTCCTGGACCAGCAGCATGCAGCGGGAGCACAGTGGTGAGAGCCTTCCTCCCCAAATCCTGCATCCTCCTGCCGTGGCTGGGCAGCTTGTCCCAGCCCCAGCCACAATCCCTCCCTCACTGTGGGGGCTTTGATCTGCCCTCCTCATGGCTGAATCTCCGAATTCATTTGGAGGCTTCAGAAATGATTCAAACCTTTTAATGGGTTGCCTGATTCTCCTCTGCTGAATCTCCTCTGAATCGAATTGGCTACTGAAGCTTTGCACAACCCTACTAGCTAGGCCAGGGACACTACAGCTGGTGACCTAACCTAGGGATGTTGGAGAACCCCAGGGAACATACCTGGGTGGAAGAAGAAACCTACCTACAATTGACCAGAGCAGCTGGTTGAGCTGCAGGAGACTGAGGCTGATGGGAGCCCCTTTACAGACTATGAATTCAGGTGGTCTGGGTCTAGCTTTTCTGGGCTCTTAAAGGTGCAGAATCTAGATGATGGCTGGTGTAGCAAGTTACAATCTTCAGGGGTGTCTGCAAACCTCCTGGAGACTAAAAATTATAGTTTCTTTTTACCCTGCTCACTCTCTAGGGCTAGTCACCCCTTCAGTTGTCTGCCATGCCTTTCTGCATTTTATGCTTATAAATGGGAGGCTGCCCAAGGGCATCCCATACCCGATCTCCTT
>NW_005842347.1:0-16231 GCF_000455745.1 Alligator sinensis
GACCTCTGGAGATCCCTTCTAGCCCTACTTCCCTATGCTTCTTGTTTTATTCAGGGTCAAAGTGAGGTTGATTTAGCTCCCTTGTATCGCTACAGAATCAGAGCTGTAATAGTTACACTGTAACTGATGCATGCTCCCAAGCAGCAGCCCTCCCTCTCCTTTTAAAGCAGCTAAAAAGTATGGTTGCCTATCCCCAGAGATTGCCCACTCTTAATTCAGCCTATCTTTCTGAAGAGAGAATCAAACTTTGGACTCATAAAAAACAGCTCATATAGGTCCCCCTAAATTTGAGGATCTCCAAATATAAAGAAAAATCTCAGCTTTCATTCTGAAAAAAGTAAAAGCCTCAACCCTTTTTAGGTGCTTCAGAAAAGTAAGTTGATACCAACTAATTCTAGAGTGTACACCTCATCACTAATTTTGTCTGCATATCGCAGATCTTCTAATTGCTCTTTATAGCCAATACAAGTTTATGCTGTGGACCCCTTCACATTTTGCAAAGGTCTCATATCATTTTGCAGCTGTGTGAGTAATGCTACTCAGCCAGCAATTGATGATAAAAGCATAAGAGCCAAAACATGCACTCTCTCAAGACAAGAGCTAGATCTTCCATCAAGATGCCAGTGTTTCTTGTGGCTACAAGGATTGGTAGCCTCATAGCATCAAATGGTATCAAGACTGAAAGACATGGGGTCAGAAGGAAAGCAGACTTAGCTTCATGGTGAGGGCACTCACTTGGAAGATGGAAGAACCTAGATTTCTAGGATCAGGACTTCTTAATTTCTTTAGGCCAAGGGCCCAGCTTTAATGAGAAGGATGGGAAAGTGCCTCCCCTCCACACTAGCCTATAGCCTAGTTGGGAGACATTGGCTTGAATTCCCTCGCTCTAACAAGAACCTGTAACTCAGGTATCTATCCAGTTACATAACTGATTGAATCATCATCCTCAACAAGCAGTCATCAATGGCTCAATGTCTAGTTGGGCAGAGGTATCAAAAAGAGGTCCGGGGGGGTCTGTCCTGCATCCTGTATTGTTTAAGATCTTTATTAATTAATAGGATGATTGCACTGAGCAAATCTATGGTTGATACTGAGTTGGTTTGAGCTGCAGACCTTCTACAGGGGAGGCCTATGATCCAGAATGACCTGGACAAGCTGGAAAAATGGTCTACAATCAGTCGGATGAAATTCAACAAGGACTTCTTTATCAGCAATTTGGACAACGTGGTGAAAAGCAACCTGTTCAAATTTGCTGATGATACCAACATTTGGGGTGAGGTGGGCACGCTAGTAGGGAGGGAAAGACTGCAGAAAGACCTGGATAGGTTGCAAGGGTGGGCTAACAAAAACAGGATGCGTTTCAATACGGACAACTGCAGGGTGCTGCACTTGGGCAGTAGTAACCGGCAGCACACTTATAAGATGGGAAACTCCCTTCTTGAGAGCATGGGGGCAGAAAGGGATCTTGGAGTCATTATTGACTCCAAGATGAACGTGGGCCAACAATGCGAGTTCACAGTTGGCAGGGCTAACCAGAACCCATCGTGCATCCACAGGTGCATCTCAAGTAGGGCCAAGGAGGTGATCCTCCACCTCTACGCAACACTGGTCAGGCCACAGCTGGAGTACTGTGTCCAGTTCTGGGCACCCCACTTCAAGAGGGATGTGGACAACATTGAGAGGGCCCAGAGGCGGGCCACCCAAATTATCCAGGGACAGCAGGGCAGACCCTACAATGAGAAGCTATGGGACCTGAACCTGTTCAGCCTTCACAAGAGAAGGCTGAGGGGGGACCTTGTGGCCATCTATAAACTCACTAGGGGGGACCAGAAGGGTTTGGGGGAGACCTTGTTTCCCCTAGCGCCCCCCGGGATAACAAGGAATAATGGCCACAAGTTGCTGGAAAGTTGGTTTAGATTAGACATCCATAAGAACTACTTCACAGTCAGGGCGGCTAGGATCTGGAACCAACTTCCAAGGGAAGTGGTGCTGGCTCCTACCCTGGGGGTCTTCAGGAAGCGGCTCGATGCCTACCAGGCTGGGGTCATTTGAGCCCAGTTTTCCTCCTGCCCAGGCAGGGGGTTGGACTTGAAGTTCTACAAGGTCCCTTCTGACTCTACTTCTATGATTCTATGATTCACAAAGGGACTGCATAACTACATGTACATATACAGATTAGGGAATGACTGGCTAGACTGCAGTACTACAGAGAAGGACCTGGGGTTTATAGTGGACCATAAGTTAAACATAAGTCAATAATGTTCTCTTGTTGCCCAAAAAAGCAAACTGCATACTGCGTTGTATCAATAGGAGTGTCACTTGCAAATCAAGGGAAGTGATTCTTCCACTCTATTCAAAGCTGGTGAGATCTCACTTGGAGTACTGTGTCCAGTGCTTGGGTTCCATGCTTCTAGAAAAGAGTCCAATAGAGAGAAAAAAAATATTAGACTTGGAGACCTGGGAAACATGACTTATGAATAAAAGCTGAAAGAACTGGGGTTATTCAGTCTGGAGAAAACTGAGGGGAGATCTGATAACAGTCTTCAAATACCAGAAGGGAGATTATAGAAAGGATGGAGATAAACCATTCCATGGCTGTAGAGGACAAGACTAGGAGCAACAGTTTCAAGGTGTAGCAGAGGAAAATTAAATTGGAGATTATGAAGAACTTTTGGACTATAAGGAATGGTCGAGCATTAGAACACTCTACCTAGAGAAGCTGTGAAAACTCAGTCCCTAAAAAATTTCCAGTAGCAGGTTAGACAGACACTTGGCTGGGATGGTCCAGTCAGGCATGATCCTGCCTTGAGCAGTGGCCTGGGCTAGATGGCCACGTGATGTTCCTTTCAGGCCTACTTTCCTATGATCCTATGAACCATTAAGCTATTATGCACAAACTGGACAGCACTGCTAATGGAGCCCTTCTAGCAACGCTAAATTCCTGGTCTGTAAGTCCAAAATAGGTTTAGGAACCCAAATGCCTGACTCCACTAAAAACAGTTCTGAGCATTCATAATAGGGTAAAAATTAGGTACCTAAATCGATTTTTGCCAGAAAACGGAGGTACTGATCAGAGGTGTAACTTGGAATCTTGGCATCCTGCACCATATGAAGGATGAAGGGTAGGGGAAAGGGGCGGAGAGAAAAAGTACCCTTACCTCCTCTTTTAGGAGCTGCTGCAGTTGTGGCAGCAGTGCCAGCTGCTGCTGCCTCAGCTCAAGCTCCACTAACTGGGCTGTTGTGGTGGTAGCAGTATCAGCAATGAGACAGGTGCTCTGGGGGCTGCCATTCCAGCAGCTAGTCTGAATCAATGCCCACAGCTGATGCCCTAGTGATTACAGTAGTGGTACCAATGGACACTCAGATGCCAGAGCAGTTAGGTGAGCATTTTGTGGCTTGCTCGCTTGGACTTTGACACCTAAAATTCTGCCTAAAAGTACAAGATAGGTCCCTAAGATTTATTTTCAAGAGTCTTAGGCATTTGGGTGCCAAAGTAATTTAATGATTTCTAAAACCTTTAACCAAGGTCAGCCTTAACATTTTGAGTGGGCATATAAATCCTGAGAAGTAAGCTACAGTGCCCCGAGGCCACACCACTCCTGAATAAGAGCATGCACAAGGGATAGAAAAGGCTCTCTCTCAAGTGCATTGACATACTATTGACTGATTTCCCCCCAACACTTTCCAGAGTACAACTGCACTGACTAGTGGTTCTCAACCATAATTGTCCTGAATTGACCAGCAGCCCATTTCAAACACTAGTTTATTTATTACAGCACTTACCTCCTTACAGAGACCAGGCAGAGGAGGTAGAGCAAGTACTTATTAGGCCTCTGTGAATAGGGAATTATTCAATTCGGATTCAGATTTGGCTGATTCAGAGGACAGTGATTCGATTCGGAGATTCAGATCATTGTCCGGATCAATTTGGCTGAATTGGCTTTGGAAGATTCAGCACCGATTCGGAGCGATTTGGTGATTTGGCCATAGACTATAGTGGGTAATCACTGAAATACCTATAACTTTGTCATTTTTTGGCAGGTTTGGATGAAAATAGCAAGGATGGTAGTCCCTTCTGAGGGCATGAAGCCTGCCACATTTAAAGGAGATAGGCACAGGGGTTTCTCAGAAACCACCTCAAGTTTCTGAAAGCAAAACTCGTGACGTGATTTTGTGTGTGCACTAAGGCAGAGCGGGATGAAACCAACAGGGATGGTAGCCTGTAACAGGGCGCCTTCCCGGTGCTGGTTAGATCTCCGCCCACCCACCTGTTTCTGGGCCAACCACCCACCCCTCTTTTGCTCAGGAAGAAACAGCTCACAAAAGGGACAGGAAGGCTGCAGATAGAGGCTTAAGTGCTGTTTCTGCATCCCTCCCCCAGAGCACTGTGATGGGAAGGGGACTCAGGGAAAAAAATCACATTCACTGGCCAGCTACGGATGTCAGTCTTTCCCTCCCCTACTCCCCCTCCCTCTTCTCAGTTTCTGTTCCCCTGCAAGACTTCCGAATCAATTCAGAGGGTGTTTTTTGTTTCCCGGTTTGATTCAGACCTGGTGATTCAGCTTCCAATTTGGGCCAAGTCTTCTCTGAACCAAATCACCGACCAAAGCTTTGCACACCTGTAGTGCTTATCTACTCATACCCCATAAGCCCCTTAAAAGGATCTCACAGGGCCCCATGATACTACATAGCCTGGCTGAGAATCAGTGGTGCAGACAAACCCTAAGAAAATCAAGACAACTCTCTACCGATGGAGAATGACCTCATTTCAAATCATAGTCATTTGCTATCAACATCTGCTGGCAAAATGGCTGGAAGCATTTGGAGCAGTCCCTGTGGCAGGACAAAAAAAGCAAACTAAGAAGAAAAGTATATTACATGATGTAAAAGTGACAACAATTTCTGTGTAACCCCTACTTTCTCCCTAAAGCATTTTACACGCTGATAAGTTCAACGTGAATATCATGCCATGCAATGATTCTTACAGATCTCAAGTCAACCTAGCAAATGTTAAGGTAACACCCCAGTGTTTCACAAGTTTCATATAGGTTTACAGAAAGACCATTACTGAAGTTTGACACATTTTCCATGTTAATATGCTCCCAGTTATAGTGACAAAAGTGCTTGGATTCAAAAGGTTAAAGAGGTTGTATTTTTTTTTCACATAACCTCTGCAAAGCAAAACAAAGAAAGCAGTGAGAAGAGTATTAAATTCTTTACCCAAATACTGTAGTAGCTAAAAATCTATCTTGACTCATCACTTAAAAACTCACTCTTTCAGTTTGGAAGTGGCTCTTTTCAAATTCCAAATTTTTCATACATGTACGTACGTGAAAACATATTATATGTATAATATGTGTTCTGTTTTATCCATACATATATAATATGTTTTCATGTATATATATGCTCTGCTGGCTGCCTATGTGTAAGTCCATCTGTTTGGCTGGGTATCTGCCCACTGAAAAGTTGGTCATACCATTTCACTAAAGCATAACTGCCAACATGTGACAGGCTTTGATGGACAGCCAACAGTTATCTCCTTCTTTAGAAAGGCAATTCTCTGAGCGTACTTGTTACTACCTAGGCCATGCAAAGATTATTTCAAGAGAAAGAATAGAAAGGACTGCTTATAGGCACTTCTTTGACAAGAGTCACTACATTGTGATGATTACCTTGGGAAATAATTCAGTAAAAAAACCCAACATATGCACCTCTAACGACAACATTTTTGAAAGGCGGCAATCCCTTTACATAAGAAATACAGGGTTAAAGTGAAGTACAAATATGTAATTTGGACAAAACTCAGAACACAGAAAGGACAATGTCATCATCAGGCAAAAGTTTGTAAACAAAACCGTAAATATCTTTCAAACACGCATTTCTTCCTAGGAATGATCAACTTCTTGATTAATACAAGATAAGGAGAGTCTGATATTAACAAGGTACACAACCGGTATCAGAACCTGAATTCAGCCCAAATCAATTGCTACACTACACAAATTGTTGCTAGGTTCCACTTTTTAATTTGGTATTACATGGATTTAATATTTATTTTATTAAATGTATGAATACAATATTAAATTTATTTTTATTAATTTTTTATTTTTATGAACACTCTCCGGTCTGAAATTTGAAGGAAACTATGGTTGGTAAAATGGTTTGGTTTTAGTTCTTCCTGATAGTATTTACAGATCAAAAAGTGTTCCACTATTTATCTTCTACCTTTTTTTTTCTTTTTCTCCAATCAGCAGTGGATTCAGCAGCAGGAGGCTGCTTCATAATCAGTTGTTACTGTCAAGGTGCCTCTTTTCCTATATGGGCAGAGATTGAAAAGAGCTCACCCACTCTCACTTGGATTTAATGTGATACAAAAGCACTCTCATATCCTGTGCGCACAAAGACAAACAGCATAAACTTGTTTCTTTGTCTGAACTATTTGCATGCGAGTAAAATGAGCCAACTATGACAGTAAATCAGCATCTCTTCTGTACCCCAGGAGGACCAAAAGATAGTAGAAAAAATCAGGCTCTTAATACTCACCATGTCACTAAGCTATTTATTGAGGTGTTTTACCAGTTATAGTTTGTTAAAAAACCCATTCAGACTCCACTGTTTCAGGGTTTAGTGATTAGAAGGAAATCCCTGCAGAGAGTTTGAAAACCGTGTGTAATGTGGAAAGATTGCCTTTCTTTTGTTAATTCTCATCATGTCAGGAGCATCTTGTATCATGATCCTTAATCACGAAACTGTTTACAGTTAGAAACTGCTGCCACATCACATTTTAATTGCCTTTACCCTTTTCGACAACAAAGCCAAGTCAGAATTAGGCAGCACTGAGAAAAAGAAAATAATGAGTGTTTGTTTTTAATTTGTTTTTAACTATTATGAGAGGAGAAATCTAGACCACGATCTAAGGAAATTCCAACCAAAGCTGCTGCTTTTACTTTGGTAGAACCGCTTGTCTCCTGACTCCATGTGCCCTAGGAAGATCTTTAACATTCAATCAAGAAGCTTGACTACTTTTTGACAACAGTCTGCAAGTAGATTTAAGTGAACTAAGACTCTACAATTGCATGGCAATGGATGTCAGTTATGCTAAGATGCAACTCCTGGTTTAAATAATAATAATAATAATAATAATAATAATGTTTCTTTTAGAAAAGTTTAAGGAAAACCTGTTTAAAGAGCAGGACACAGCACAATCCCCGCACACTGCATGACACATGCAAGAACTTCCTAGATCTCTGCAGTCTACACATAGAGAACACAAATCACCAATGGTGAATGTGAAACAAACACTATGAGAGCATGGTTACAGGAAGTAAAAGGGAATATCAGCTCGGAAATGAACTATGGAACAATACAAAACAGTCTTTTCTCAAATTTTGAGTATTGGATAAGCTTTGTGAAAGGAAAACACTAGATTTGGGCTTTAATTCCATGGATCTATACCAGTGTGACTCAGAAAAGGATTTAATCCCATATTTTGCTTTAGAGATTGCAAAGTCCTGGCTTTTTTTAAGACAATGACAACATTGCTACCAAATTTGCTCCACGTGTGTTCTTATTTTGCTGCTATGGTAGCAAGATCCAAATAGAAGAGAGATTTTTGAAGGGAGCCCTTAGATTGTGAGTGTAGGGATTGGAGGCCTAGCAATTTCAGTTGAGATCCCTCAACTATGAAACTTTACCTAGCAGATGTCAGATTTGCTTCAGGGCACAGTACAAAGCCCATCTAAGGCTGCCTATACACATGCTTGGGGTGGGGGGCAAGGTGTTTGAATAAGATCGGTTCCCAGACAGCCACCTGAATTAAGCCCCTGCATATTTCAAAATAGCCACGGGACACTTTACTTAAAGCTCATTCAATAGGTTTAGATAAAGAGCCTCCACAGACGTTTCGAAACACGTGGGGGGGTTAATACACATGATGGTGAGGTGACACTGGGGAGTTCTAATTAGAATGTGGAGCAGACTTGATTAATCGAGCCTGTTTCACCATGTTCTAATGAGAATGAGAGCGAGCATGTCTATAGGCACCCTACGGGTCAAAACGTTTACCTAAATTGGTTGTTTTGGGGAAAGATTTTGTGTCCTCTCTAGGAGAGGTGGCTGAATTCCTTTGAGTTGATATTAAGTTACCTTTTTAACACATATGATTCCAGAATATGTACACATCTAGAGAACGCAATGGGTATATTTTATGAATTAAAAATAAAGTGTTATAATTACAGTACTCAAGGAATCATAGAAAAAAACAGGGCTGGAAGGGACATCTTCCTTCCTTCCTGGATGACCTTCCAGGGCTGGAAGGTCATCTAGTGCAACCCCTTCCCCACCTCCACCCTCCCAAAGAAGGATCATGCCTATGTTAACCATTGTAGATAAGTGTTTGTCTAATCTGTTCTTAAAGATTTCCAAGGATGAAGATTCCACAACTTCCCTAAGTAGCCTGTTCCAACGCTTAACCATCCTCATAGTTAAAAAGATCTTCCAAACATCCAACCTAAATTTCTCTTGTTGCAATTTAAGACTGCTACATCTTGTACTGTCCCAAGACTATTCTCCATGAATAATCACCAGGGATCCTAGTTTTCCCTGTTTAAAAATTGCAAATTCTCTGACAAAAATAGCAAATACTCCAATTAAAACCTCCCAAATCTGCATTTTCTGTGATTAAAATGAAACACCACTATACATATAGGTATCAGTTGAGCAGAGCATTTTATTGAGATATTTATAATCTTAAAGAGATTTGGAAGCCTACCAGTGCCTCAATCATTATAATAAAATAAATTCTAAATACCAGAGGTGCACCAATACATCAGGCCGATATCGAATTGGCACAGATACAAAAAAAAATTCTGTATCGGAAATCGGCCCAATGCAGCCGATAATCTGGACGACAAATGCCCGTGGGTATGCAAAGTCACAGCACAGCACGTAGGCAGTGAGAAGCAGAGCTGGCAGTCTGGACTGCTGCATGCAGCTGGTAAGTCTGGTGTAGGGGAAAGGGAGGGGAAGAGGCGTGGGGGGGCAGATTAAGGCCCCTGCAGTAACGGAGGGTGTGGGGTTGAGGTTGGGATTGAGGCTGGGGAAGGGGCTGCCTAGCTGGGCCCGGGGTTGGGGCTGGTGCAGGACGGAGGTGCAGGAAGGGAGGGGGCAGCTCCTGCTGCTGAGCATGGCTCGTCCAGTGCTCATCTGGCAGCTCCTGCTGCTGCTCCTGTCGCTTATCTGGGAGGGCACGGGTGGGGGGAAAGGTGTGCCCCTGGATCTGCACGGGGCAGGCTGGGGTCGAGCTTTTCCCCGCTAGGCAGATCTAGGGGCACACCCCCCCCACATGCCCTCCCAGATAAGTGGTGAGAGCCACCAGACAAGCACCAGATGAGCCACGCACAGCAGTGGGAGCTGCACCCAAGTCCGTTCCCACGCTCCTCCCTGACGAGCAACGCCTCCATTCCGCCCGAGCCCCAGCTGCAGCCCACCCTGCGCCACACAGATCCTGGGGGCACATGCCCTCCCCCATCACCTGCCAGATGAGCTGCTTGCGGCTCTGTCCCGTGCCCCTCCCTGCCCCAGCTGGTCAGCGCCTGCCCCTGCGCCACCCCTAGCCCCATTCCCTCTCTCACCACAAGGGCCTTGATCTGCCCCCCCACACGTCTTACCTCCCCTCCCACCACACCAGACTTACCAGCTAGATGCTCCACTTCAAGCTGAAAAGCTGTGCATCGGAAATCAGATCGGTACCGGCCGATACGCCTCCTAAAAAAATCAGCTATTAGTATCGTCCCCAAAAATCTCTATCGGTGCACCCCTACTAAATACCTGTATATTTTGGCATTTGATTTTGGTTGTTTTATCATAGAAAATCAAAGCTCCCCCTACTCCATTTGCTCATCAAGATGCGGGTTCAGCTGTGGCTTTGCCCCCCACTGCTTTGTGGTGCTGAGAAGCCCTGACGTTCCAGTGCCCGACCCTTGTCATTGCTGTTGCCCCTCACTCCCAACCCACAGCCCCATGGCCCTGCTGGTGCCCCTCACTCCCTACCCACAGCCCCCTGCCCCCCAGCATCACCTGAGCTATGGCTGTCACCCACGGGAGGTGGCAGCTGCTGCGGCTGGAGTGGAGCACAGAGACCAGCTCCAGCTCCCCCCGCTGAAGGTGACATGGCCAAAGCACAGCTCATTGGGGGTGTGGAGAGTGCAGGCTGCCTGCTGCAGGTTTAGGGCTCTCCATCCTGCTGCCCTCCCCCTGGTAGCCTCCGCAGCCACACCGCCATGGTGAGGTACTCCCTGCCCACCTGGCAGTGGTGGTGGTAGTACAGAGTTGTACCCCGCACTTCTGCAGGGCAGGAAGGGGGTGCCCTGGGAGTGCATGCAGCATGGGGAGCCAGCCCCCACACTACCGCCAGCTCCATCCTGCTCCCCCACTTGGGCCTGGCATTCCCGCCCTAGGCCTCATGTATGGCCCAGCTGGATAGTCTCAGCCCTGACCTACTCCCTCCTTCACTGTGGGGGCCTTAATCTGCCCTCTCCCACCCAGACTTACTTGGAGGGAGCTGCAGGAACTGCTCTCCATGATGCCTGGCTGCCACATACATGCACGGTCTGCCCTCTGCCTGTGATCACCTTCCTCCCACTCCCTCCAGCCCCAAACAACCCCTTGCAGGCTGGAAGTCTGCCCTTAAAAGTTAAAAAAAAATCCACATTTTTTTTCTGTTAAAAGAAAAAATTCACATTTTTCCATAGCAAACAGAAAACCCGGATCCCTGCTGATCACCATTTTCTTTCTTACCACCCTTGATATATTTGAAGACTGCTATCAACTCTCCTCAGTCTACTCTTCTCCAGGTTAAATAACCCCAGTTCCTCCAACCTTTCAAGTTATTTTTCCTAGACCTCTAATAATTTTTGATACTCTCCACATGACTCTTTCCAATTTGTCTACAATTTGAAGTACGATGCCCAAAACTGGAAAATGTAGTCCAAGTGAGGCCTCACGAGTGCTGAACAGATTGGAAGAATCACCTCCCACTCGATACCTCCTTCCAAGTAGGTATTTAGCCACTGATGACTACTTTTTGAGAACGAAGATCCAACCAACTGTACACTCTGCACTTTGCATCTCACCTGATGTTTCTTTTCTAAGCGAGCCAAGTTCTAGAAATTCTACAGATGTAGGAGAGCTCGAGAAGACATCCTATTCTCCAAAAGCAAAAAGATAACAATGCTGATGGATGTAACATTAACAAAATGGATGACTCTTTTATAGAGCATATTTTGAAATTTGCAGGTAAGCAAAGTTTTACTATGATTTTAAAGTAAAAGCGTTGTGTACTTTTGAAAAATAATGAGTCTTATTGCTAGTAGTTCTTGTAATCTAGGCTCCCCACAAACGCCAGCCCTATGAAATAAGATGGCACTCTTACACCAGTCACCCAAGAATTTTGATTGATTTTGATGATTTAAAGTGTCACTGTTATAGTATTTATGTAAGTGAAGAAATTTTCAAATATCTGTTCCCAACAACTCTAAATCAAAAAATATTCATGCTCTGTCAGCTTGGGAAAATTGTGTGGCTAAAGATAAGTACCCAATAAAATCTAAATAAGTTTCTAATTCAAGATAACTGCTCTGAAAAATGTCTTGGTATATTTCTGAACACAGCTTAGTATGCAATTGTCACTGTTACAGTTTTGCATATTTCTGAGGCTATCATTACTGCAAGAACTGGGCATTATATCCATTCATTTAAAACTAACATCACTTTCCTCTAGAGACAAAAACAAAGCTGTCATTCCCCAATATTACCCAGAGAGATTAAAATCACTTATCAAAGCCAACCACTGGGGACCAAGAAACCACAGGTTCTTCCTCATTCCTCTTCATTTCAGATTCAGAACTCTAAAATATCTAGCCCAATTTCATCTTTCATCATTCAGTAAAGAAAGAGTGAAATCTTGGCTCCATTGTGGTATTCATTTCAGTGGAGCCAGGATATCACTTTAATTCTTCTACCCTTGAAAAATGTACCTCTTCTAATCTGACCAGTAGGTAAAAGTTTGTCACTGATTTTTCCTGAATACTCCTGGCCATAGTGTTCATGGTACCACATATAACTTCCAGAATTAGCCTTTTGGTTCCATAAAATATACATAGCTGTTGTCTCCTTGATTTCTGAAGGACCCTAGATCAACTGAAGACTGGACAAAATGGATTTTCACTAGACTTCACTTACAAAAATTCCCAGGGTGAAATCCTGACTTCACTGAAGTCAATGGGAACTTTGCCATTGATTTTAATGGACCCAAGATTTTACCCCATGGCGTCAGACATTTTAGAGCTGAATTAGGACAAATTTTTGTGTGTGATTTCAATAATATCCAGTAAAACCAGACTAATGTTCTGATCATGCAACTGACATTGAAGTCAGTGGGGCTTCCTACAGGTAAAACAGTTCACCACACATTTTGATATCCTCACATATTATTGGAAACTGCTGTTCAACACAAAAATTAACCAACTATTACAGTATATGTGGGTCTGAACTTTATAATTGATTCACCTGCATTCTTGGATAAGTAATTTACTTTTGCACTATCTGTAAAATGAATATAAGGATACATACAGATTGGCTTTATAAGACACTAGGCTGTATCAGACATTGGAGTTCATACTATATGATACCATGTATTCTTAGACAAAATATCTGTATCACATATCATGATTTAAGGCCTGATCTTGCACAACTGGAGCCAGATCTTGCACAATTAGCCATTCATTTAAATGGAAGCAGGATTCAGCCCATAAAGAAAAGACCATATCCGGGGCCAGTAACCTTGAATATTCAATGATGTTTGCCACCATATTTATGATAGCTTCTTTCCTAGATTTATAATGAATGTAGTAAGCATGAACTAAAATCTAAATGCAAAGGGCTTGACTCATTATGCAAGTATACCAGTTTTATGCCTTTGGGCTCAACATTCTTCCATGGTGACTCAGACCAATGTTCTCCCATAGATTTTTTTTTGTGACATGACAATTCATACAGTACAGAGTTACACATGAACTGTGTAGCTCATACTAATGAAAGGTTAAATCACATAATGCAATTAATTGGTTTGTAATATTCCACAGTACTTATATTTTGTGTAGCAACTGGGAGGGGATTTTTATATGATAGATGTAAAGAATGATAGCTTAAAATACAGTCATTAGGATTTATCATACTATGCTTTGACAATATATTTAAGAAGACTTCTTTAAAAAAAAAAAACACAGTAGTCTTTTGAAATTGATAATGCTGAATGTGAAAACTATGCTTAACACCAGAAATGAAGATTAATTGGAATTACAAGTAGTCTGAATAAACTTTTTGTTTCAAGATTGTAGTCCTCACATTTCCAGACAAAAAAAATGATGAAATAAAAATTTTAATAAGTTCCCATTTAACAGCTACCAACAAGTTTCTTTGTTTCTGATGGAGGGTGATGGCATATTTGTTTATGGCTTTTGTTCTTCACAAGTAATTTCCTCTGACTTTCAGTTGTACAAAGAAAATAAGACTGAGCTTCTTTTTACACCAATCTGTTTCCACTGACTTCAATTCAGATATATTAGGATAATGATGCTGACCCTTTTACAAGCTGAAGTCAAAAGAATAAACACTAGTATACAAGTGGTATGAGGAAAAAAATTGCTTTACAGACCCTTTCATTGTCAAAAGCAAACCAACCAAGCAACCAACCTCCACTTCTGACCTTTTCTAAAACTTAATAAATTTCTACCCAAAAGTTTCACAGACACCATCTTAATTTTCAGCAATTTGTAGGTTTTGAAAATCAACAGGAGTCCACGTGGGTGTAAGGGACTCACCAGCTAAATTCAGGATCAGGGCTTGACACAGTTATAAGTAACAGGAGATGCCAGTATGTTTGAGGATGCATCGTTTTCTGCAGGCTACCATTGGTTTATACAAACAATAATGCACAGACATTGTTCATGGAAATTATTACCCATGAACACAACTAAGCAGCCACATACAAAATTGTCCCCCAACCACAACTGAGCATATAAATAAAAAATGTAATATTGTGCATTTACTCTTGCCATTGCAGAATTATAACAACATATTCTGGTTAAAACTATAAGTGAACTATAAGTTCACTGGTTAAAACTGTAAGTGAACACTTTAAGTGTTCAGGACACAACATTTGTAATTTATACATGATATTTTAGTGGAGGGGATTAGGTTTGGTCTTCAATTGTTTAATATTAAATTCTACCTCTTGATATATCAAACATTTTAAAAACAAAGTAGATACTCAGGCAACCACACACACACACATACACTTATAACGTATTTCATACATTTTAGGCAATGTATTTGATATTGCCTAAACAGGGAATTTAGCCATTGACTTCAGTAGGAGTAAGAGCAATCTCCAAGAACTGTCAGTGGAGCTGTTATCTTTTAAGGGGTACTGAAAAGTCAAACTAGTTGTGAAGGTGGCTTTTAACACACGCTCACACATTCTCTGTCAATAAAGCAACAGTAAGTACAAGTACACAGCACTCTATACCACTCTTTCATAAATAGTGTATTGTGTGCTCCAAGTATGACAAAAACCTGCTAGTACATATGCCCACCACTGCTGGTGATACGAGTGCTACATCCTGACATTAAATTGAAAGTCTGGGAAACTGCTGTTGCGTTCCACAGCAAAGATAGGATTAAAAATGAAAATCTCTGCCTTTTTTTCATGATGATGACATCATTTCCCACACTGACAACAATAAAGTGAGAAATAAAGGTAAAAAAGAAGAGTAAGTTACACAACTTCAAGCTTGTGACAGGATTTAAAGATGAGAAATAGCAAGCTTACAATATTGCTTCAGCACTTTTTACTTCACAAAACTCATTTCAAGACCTCTTAGGTCACTGATATTTATCAGGATTTATTAAGTGACATTTATTCACATTAGGGCTTTAAACAGTACTGAAAACATTGTAAATGCTGACAGATGGATCCCAATGCATATTTAAGAGGTTCATCTGACCACAGTACCTCTAGCACCATTTAATTTTAGCATTTAATAATTATTCCATGGCATAAATGATATCCCACAATGTTAGGAACTAGTCAATCTGTAGTAACTATGATGTTTACTGTAAATGACTGAAGTTAGTAAATTAGCAAGTAGGTAAATAATTATACATACAAGGATTATATATGATCATATATTTTACAATAATTTATTTATCAAGCATTAGCTTATACAACTATATTTCATAGGACACCTACAACAGTGTTCCCTGACATATTTGTTAAGAAATAAGAGACTGCACACTGTTAAATTCAGGGGCAAAAGGGAAATCAGGACCTGCTCTTTGAAGTGTTTGATTGTTACGCATCTGAGCTTGATTCTTTTCCCTTTTCATCCCTCCACTAAAATCCATTGTATGTGCCCCCATACACAAATACAGTACAATGACCAGGGTCATAAACAGGACAGCCAGTAGGTATAAAGCCCAGTGGTAGGCAATGTGCACTTTTACTGCTGGAAAAAAAAGACAACTACTGAAAAACTGAAGTACAGCAGAAGTCAAAAAACATTATGTCTTAGGCCTATGGCAGTTTCCCTAAGCTTCCCCGCACCATACACACACACCACACACACACACACACACACACATATATATGTGCACTCCCTTTCTGCACATGAATGCATACCTTGGTGGTATTTCCTAATGAAATACCTGATGCCCAATAGTCACCAGCCCTTGTAGGAAAGAGAGCTCTTGCCACAGGGATACTCAGCAGCAGGCATCGAGTTATGACCCTTGTTTCCCTCTTCCCCAAAGAATCCAGCATCAGCATCTCTCCCTCCATCTCCATAGCAGGACCAAGACCAGCTTGGGTATTCGCAGCCAGGAAAATCGCATACCTAGCGACCAAGCACCGTACCCAGGGGAGCCGCACCGGTGTCTATTTAGCTAGATTTAAAAGTGGGCAACAGGCTGAAGCTCCCTCCCTTCCCGCCCCTCAGCGCATCCTTCCCCTTAGCCATTTCCACTGAAACCGCAGTGCATTGCAACACTAGCAGCCGCCTCTGGCTCAGGAATATTCATTCCCCCCCCCAGTACTAAATACTCCTCAGAGTCTTTGCAATGGTGGGAAGAGTCCTTAATGGAGGCTTCAGCATCCTCTGCAGCCCTCTGGCTTCTG
>NW_005842347.1:16262-54693 GCF_000455745.1 Alligator sinensis
GGGGGGGGTGAATAAAGGGAGGTGGGGGAGAAAGTAGAGGTGAGGGACAAGATGAGTGAAGGAATGAATGAATTGCTACCTCCAGAAAGGCTCTGTGGGCTCCTGCTTCTGCTCCTGCTCCTGCTCCTGCTCCTGCTCCTGCTGTCACAGCGGATCAGCTGATATTTACCTGTGAGGTAATGCACACTCTGTAAGGTCACCATGCCCCCGCTGAAATACAGTGCAAGGCAGCAGGGACACAGAGAGAGGGAGCTGCTGCCGCCACCGCTTACCACGCTGGAGCGGGGAGGATGCACCGCGCCTCGCGCGCCTGCTGCTGCTGCTGCTGCTGCTGCTGCAGCTCCTGGCACATGCTGCAGGTGTCATAGCAGAAGCTGCCCTGCCTCACCGAGTCCCCCGTCTCCTTTCTGCGCCTGCGCCAACCCCCTGGCGGGCATGTGCAAAGGTTCCGCGCATGCCTAGTGGGAACGTGAAGCTCAGATGAAGCCGCTGCCCTTACTCAGCCCTTTGCCCGGAGCTTCCGTGAGGTTCTCTTCCCCGCGCCTCCCTCGGAGCTTGGCGCCGGGCGGGCGGGGGGCTCAGCGCGAGGGGGATGACGTATTGGGGGTGGAGGTGCCGGGCGGGGGCTGCAGGAGCCCTGTGCAGGATGATGTCATGTTTTGTTTGGCAGAGGCTGCTGCGGGCGGGGGAAACCCTCCTCTCTGACGGAGAGGGGGCTCTTGGCTTCCCCCTCGCCCTCCCGGTGTGCCAGTCGCGCCCCACACTTGGCACTTTGTGCCCTCCTTTGCCAGCATCTGAGGGAGGGAGCTGGGCTTCCCCCGCTCTCCCTCTCTCCCCCTCATTCAGGCTATGAAGATGCATCTCTGCTCTGCCTCCCCCCTCACTTCAGGCTCCTGTCATCCCCTCGTGCCCAGCACAAAGGGGGATGATTCCTCTGCTGCAGAAGCATCTGGCGGATTCCTTCCCGCAAAATGCCGGGTGGCAGTGCTGGGCAGGTCACCCCAGCCCCCTGCCTGTGGCAGCCAAAGCCCTGGGGGGACCAAAAACGTGAATAAGGGCTTGCCGTACAGTAATTTGGGGCTGCTCCTACAGCATCTTAACCCTGGGATTGTCCCCACACCTTAGGATGTGTACAGAAGTGCTCCATGGACATTTTACAGGACTATAATTCAGAACACTTTTCACAGCACTGTACAGTTACAGCGCTCTTCACCAGGATAGAAGTGCAGTGTTTGACGGAGAGGTCTGAGCCTCCCTGCACTTTCTGGGCTAGGAGTCAGGGAGTGCTCTGCAGCCTCCTGCGGCTTCTCCACTGCTCAGAAATTTGACCAGCATATAGAATTTATTTAAAGCACTGTAGGTTGCTAAAGTGCTGTAAAATACCTCATTTAACAAGGGTTAATGTAAAGCACTGTACCCATTTTTAAAGTGCTATAAGGCCCCGCACTTCTGTTCAGTCATGGAAATAAAGTGCTTTAAATGGCTACAAAAAATGGCTACCAACTTCTGTACACACTCTTAAAGTGGTTTTGAGCACTCATTATGCAGCTCAAAGTTATGCTACTTCAGGACAGGATTCTCTCTGATCTGCCCTACCCACCTCCTGTTCCATTAAGGCGGGACGGGCAAAATGCAACCCGCAAGCCGGATGTGGCCCACCAGGCCATTTTATCTGGCTCGCGGGGGCCCCTAAAAAATTTAGAAAAATACTATTTATCTGTCCCTGGCTGCCTGTCATGCAGCCCTCGATGGCTTGCCAAAACTCAGTAAGTGGCCCTCTGCCTGAAATAATTGCTGGTCCCTGCATTAAGGTGTAGCCACTCCCCACAGATGTGCCACCCAAGTTGAAGTCCTCCAACATCCCAAGATCTCACACCCCTGCCTGGAGAGCAACCAATAGTGGCAAAAGAACAGGTTAGGGACTATTTAGCAAAGCTGGCAATTACAAGTCCATGGGGCTGGATGGAATGCACCTGGGGGTGCTGAGGGAGTTGGCTGATGAGACTGCAAAGACACTGGCCATCATCTTTGAAAACTCATGGTGATCAGAATAAGTCCCAGATGATTAGAAAAGGGTAAACATAATACCCATCAAGAAAGTGGAAAAGGAGGATCCAGGGAACTATGGACCACTCAGCCTCGCCTCAGTCGCTGGAAAAATTGTGGAACAGATCCTCAGGTAATCCATTTCTAAGCACTTGGAGGAGAAGACGGTGGTTAGAAACAGTCAGCATGGATTCACCAAGGGCAAGTCAGGCCTGACCAACTTGATTGCCTTCTACGATGAGACGACTGGCTCTGTGGATGCAGGAAGACCACTGGATGTGGTATATCTTGATTTTAACAAGGTTCTTGAATAACATTCTCACAGGCAAGCTAAGAAAGTACGGGCTGGATGAATGGACTGTAAGGTGGATAGAAAACTGGCTGGAGCATTGAGCTCAGAGGGTGGTAATCAATGGCTCGATGTCTAGCTAGCAGCCATTATCAAGTAGAGTGCCCCAGGGGTCAATCCTGGGGCTGGTTTTGTTCAGTATGTTCATCAACAACCTAGAAGATGGCATAGAGTGCACCCTCAGCAAGTTTGCAGATGACACCAAACTAGAGGGAGCACTAGATATGCTGGAGGGTAGGGCTAAGATTCAGAGTAATTGAGACAAATTGGAGGACTGGGCCAAAAGAAATCTCATGAGGTTCAACAAGGACAAGTGCACAGTTCTGCACTTTGCACTGAAGAATCCCATGCACCAGTACAGGCTGGGGGCTGACTGGCTGGGCAGCAGCTCTGCAAAAAAGAATCTGGGGGTTACAGTGGACAATAAGCTGAATATGAGCCAGCAGTATGCCCTTGTTGCAAAGAAGGCTAATGGCACACTGGGCTGCATTGGTAGGAGTGTTGCCAGCAGGTCAAGGGAAGTGATTATTCCCCTCTCTTCAGCACTGGTGAGGCCACATCTGGAGTATTGTGTTCAGCATTGGGCTCTCTACTACAAAAAGGATGTGGAAATATTGGAGGGTAAGAAAAATAGTGAGGGGCCTGGGGAATATGACTTACAAGTAAAGACTGAGGGAACTGGGCTTATTTAGTCTAGACAAGAGAAGACTGAGAGGGGATTTAATAGCAGCCTTCAATTACCTGAAGGGAGGTTCAAAAGAGGATGGAGCCAAACTGTTCTCAGTCATGGCAGGGGACAAGAGAAGGAGCAATGGTCTCAAGTCACAGCAAAGGATGTTTACACTAGATAGTAGGAAGAAATTTGTTACTAGGTGGGTAGTAAAGCACTGGAACAGGTTAACCAGAGAGTTGGTACAATCTCCATCCTTGGAGGTTGTTAAGACCTGGCTAGACAAAGCTTTGGCTGGGATGATCTAGTTGGGGATGATCCTGCCTTGAGCAGGGGTTGGACTAAATGACCTCCTGAGGTCCCTTCTAACCCTAATTTTCTATGATTCTATGATAGAAGCCTGTTCTGGCTCACCAGCCCTATAGTGTCAACTCATACCTTCAGCTCCTAGTCCTGCCCCTGCTCACCAGGCTGCCAGTGGCAAGTCACAGTGGAACAGGTGGGGGACAATCAGAGAAGGTTTCTAAACTAAGCGTGTGACTGATCCAAACTCCAAGCTAGCATTCACACTGATCAACATTTGTGCATCTTACAGCATAAGATGCAACAAGGCCCTAATGCTGTCACAACCTTGCCCCAACAGCATTGTCCTTTGGAGATGGAAGCCACTGGAAACAGCAGCCCTTCTGCTTTTTCTGAAAGCTAACAGATATTTGAGCCCACGTCTCCCCTTTCACACTCTTCTTGTAATGCTTAATTAATTGGGGCTTCAGAACCTACCAGCCAGAAGGATTTAGACCCCATTCTTGCAAACAGTTGTTTACATGCTTAGCTTTACTCCTATGAACAGTTTGTCAATGGGACTGCTCACAAAAGCAAGGTCAAATATGCTTGTGTTTGTAGGGTTGGGGCCTCAGAAAGGCTATAGGTCCATAGAATCATCAAGAAGTAGGGCTAGAAGGGACCTTCAGAGGTCTGATGGCTTGATTTAGAAACGTGATGAACCCCAGAAATTCACACTTACTTCAGTGTTTCTGAAAATCCTGATATTTAGATGGACAAAGATGGGCTTAGGAAGCCACCTTTAAGCACTTGTTTCCAAGTACTAGAATTCACTTATTTTCCCCAAACACAGTTTATCTTACCTGTACAAGAAGCATTCACTGTTGGCCAGATACCACAAGATGCCTAAGGAACAGGGAGTGTGGCACTATGCTGCATCACTTTCTTAAATGTGTATTGCCTTCAACCAGCGCACACTACCTGAAAACGAAATGGTGGTATCTTTATTACAAATATAACATGCACTGTTTAAAAAAAACAGTATTTTAAAGTGGTTGTCTTTTTCTGGTCTGCTTTCACAGATTTTCCCATCTGGTTTTGGCTACATGTGAAAACTGTGACTTGACCATGTGTATAATTTGTTAGATAATGCAAAAATAACCCTTGAGGTTTTGATCCTGCAAAGCACTACTCATCACAAGACTTTTGGGTGAAACTGTGCAGACATGAGGGTCAGTGCTAAATGGACCCTGTTGTTGTTCTGGGATTTTAATTGACAGAAGAGCAACATGAAGAGATGACAGTGTCAATTGGGGTAAAGAGACAAGAAACTGGGTAGAGGGATATAGAAGATACAGTATCCTGTGAGATATTTAGTGGATTCATATATACACACACATATAAGATGGTACTCCATCTCAAAAGAGTGACTTTGGGTAAGCAGCATAAAAAAGAAGAAAAGGGAAGCTTTGGAGATGTAGACTCTTATTTACATTAAAGCCCCTTTACACCACTTCCCAATCATTTTTAAGGCCCTGTTACACTGCTGAAGCAGTGAGAATAGTATAAGGATGTGTGGAGGCATGGAGAATACCATAGACACTGGTCTGATGATACCCTCTGCTCTGTTAAAGTGTAGAGAGCAGGAGTGAATAATAGCTGACAGACCAGAGTTAGAGAAAAGTGAGAGGAGGTGGAGGACACTGGGGTTGAAATGACAAGCTTAAATTTGATATGGCAGGTAATAGTTCCATTGTAGGAACTTTGTGAATGTCAGAAAATAGTTTTTGTGTTAGGAGAGGTAGATTATTTTCACTATAGGGCACAAGGAAAATATTTGGGAACTGTGGCCTGCAGAGCCATCGCATCTAGCTGGTGGGGCTTCCCATGGATCTGCAAATTTGGCAGTGGGGAGCAGTGGCCACTAATACAAACACCCTTCCCCCTGCCAAACCCCAATCCCTGCATGGCTGGTGGGAATCAAGCTATGCCCCTTTCCCCCACAGAGCCTGGCCACATTCCCCTTCCCACTTCGGGATTGGGGTCAAGCCATGCCTCCTTCCCTCCACCAGGGCCAGATCAAGCTCTTTTCACCTGAGGGGCTGCATTGCAGCCAACCTACCCCCTGCTCCCCTCCACACAGCCAGATGGTGCCCACTGTGCCCATCCCAGACACCAGATCAGGACCACTGGCTGGATCCGGCCCACAAATGGGACCAGGCACTGCCAATCTGGCCTACCAGGGAAAAAGGTTGAGCACCACTGGCATAGGAAAAGGTCAGATGACAGAACAATGTACTCTTTAAATTATCCGTTTATACACACTGTAAAATCATGGAATGCATCGGGAGGAAATTAAGATGCTCACTCAAAATTGATATTTCTGTGTATATGTTTAGCACACACATGTGCATGCACACAGAGTCCGGAGTCTTTAATGTACCACCTATTCATGAGTTTCCTGCCTTGGAAAGTGAAATTCACTGAATCATAATGAGTTCCTGTTAAAAAGACCAGGTGGAATTTTAGCATTCTGGGACTCCTAGTACACTCATATAACAAACTTTTTTTTTTTAAATGACTTTAAAAATAAACTTCTTATAGGGTTATAAATAGTCACAAGTTCTCATTTACTGGGTAACACACGTTGCTCTTTGTCCCTGCCTTGGGCCTCCTGCCTGAAGTGGGACAAGGGGCAATGTGTTCCTTTTACCTGGGGTTTCCCTGGGTCCCTTGCTGCTCCGTATCAGGTCCTGGACTGACCCGTGGCTCACAATGAGTCAAAGGTCTTGGTGCAGAGGCACAGGGTGGTGTGAAAGCTGTGGAATTCCCAGCACCCTATGCCTCCACTTAGGGACACACACTGACCTGTGCCCCATGTGGAGCCATGGGTCAGTGTGAGGCAGCACAGGAGCTGGGGAATCCTTAGTACTGCATGCCTCCACATGGAGATCTGTGCTGATCTGTGCCTTTGCCTCTGACAAGGTGGTACAGGATGCCAGGGGTTCCCCTGCCTCTGCACAGCCCTGCACTGGAACCAATGCTGACCCGTGCTTCAGCTGGTATTACCAGCTCCCATGCCACTCTGCACCACCCCACGCTAGGATCTGTGCTGACTCATGCCTCTGCATGAAGCACAGGTCAGTGCGGGTCCTGGCAAGAAAGTTTGGGGTGGTGTGGGAGCCAGGGAATTCCCAGAGCCCCGTGCCTCCCTGCTGGGACCTGCACCAAATCCTGGAATTTCCTGGCTCCCATGCCACTGCATACCTCCTTGCCAGGACCCACGTTGACCATTCTCCACATGGAGGCACAAGTCAATGTAGATCCTGGTGCAGAGTGAAACAGGGGCTGAGAAAAACCCCGTGCCTTGTGCCTCCACATGGGGACCCACACAGACCCATGGCTCCATATGAAGCACAGGCCAACATAGGCTCTGGTATGGGAATGCGCACAGGAGCTGGAGAATCTCAGGTGCTCCATGCCTCCTCACCAAGACCCATGTGAACTTGGGCCACCATGAGACCGACACTGGCCTGTGCTTCACACAGGTCTGCATGGGTCCACATGTGGAGACACGTGGCACAGACATTATCCAGCTCCCATGCCCCTCCCTCAGTCAGGACCCACACTGACCTAAGCCTTTGTTTGAGGCACAAGTCAATGCGGGTCCCATGGAGGCCCAGGGTCACATGGGTTCCAATGTGGAGGCATGGGGTGCTTGAGATTCCCTGGGTCCCAAGCTCCATGCCACCATGTATGCAGACTTTCCCCCACTTAGTGACATGTATCCTAAGCATCACTGCAAGCAGGAAAAGGCAGGCACATGCTATGGGGCCTTGAGGAGCTTGTTCCTGCTTAGAGTGTACAGAATTGGATCCCTCAAGTCCCAGGAGCACCTTCCCACACTCTGGGCTGCCCACACTCTCCTGCCACAGAGCCAATAGATGTCAACTGCAATAAAACTGAACAATTTATTAGTACATTCTATTGTACTGCTGATGTGGCAGAACCAAAGGTAGGGACATCTATTTGCTTGATATTTAAAAACTGTTATGGCAGCATAAATGCAACATCAGACAATGTCTGTTTCTACACTAAGATCTACTGTAAACATCTTTGTCTTTTCCAAAAGTCATACATTACAGTACACAACAGACCAGATGATTTGGCACAGGCCTGGCCAGAGTAATCTCTTTACAGGATAAGAAACAATGTTTTTTAAATAGGAATTTAGCTTAAAGCTGATTGGAAATGTTCTGATGAACCTCTTAGGTTCAATGAAGTTTTTGTTGAATGTAGGCTGCGTTTTCATAGAAACTAGTCATATGACTTTAAATCATGCTTTTGGGGGAAGGAAGGGAACTGAAAGGCAGGACTTTTCTGAGGGATGTTTCAGATAATGGATAATTTGAAACATATTGATTTCAGTGCCAGGCTATGGGCACAAGAACAGATTACCACTAGGGCAGGAACTTTGGAACACTGAAGCAGATATAGAAGGTGAGTTGGCTGCTTCTTGCTTAGTCTTTCAATAACTTTGCTGAGCTAGAGCCCTCCTTTTTCCTTTTTCATACCTCATCTCCCCAACACTCTTGAGTGTGTCATCTTCATACTGCAGGGCCAAAATTTCGCATATGGTTTCCTAAAGTCAAACACCTACCTGTACACAGGCTCCTGAATAAGATGCTGGATTTTCAGCAACACTGGGAGCATTTACACAAGACGCTATATTGCCATAGTGACAAGCTATGGCGATGTAGCTTGTCACTACAGCAACATAGCATCAGTGGGCACGAACTGTGATGCCAAAGCTGCTGCACAGCAGCAATGAGCTTGTTGCTACTGCACAGTAGGGTTGGAAACAACCTTTGCACTGCATATACACCACAATAGGGTCGGAAAAGACCCATGTACTCGCTAAAGCAAGTACTAAATGACTGCGCAGTAACAATTGCGCAGTCAGGGGCACATATAGACACACCCACTGAGCACTCACACCATCTTTGAAATGAATGGGAGCTATAGGTTTTCAACACCTCTAAAAACTCAGGCCACTTTACATAGATGTTAAATATGGTGTTAAAAATGTCTTGCTTTAGTGAATTTTGACTGGGCACGTGTACATATTCATTAATGTGCCGTAGTTACCCCACATTAATTTTAGTACGTGGTTAACCAAGTACTAAATCAATGGGCAGTACTTACACTACTGCGCAGTAGTGCCACTACATCGGTTTTTCGTGACACTTACTGTGCAGTAGCCTAATACTACTACTCAGTAGTGTATTAGTACAGTTTTTCCCCAGCATGCTACTGTGAGGTATTAGGTTACTGCACAGTTAGCAGCTTGTGCAGATGTGCCCACTGAAAATGTTGCTCTTAACCCTTTTAACTAGCAGTGGACCCTAATTCACCTCTTATGACACCATCTAGGCATCCTTTTAACAGATTAAATGTCTGTTAAATCAAATTATAAACTGCATTTTTTCTATTTTGTGACTTTTGGATATATTATCATTACTATCTTAACTACTAATAGATAGCACAAAAGAGTTATATTATTGTTATTATTTGTTGGCTGCTAACAGTTTGCTTGCTTCAGTATAAGACACAGAGCGAGACCCATGCTTTGTCCCAAAGAGTTTATAATCTAGTATTGATTGATTTTTATATGGATAGTTAAGCTTTTGACTGACAGCATGTTAACAAGAAAGCTCAAGTAATATAGTATATACTGCATTTAATAATGTTTTCATCATTTTTGTAGTATCTGTAATTTGTAATTACAACCTGTAATGTAAAATTTCTAATTTTCTTTGTTCCCTTCCTAAAAAGAAAATGTCTGGGTGTGTTACTATGTGCAGATTGCATTAGTAACCCCTGTGATTTAGGGCTTTATCCAGCTACTGGAGTTGGGGTAACAGCTTTAAGCTGTTACCAAAGTAATAGCTTTCTAGCAGCAGATTTATGCAGAAGATAATAGCAGCCTCTAGAGAAGGCAGACTGCATCACAAATAAATTGCAATTGGACATTTTCCTTGTTTGTTTGCAAATTGAGGGCACAGTTCTTAGTTAAGAAATATCAAGCAGTGGTCGAAGTATCCCTCATTCTAGTCTAAGAGTAGTTTAAAATGTTCTTTTAAACTGTGAGAGTGCCTAAACATTTCCTGTGGTGGATGAAAGCAAGCAGCATCCCTGCCCCCTCTTTTTAAAACTGCAATAGTGTGACTCCATTTAAGTCCACTTCTCAAAGACTTGCATCCATGTTGCACCAATTTAGCCTGGTTCCCAGAGAGAATAAAAAACTTCAGGGGACCTAAATAAAACTAAAATGTTTTATAGCAAAAAAGAAAAATGCATGCCATGAGCTACATATGCAGCAGAGGTGTAGAGAACAAAGCTGGAAATACAGAGTAATAAGTGACTCTGAATTAACTGATGTTTCAATATACTATTTTCCTTTAAAACAGTTAAATTTCCCCATTTCCAAGAGGAGGTATTTTAAGAGGTGTACATAAACTAGAAACATAGTAAAAGACTTAATTGCTCATGCATTTTCTCTTCAGTTAAATAATACATACTTATCACTGACAGGTGCCATCTTTTTAAAAATCAAGAACTGTAGTGCCATACAATCATGTCAAAAATACATGCAAGGATATTATTATTGATATTAATACAATGTCTAGAGGTTCTAATCAAGACTGGAGTCCCATTGTGCAGGTGTCAATGAAAGGACCCTTTCCTAAAGAGTTTACAGTTAAGAGACTAAAATAAGTAACGGTAACATTATGGAACTGTATATATCCTTCCATCCCATTAGAATATTGGTATGTTCCTTGTCCTAGCCAAACAGATAAATAAGAGACAATATTTTAAAACAGAAAATAAAGGTAAATGTATTTAATATTAAATTCTGTCTAAACATTAGGAACTTAATCAAAATTCTTATTCCTTGAAGACCAGATGACCTAATAGAGCAGTAGACTGGAATTCAGAATATGTAGGTTTATTTCTTGCCCTGCACAGGATGACCTGGGACAACACACTTTTCTTCCGGTGCCTCAGTTTTCCCATCTGTAAATCATGGGTAATGATACCCTGGGAACCTCCTGCATAAATTGCTTTGAGATCTACTTTTTAAAAATGCTGTATAACAGTTAAGTATTATTATTGTTATGAGTAGGGTGTAACAGATGCTACAGGATAGTTGGAAGGGACAATTAAGCTCTGCTGTGGAAATGGACAAATGAAATAAAAACTGCCTCCAGCCCAAACACAAGCAGTTCACCACTCAACATATAAGATTTTGTCTCTGCTACAAAATGCTGTTGGTAGAGCTATGTTGGCTAGCATTATGAAAAGAGCACACACTGTACCCAGGACAGCTCTGCAGGCAAACCCCTAATGTGGAAGCAGCTCTGCTGGTAAAAGATGGTTTCTGCTGACAGAACTGCTGTTTCCTGGGGTACCTGGCATAGCTCTGCTGGCAGAAAATGACCTTCTGGAGACCTCACTGAGGAATAGTGATGAGGTACCCAAGAAATGGAGAAAGGGCAACATAATACCTATTTAAAGGAAGAAACTATGAATTATAGACCAGTTAGCCTGACTTTCATACCCTGGAGACTTTTGGAGCAAGTTACTAAATAATCAAGCAGCTAGAGAATAATAAGCTGATCAGAAACAGTGACCATAGATTTTTTAAGAACAAATCATTCCAAAATAATCTACTTTTCTTGTTTGACATAGTAACTTCCCCTGGAAAGAGGTGAAGCAGTAGGTATTATATATCTTGATCTTAGTGAGGCTTTTGTCAATAGTCACACATGACAGTCTTTTAAGCAAATAAGAGAAATATGATCTTGATATAATTACTACCAGTTACTATACAGCTGACTGAAAAAACTATGCAAAAAGAATAGCTATGGTATGCTTTTGGGCTGGGAGGAGAAATCAAGTGGGATTTTGCAGGGGTCCCGAGTCTGGTATTGTTCAATGCTTTCATTAATGACTCAGCTGATGGACCAGAGTATGCTTAGAACATTCATAGATGACAAGGTGGGACATGCTGTACGTGTTTTGAAAGATAGGATCAGAACCCAAAATGCTCCCAATAAATTGGAACCATGACTTGAAATCAATAAGATTATATGCAATACAGGCAAGTATAAAGTACCCACTCCTAAGAAGAAAAATCACATGTACAATTACAAAATGGGAAGCAAGCAGTTAGGTTAGGCATAGGAGGTAATTAATTATGCTGCCCTAGTCAATGCTGATGATACATCAACTGGAGGACTGTGTCCAGTTTTGGGCATCACACTTCAGGAAAGGTGAGGACAAGTGGGAGAGAGCCCAGAGGAAAGCAATGCAAGCTGATAAGCAGTTTAGAAAACATGAACTATGAGGTAAGATGGACATTTCTGTATGTATTTAGTTTGGCAAAGAAAATACCAAAGGGTGACATGATAGCAGTATTCAAATATGTAAAAGATGGTTACAAAGAAGATGGTGATCAATTATTTGCCATACCAACCAAGAGTAGAACTAGAAACAATTGGCTAAATTTTCAGCAAGAGAGATTTAGATTAGATAAGAGGAAGAAAGAAATCAACTTTCTAATTATATAGATTTTCTAACTACAATGCTTCTCAGGTTGTGAAATCTTTGTTACTTGTGATTCTTAAGAAATATTTAGACAAAAATCTGGTAAGGGATGGCCTAAAGATACTTGATCCCATCTGGAGAGCAGAGAGATGGACTCAACAGCTTGATGTTTCTCTGAGCCTGATATTTCTCTTATGTCTTTGCTTTAGCTTACTACACAGGTGAAAAAGGAGTAACATTATTATTGACCATTCATTTTTAAAAGGTTGAAATGTTTAGAAACACTTGTCAGATAATTCTGAGGTGATGTTGGACATGAGAGCAGAGGTCAAGACTGGGATGTTAATAAAGCAAGATATGTTGTCATAAAGTAATTCTTTCCACTTTGGGTCCAGTTCAGTGAACCTTTCTATATCTAAACAGTCTTTAGTTAACTGGATCGCATGCAGAAGGAAAGACTGCCACAATTAGTATGAATTGCAGGATTAGGATTCTGCTCAATTTAAAAGCATAGTGGCAATTAAATTATTAAGGTGGCATGATCTTTTTTAGGCTTGTTTTTCTTAAAATCATAGAGAAGCATGGCCAGAAGGGACCTCCAGAGGTCATCTAGTGCAACCCCCTGCCTAAAGCAGGATCATCCCCATGCAAACTATCACATACAAATCATAATCTAAACTCTACATGAGACTACCATCCCTGACACAGCACAGACCTAACATCCTAACTTCCCACAGGTAAAGCAGAGGAACCACAGCGACAACATCCTGCTTTTATGAAATGTCAATACACATTTCACAGGTAGAGGGCCAGGCCCCCACTACAGAGAAGGCAAAAACATTCACCAATACTTGTTGATTAAGCCCATCTAAAATACAATTTGGGGGCAAATTAAATAACTGAAATGAAGAGTTAGAAATATGAGAATAGTGGGCCAGGTTCTTAGCTTAGTGTGAATCAGTTTTGCATGCTATATTAGTTACAACAGCTGAGGTTCTGGTGTGAAATGTTCTTAACAATATCACTCTGCTGTTTTGAAAGCATGGCCCTAAAAGCACATAATTTATTATTACCACATACATTCCATAGTTGTATTATGGTATCCTCCTTTCATTTCTTTCTCGTGTAGTGGACTTACCGATGGTTGCCCAGCACATCCGGGCCCAGAAAATCTTTATTGTGGTTGGTAAAACACATCCACCAGTCAGGTAACTGCTGGGTGTGGCATGCCGCACCCCTACTCGGGGCAAGGTGAAGGGCCCCAGACTGGGTTGAAGCCTGCACTTTGCAGATCTGACAGGTCTCTGGGGCCTGGAGCTTCCAGACAGAATAAAAGGAGCAATGTGCCCAGCACGTGGCAGATGCATGGGGGGGACAGAGAAGAGAGCGGGGCAGAAGAAGAGTAGGGAAGAGCTGCCCAGCAGGTGGAGCCAATGCCCAGAAGAGCCCAAAGACTCCCCATGCCAGTCCAATGCTCCAACCCCAGCTGGTGCACAGCACAGCACACGGTGCCCAGACTGCTCAAGGTGACCTGGGTCTGCAACCCCTGGCAGGTGGCTGGGAGTGTGATGCACGGCTCAATGCACAGAGCCAGGACCCTGGTAGCCATTTGAGGCAGCTTGGGTCCCCATCGCTGGCTTGAGGCCAGGCCCCCAGTGCACGAGTGGTGCACGGAGTGGACCAGGACCCCAAGAGCTGCACCAGGCAGCTCAGGTCCCTCAGCCTGGCTGCTTGCCAGGGAATTTCTCGGTGCATGGACGGTGCATGGCAAATCAGAGGCCCTGAGAGCCATTTGAGGCAGCTCAGGTCTGTGGCCACTGACACTGGGCCAGTGGCTTGGTGCAGACAGAGGGCCCAGGAGCAGATCAAGCCCCAGTACCACACAAGGCACCCTGGGCCTCCAATCTCCCCCCCATGCCCGAAAAGGCTGAGCCCTCAGTGCACGCCACGGTGCACAGGGCATCAGCGGACAGTAGCCCTGGGGAGCCATTGGCCCCAGAGGACTTGATAGAGAGGAGCAGCGGGAATGAGGGGACACAGACCATCCATGTGACTTCCCCTGGAGCATGAGTTACCTGGGGACACGGGATCTCCTACAGGGGAGGGAACGCCCAGGTCGGGCCTCTCAGGTGGGCTGTTTGGAAGGTGACCTGCCTAAGCCACGGAGCAAGAACACCAGGGAAGCTTCCCTTTCTCATTGGTTGCAGGAGCACTGCCAATGCACCAGGACCAGTCGGGGCACTGGGGGGGGGGCTTAGAGGGTTAAATTTAATCTGAGGCTGATGTGCCTTATATTTTGTTATTCATAGTATGATTTGTTGTTCAATGTTATTATATATATGGATGTATATAGTTGGGATAGCAACATTTGGTTGATACTTTCCCTGGGGTCTACCAGTATTTCCCTGTACTTATCCAGATTTATCTGTACCTAGTGATTGTTTATTTATTTGGGTTAGTATGTATCTATTGATTGTTTACCTGTATTTAACCTGAATTACCTGTTGTTCACCTGTCCACACCTGTGGTTATAATTTCCTAGTCACCAATTATAGAATATAGCCCTATATGTAAAGTATATATTTATTAATATCATTTTTGGGGGTTTTGTGTGTGTGTGTGTGTGTATTAATAAACCTGTACATAGTTAAACTATTTTTCCCCTGGCCTGGCTCCATAGAGAACAGAGGGAACGGGCAGGTATTGCATATCCCTCTCACACCACTCCTGCCTGGCCACCCATCCCTTCTATTTGGAGAGGGGAGCGCATACTTGGGTGCATATAGGTTACACTTGAAAGAAAGACTCCCTGGTTTGGGAGCAGAAGAAGCAGTATTACTGTTTAACAGCATAAAAGCAATCTGGCTGCAGTGAGATTCTTCCATCAGTTTCTCCTTCTCTTCTCCCTTCTTTTCAGCCAGTAAGGTTTTAACCACATTTGCTGAACACTACCTATATTTTGTTATTACCATTTATTAGAATCTGTTGAGAATTCAAGAATTCCATTTCTACCACCCAAGAAAACATAGATCCCACATTCCATACACTTATGATAAAAGCTGGATCAAATCTCATTTGTAAAAGCATGGTGTACACACCAAAATATGATCATTAAACCAAGCAAAGCAACCTTGGACTGTAGATGTAGAACTGTGCGTGTCTATGCCTTTCAAATCATGTGAACTGTGAAATAATTTCCTATGTATTTCTATAGACAGTAAAATGTCTTTTAATTTTACCAGAGCATCTCTCTTGCACACCCCAGCAGGCGGAGAGATGACAAAGGTGACTTTGGGCTGTGTCAATCTTGGTACCAACCAGGACCACTTCAGCTCCTAGTACAAATTAGAACAGCATCAGGGCTCTTATATATGTGCTAGTTAGTAAAAGATACTGCTACACCAAAGATTGCTTGAGCTCTGTGCATTCTAATCATCATAGGTGACTGATAGGGAGTCACAGGGGGGCACATGCCCTCCCTGACAGGGCCGTTCCCTGACGCTGCTGTCCCCCGCTGCCGCCACTGCTGGCAGCTTCTGCGGGTGCTCGCCAGCCCCACCCCCACCTGCTGCCACTGCTGGCGAGTTTCTGCAGGTGCTCACCAGCTCTGTCCCCACTGCCGATGCTGCCACTGGCTTCTGCAGGTGCCTCCCCCAGACTCAGAAGGCACCAGTTGCCCATGCTGATTATTGTCCATTTCTGCTTCTGAGACCAATGCTGAAAGGTTTGGTACAGTCCAAATCACCCAGAGAAACGCCCACATAAGTGAAATCCCCTTTTATTCTGTTAAGGAATCAGTTAGCTCCTTTGAAGCACAGGCACAGAAAAAGGAGCCAGAGTGAAGACCAGCACATTAACCCCAAGAAGTCAGTTTTGTTTTCTTGTTTTAAAATACCTCCAACTGAAAAAGAAAGATTATCTTTAAGATGGCACATTTCAATGTTACAAGAAACACTTTAGGGGTTGTAACACTCAACCCCTAGTCTCATCCAATAGTAAGCGTCAATATTATCTTGCAGTTTCAAAGTACCATAATTTATCTCAGATAACATGCCCCCACTATAATACACACCTTGTTTTTTGAAAGACATTATGAGGATTTTTTCTCCAGAGTTATGGCTGCAGAGAGCAGGGATAGAGCCTAATCTTCATTTGACTCAGCATCCCTTTCCTGTTTATCAAAATCCCTAACTTCTGCTGAAGACCGATCCCAACTGCTAGATCTATGGGTCATGTCCCCATATACAGGGGCATGTGCTTGCAGTAGCATGTCTCTAGTGGGTTATGGAATAGAGAAAATCCCACACAATTTACTGATTCGTTTTGATGCACTGGCTGTGGGAGTAGTTAGCCGATTGCACGATTTCACAATGATTACATAATCATTGTGTAATCAATTGATACAATGTCAATTCATACAACACAATTTTATTTTAAAACTCTTTGCTACGTATATAACACTGCTTAGCTTTAAGAAACACCACAAACATTAAAAACACAATAATTACATATATCAGAAACAATGCTCCGAATGCACTTCCTTCCCAAAAAATGCTATAAGAATAGTGTTACAAAAACAACTACAATTACAACTAAAAGTTAAATTTGAATCAATACTATTATTTTTCATAATATACTTACAATCCTAGAATTCCGAGAAGCCAAATACCAAAATATGGTTTCATTCCTCAGTAGTACAATTTAATGGGTTGGCCTCAGTAGTACGGTTCAAAGGGCTCGCCTCAGCAATATGATTCAATGAGCTGGGCTCAGCAGTGATAGGACTAAGTCCCCTTCTTTCAGTCCCTTTTGGGCGCTCCGCGGCTTCAGCGTGAACTAAGATTTGTGTTCATGGAGAGTTTGGGTCAGGTGATCAATCTGGTCCGGGCTACACTTGCGATTCTTCCTTCGTTGTTCTGCAAGTGAAGTCACCTCCAAATTGGGACAGTAAGTTACAGTTTTTATTGAGTGAGCTGCCCGTCATCGGGCTCCTCCTACTCAATTCATCATAACTCCCAAATTTGGGCTCGGATCTTACTCAACAGAAATTACCTTTGTTGAGCATTTTAAATTACTCTTGGGGAGACTTCCATATCACTGAAAGATACAATTTAAATTAAGGCTTTAAGTGAAGTCAGGACATTTTTCACGTAGCCCCAAAACAATGATCTAGATAAGGAGATAAATCCTATCTTCTTCCTGAAACTGGCAAATGGGCAACCTTTACAAACATTCAAACTATTTCATTCAATATGACATAGCACAAAAAGTAGTGGCACAAATTTGTGACACTACTTTTTACTACTGTGCATGCCCTTGGACGTGTGCTGCAGTGTAGGACAAAATGCTGCACTTCAGGGAAAATGCTGTTTCCCTACTCCTTCTAGCTTCCAGCACGCTGGAGGAGGGGAGATGCTCTGGCTGTCATCTCCCTGAAGGACCCAGCCTCCAGGGAGGCTGCTTTTTTTGTGGCAGTTTTTTTTAATACTGGGACGTCCCAGTATCAAATTTTGGCACTGCACTGCAAATTTCCAGCACGGTAAATGGTTGCACATGTGCTATGTGTAGTTTGAGTCGAAGTTTGAGGTACCACAAAATTCATGTGAGCACTCATCTGGATGCACCCATGATCTTGAAAAGAGCTAAAGAGCTGTGAAACAGGGTGTGCGGGCCGGGCGCGAGCTGGGCCCTTTTTCGTGCTGCAAGCAGGCTGTGGCCAGCAGCCCAGGCACGCGGGGTCGGAGAGAGGGCGCGGGTCAAGCTAGAATTAGGCACAGACTCGTAGCGGTAGATTTAAAGATTGTTTACTTACACCGGAGATGGTTGTGGTGCAGGCCAGAAGACTTGCTTGAGTTGCGGTTACAGACAAAAACAACACGAACGGTCACATGGAGTTTGCTAGGCTCCACGGAAACAGAGCTCCGGATGCCCTGGACAAGCGCGCCACCAAAATAGGAACTTCGTAGATATGTCTTATTAAATTATCGCTCGAAGACGGGAAGAGGTGGGTGATGGATCAGGTCGCCAAACTCCTCTGAATCTCACACAGGGTCTCTATTACCCTGCCCTGTACCCAGAGTCCCCACAAGATGGATGTGGAATCCTCTTCGGTTTGGGCAGAAACCACTCAAGCCTCTTATACGGCTAACAGGCCAATCATTAGCCGTCACGTGGGAATAATTTAGAACTAGCCAATAGCGGGGAACAAATTTGCATGCGGGTGGCGGGAACTCCTCTGCACCGTGCATTTCTCTTGCAACTTGAGCAATGCACTCTGCAAAGGAAGCTGCAAATAGGCAGGAAACTCTTCCTTGCACCGGGGTTCTCCTCTGCAGCAGGAAACTCCACCATGCAACGAAGCTGTAATTTGGCGGGAATAATTCTAGTGCCGAAGCACACACAAAATCATACCCTTGGGTTATGACACAGGGGAACAAACCAGAAGCCCTAGCAGAGAGCAAAATTGCCCTAAGAAAAGATAGTTGGATTAGTAGAATCACCATTAAAAAGGAAAGATGTCTGTGATCATCCCTAAAGTGAAGAACAATGGGCCGTTAACTCCATGGCCCATTAATGGACCATTGACTCTGTCAGCTGCTTGAATAGTAGTCCCAGAGCTGCTACACTGGGGACCAAGAAACAAAAGGATTCTTCTATCTCAGGCAAACAATCAGCTTCCCCAAATTTGGGTGGGTTGACTTTGGAGGGGAATAGTGCTTGCTGTATGTGAGAAAATATGATAAGTCTTGACATAAAATCAGTTACCTCTCTATTCTAGATCCTTTTTCTTTGCTTCTGCAGTTGTAACAAGTGGGCCATCCTGGGGCTGGTCCTGAACATTGGCCCGCCCACTTGTCTAGGGCACCCCACCCACCTGCCTCACCTGCTATGCCTTTAATGTAATTCAAGTTGTTCCCAAGCAGGATGCTGCCCATTTAATTCTCCTGACACCAAGGGCAAATACACAGCTCTGAACCTCCCCTAATACCATGTTCCATGCCTTGCAGACAGTATCCATACCCACAAACTCCCCCGGCCCCTTAGCTGGGCTGCACTCAGCCTCACCCAGCCTAGACTTGGCTTTAGGCATCCTCAGACCTACCTGGGCCCCCATGCTCCCACACTGGGGCTTCTTCCCATGCCCCCACACTGGGGCTTCAATGCCCTTCCCTTCACTGAGGCCTCAACACCTGGCTCCCCCACTGGATTCTGGGCCTAATGCTCCATGGGCTTCAGGCCTCACTCAGATGCCCTGGGCCCTGTCTCAGGCCCCCTTCTCCCAGCCTGGACCCAGCCTCAGGCCCCACTCAGTGGGCCTTGGCCCTGAGCTTTACTGTCAGGGTGTGCTTCCCTAGCCTTTCCCCTCCACAGGGTCACCTGCAAGGCAGTGGGGGCTGAGGCTTTCTGGCGTCCCATACTTGCCTTTCACTAGGGAGGCACTGGTGTGGCATTTCCTAGATACTGCCACAGGAGGTCCCACCATACCATGCTCCCCAGCAGAGTGTAGTTTTAAATCATTCCCCAGGACCAGGGACCTCTTCCATCCCCATAGTTCTTACCCTGAACCTCCAAGCTGTTCTGGGAGTAGCAGATCTCTGGTTGGATGATGTTGTTCCTTTAGTCCCCCTGCAGCACCTGCCAGCTCTGCTTTTGGGGCCTAGCCTTATATCCAGACTCCCAGCCTCTCCACCAATCAGGCGGCCTTCTGCTTAACATGTGACTGCCTGATTGGGCCTGCTCCCACCTGCCTGCTTGTTCAGACCCCTTAAAATGGCAGGCACAACCTGTGCTCGACAACACGGTATACACAACTAAGAGTGCATCATTTTACCTTCATCTTTCCTTAGCATGGGCCTTAGTAAATAGTAAACATGGTTAGGTCTGCAAGTGGTTAGCAGTTCACAAAATTTTTGTTCAGAGTGAGTCACATAAAATCAGATGTGTGATGGAGTTTATCTGTTTAAATTTGGGATCATTGTAATGCACCTACAAGCTAGAATGCTTTTTAAGAGGTGTCATTTTAAAAAGACTATTTTAAAGAGTAAAAGAAAAATATTAGAAAGTAACACATTCCAAAGGCTTTGTGGCACTCATTTAAAACAATTGTATGCACTTAAAACTGAAGAATTTAAAACATCTTTTTATCTGCCCTTGAGTTTAGATCACTCTATGTCAAAAGACAAGGCATACAAGGATTTTATATAAGTTATTTTTATTTCTATTAATTGTACTCAGAGATTTCATTCAGGCCTCATTGTGCTAGATGCTCTACCAAGATTCAATCTGATTTATTTTCAAACATTACTTTTGTTACATTCCAATGTTTCCCTACCCTCTACAGTACAATATCTGTTTAAAATCAGTTTGAGAGATCATACAAAGACAAATTTGAAACTTTAAGTTTCATAAACTTTGACTTTGCTAGCCTTGGAAATTTTAAATGATCTTTGGTAACCATATTACTACTTGGGAGTACTATCATTCCTGCTATTCAGGCTTTAGACACCAGAACATCAAAGGTAAGTGAATAACAGTTAGAAGTGAGAGTGAAGTATCCAATTCTTTTCAACCTTTAAGAAGCATTGGTTAAGTAATTGAACAAAGTGGATTTAATTTTACCAAAGGATTAGACTTGATGAAAACAGTTAACTGGACACTGTAGAAGAGATTGGATTGTTATGTCTAATTTAACAGCATTGATATTAATGCCAGGTGTGTGGTGTGCAACATGCACAATCACTGAAACAGAAGGCCTATTTACCCTACAGAATAGCTTTAAGATCTTACGAGAACAGCCTGAGTAGCATAAGGGTATGTCCAGGAATCTACAAAGTCAAGTGACAAATGCAGTGTGTGGCATTATATGATATGATATCATCTTTTATCTTGTGAAGAGAGGGACGGAAATAGACAGACAAGGCCCAAGGGGTTAGGGACAACTAATGTCTTAGAATACAAAAAACAAGCAGATGGGCTAAACTTTTGTGCACAGTTACATGGAAACAATGGATAAAAATAGCAAGGCAAAGATAAGACACAGCTGTGCTTTACAACTAATCATGCAAGGAAATTCTGGAGATTATTACCTGAATGTATGTATATCCAGTTAGTTACTGAAATGGCTTATTGGCTTCACTCTACAGCTGATGATGATCCAGCTATGTTTGTTTTATCCATTTAGATACTAATTACTCCTCTTTGTCTGTGTATTCATCCTGCTCCTTTAGTCAAGAGAGGGAATTGGACATAAAAAAGAATTAATGTTAATACCGGCAAGAATGTTTTTCGTGAATAAACACATTGACTTAACAAAGACTACTCCTACAAGTAAGAGCTTCATAACCTTGCCCTGGATAGAATAAAAGTGATGACATTTTGTTACCTCCCTAATTTAACAAGGCTTTGATGTCTTTTATTTCAAACCAATGATTCAATGGGAGTTGAAGGCCCTCAGCTCCATTCTCAATCAGGCGCTATATGAGCAACAGAAAGACAAAGGAATGGAAAGAGATTAGGAGAAAAAATATACAATCTTGATTTCTGTTCCATCTCATTTTTGCACCTTCTCTTTCTCTGCAAATATTTCTCCCCTGGATAAAAATCTTGTTCACAGAGGAGCCACATTTGGAAAGGCAATTAAACTGGAGATTATTCGATTTTTCAGAACAAAGCCAATAATATGTGCATTTTTCTCAGATGCCTATCAACTACTTGAATTTTGTCCAAGTGTCTAATATATAAAGTATTCTTTTCATTCATTCACCTGTAGTATGTTGAACTATAGTGAATATCAGTCTTATTATTTTACTCTGTTGGAAAGGATTTTCCCCAGAGGCAGAATTTGCTCAAGTTGTAATTTAGGCCAGAAAGCTGAATAAGGCTTAAATAACTAGAAAACTGTCAGGTACGTGCTGCTTTTCCAAGAGTTGAATAGAGCTCACAGAGTAAAAATAATCACACCTTGGAGAATATGTGTTAACAATTAAAATAACATTTGATGGGAGGGGAACATGGTAGGAAACAAGCGAACAAGGAGTTTCTAAGGCAAATATTCAGACTTTCAGCACAAAATCTTATCAGCCAATGCAGGGGTGATGGGTGCCTTATGTCAACTTGATTGCCTTCTATGATAAAATGACTGGTTCTATGGATGCAGGAAGAGCAGTGGATGTGATATACCTTGACTTTAGCAAGGCTTTTGATATGGTCTCCCACCACATTCTCACAAGCAAGCCAAGGAAGTATGGATTGGGGGAATGGACTGTAATGTGGATAGAAAACTGGCTGGAGCATCAGGCTAAGAGAGTAGTAATCAATGGCTTGATGTCTAGTTGGCATTCAGTATCATGTGGAGTGCCCCAAGGGTTGGTCCTGGAGCTGGTTTTTTTCTTCATCAACAACCTGGAAAATGGGATGGAGTGCAACATCAGCAAATTTGCAGATGACACAAAACTGGGGGAAGTAGTAAATATTCTGGAGCTAAGATTCAGAGAGACCTCAACAAAGTGGAGGATTGAACCAAAAGAAATTTCATGAGCCTCAGTAAGGACAAGTGCAAAGTCCTGCACCTAGGACAGAACAATTCCATACACCAATACAAGCTGGGGGCTGGCTGGCTGGGCAGCAGCTGTGTAGAAAAGAACCTGGGGTTCATAGTGGACAATAAGCTGAATATGAGTCAACAGCGTGCCCTTGTTACCAAGAAGGCTGAAGGCATACTGAGCTGTATTGGTAGGTGTGTTGCCAGCAGATCAAGGGAAGTGATTCTTCCCCTCTGTTCGGCACTGGTGATGCCACATCTGGAGTACTGTGTTCGGTTTTGGGCCTCCCATACAGAAAGGATGTAGACAAACTGGAAGGCATCTAGAGAAGGGCAACAAAAATGGTTAGGGGGCTGGGGTACATGACTTATGAGGAGGGGCTGAGGGAACTGGACTTATTTAGTCTGGAGAAGAGAAGACTGAGGGGGGATTTAATAGCAACCTTCAACTACCTGAAGGGTGATTCCGAAGAGGATGGAGCTAGACTGTTCCTAATGTTGGCAGATAATAGAACAAGGAGCAATGGTCTCAAGTTGCAGCAAGGGAAGTTTAGGTTAGATAAGAATGGTAGTAAAGCATTGGAACACAATGTCCACAGAGGTTGTGGGATCTCCATCTTTGGAGGTTTTTAAGACCTGGGTAGACAAAGTCTTGGCTGGGATGATATAGTTAGGGGTGGTCCTGCTTTGAGGAGGAGGTTGGATTAGATGACCTCCTGAGATCCCTTCCAACCCTCATTTTCTATGATTCATTCTGTTGTTTTCACATATGCTCCCCATTCAGTCCTTCCATTTCCACTGCCTTCTTCCATCCTTTCTTGACAAAAAATCTCCCTGTCTTACTTGAAATCTGTTTTTCAAGTTCACTGTTTTGAAAATTGTACAATGAGAACACCCCAGAATTCCACATTATGTTGAGCTCTTACCTCATGTACCATAACAAGTGTGTCTGAACTTTTGCAGCCTTTATACTGTGATACCCTTGCAGTTGGGACTCTATCTTCTTTATGTTTGTGCGGCACTGAGCACACTGACAGAAGATCTCTCTTGTGCTAACACTAATCACCCTAGGACCAAGCCTGAGAAGCCCAACCAGCAAATAATTTAAATAAATAGCTTTGGAAATAGCAGTACCAGGGAAGGGGAGTGGGGCCGGGGGGGGAGGAAAGACAAGAAAAAAAATCCTCCAACCTGGGCCTATTTCTGATATGATAAAAATATGCATTTGGTTACAGCTCTCATGTGTTCACAGACCATTAAATTGGAATCCATAATTATTCTATGGTCTTCAATAGTGGAGGCAAATAAAAACTGAACCCCATTTAGTGATAAGACAGTAAGTGTTTGTGAGTACTTTCTATTACCAGCCTTACATTTTGATCAGGGTTCAATTTGAAGACAGGTCAGGTTCCAGAGTCAGGATAGATGCACTGTATAGATGCAGTTTTGTTTAGGACCAATATAGTATCAGCAACATCAACTCAGAATAATTTGATAGGAAATCAAGAAAATTAATTGATTCTTTTTGCTGTCTTTTAAACCTATATTTTCTGAATCAGTTAAAAATACAGCTCCATGTCCCATAGAGGAATAGTTCTGCATTCATATTATGATCTCAGACCCAGCATGCACCATTCTGCTTATGCTGATAGAAGACTATCTTAGCCAGTCAGCGTGTCTACATGTGCAAATGCTATGGGGTGGGTTTACTCTAAAGTTAGTCCACCCTGGGCAAGTGTCTACACATGCCAAGATTTGGGACCAGATTTGCTGCTCCTGGCAGCAGTCTACCCCTGCCCGCTCCAGCCCTGCACTGGCCCCTTGCAGCAGCCAAGGGGAGCTCTAGGCTGAGAGATTGCTCCCTACCCCAGGAGCTGCCTGGTGCCTGGGCAGGCTCTGGTGGTGGAGCCTGGGCAGGGACAATGTTCCCCTCCCCCAGTAGCAGGGTGCTCCCAGCCCCAGCTCCTTGACTGGGGACAGAGGGCTTGGAATGAGCTTCAGGGGAGGGGCTGGTCCTAGCCCACTACCCCAATCTGCTTGTGAAGTAGCTAGCAGTGAGCCTCTGGCTGGGCAAGGCTTCCCCATCCAGTTGGGGGCTCGCTGCTAATTGCCCCACTGGTGGATCAGGGCAGAGGTTTGGGGCCTGCCACTCCTCTGCAGCTCTTTCAAGCCCCATGTCTCAGTTGTCTGATTGGGGCATGGGGCTAAGAAAAATCTGTGGGGCACCTGCCCTTGAATGGAACAGTTCCTGGTCAGCCCTGGGCTGCAGGGGAAGTCTGCATGTGCAACCTAGAGCTGACTGGTCTGCTGAGGGGACTGAGGGGACTGCCTGAAATGGGACAGTTCCCAGCCACCTCCAGATTGCACGTGAAGAATTCCTCATGCAGCCCAGGGCTGGCCAGGAACTGTCCCAGTCAGGGGCAGGTCCCAGCCAGTTCCAGGCTGAGTGGGGAACTCTCCTATGCAGGGAGCTACCAGCTCTTGCTCCTAGTTGCGGAGTGGGGACTGGGAACTTGTTCCCAGCTCCATGATTGCAGAGTGGGGGCTGAAGAGTTTGTTCCCATCCCCTGTTCCAAGATCACAGAGCTGGGGTGGGAACAACTCTTCAGCCCCTGCTCTGCAATTGCACAGCTGCAACTGGGAACAAGCTCCTAACTCCCTCTCCATGATCTCAATCTCAGAGCAGGGGCTGCAAATTCCCTGCTGCTGGGCAGGCAGACATTGTCCCCACCTGGGCTCTGGTGGCAGAGCCTGCCCTGGCAGCAGGCAGCTCCTGGGGGCAGGGAGAAATCTTTTGCCTGCTGCTGCCCAGCTGACCAGGAGCAAATTTGCTCCCTATCAATTGTCTACATGTGCTGTAGTGTGCAGTAATTACTTGGTAGTTAATTTGCTACTTGCATTTTTAGGTACCAAATTAACTGCCGAGTAGAGGAAATTACTGCACAATAAGGGTCAACACATGTAGACAGTGATGCTTACTATGCAGTAATTAGCTCTACTGCTCAGTAAAGCATCTCATGTAGACCTGCCAAGTGATGACTTTATATTATCTAGGAAGCCTACCCAACTCTGAGCTTTTCTATATACATATCAGTAACAGTCAGCATGTCATAGGGTCTTACTGATGTGACAGAGAAAGTTGAAAGGGAGCACACACATCTTATTTTACATGGGCTGTAAACAGACAACTCATCTGAGGTGGTCCTGATTATTCCAGTTTTGGCCTGCATCAAACCATTTACACAGTAGTCCTTCCAAACCACATTGCTGTCCTACTGCCACTAGGTGGCCAGCAAGAGCACACAACCTGGCAGGCCTGTCCCAGGAATTTGTCATAATAACCTTATTAAGGCACACCACAAGGCTGGGGGGAAGAGGGGGAGGTTGGAGGAGTGCTAGCACATTTTATCCCACATTCTTCACAGGTACCTGAAGCAGGACAATGGATGTCTAATATCCCAAGACAAAAGGCTTTCTCCCAGGAGAAATGCTACATCTGTTTACAACCATAGGGGCCTAAATAACTCAGTCCTTGACTTGATTAGTTCCACAAGTAAGTCTGAAGAACACACCTGAGTTGACGAGGTTATGTACAATAGGACTAGATATTGGTACTGATCAGTCAGATAATTAATGCAGAAGGTTTTAAAGGGTTTGGGGGATGATTAACCATAGCAAAAAGACCAAAGAATAGACTTAAGGCAGCAAATAGATTAATCAGTACCCAGCACCATCATAAATTGCCATGGAATTTAGAAGGAGCAGTATCAATACGAAAACATGTCAAAATGAGGCTAAACTCCTTTGCATCAGCTGATCATTTGATACAAATGATTTCAGCCTCATTTAGTCTTTTTGCAGTTGCCACTTCTGGAGCCCCAGGGATAATTGTATTTCAAGAAAACAAGCGGGCCTTTACAATGTTTGACAGGATGAGATCCATTATGAAAAGACAGTCCTTTTTCAAAGGCCATCACAGATCTAAACATGAGGTGGTGGTTCATAACGTTCTTACAAAAGACCCTTTTAGGTTGATTGGCAGATCCAGCCCCACCTTATTCAATTATAAGGAAGCAAATGGTTTGCAAAGAAAACCTACTTAAAAAGTCTCCCAGCCGGCATTATGGTTGCTGCTCAGTGTGAGTTACAAATTAGGTAAGAGGAAGGCAAAGAAATAACAGGCTTTAATAATGTTAGGACTCAGCTAGGATTAGTCCACTTCTCATCTGAATCACATTAACAAAGACAAAACCCTAGCAGTGCTTAAATTAATATGTAGAGCTAAATGGGCATATAGACTCCAGAACATTGTTTAAGTCATGTTGATCTTTGCTCCCTGCATCCATCAGAATCTCTGATTAATTCAGTAAAGCTTTATTAAACATGTGAAAATTCATATAGTGGAATGAAATTAATTTTAATGCTTGACACACTTTAATCTCTACATTAATTCATTAGAACAAAAGAGCTATATGTCATTTAACATTCATGCAATATATGTCCTCCCAGGCCTCTAAAAAGCTTTTATAATAGAATAAACACTATTAAAGAATTCCATAAAAGAGTGACCAAGAACAGTGGAAAATTGCAGAAAATGATTTCTGAGTATTCAGAAAGTTGCAGGGATTTCCCCATTTTTTTTTATGCACAGACTTTTCTGGAGATTTTCCTAATTAGCACATTGCACAAATGCACGGTGCTGGCTGTTCACAGAGTATGGCCAAAACTTCTTACCTTACTGAACTACCTGCACTATTATTTTGTCTTTCATATGCTGTAAGTACATACACTTAGCCAGAGACGATCCTAGCAGGATGCGGGGCCTGGAGCAAATCAGTCAGTGCGGGGCCTGGATGGGAAGAAGTCGGTGGCGACGATGTTGTGGGGGAGACAGCCAGACACAAAGCCGGTGGCAGAGGTGCAGGGGCCCTGCAGGAGGGGCCACGGCCAATCCGCCTGGCTCTGCAGGGCCCCCCAAAGCACAGGACCAGGGAAGTCACTCCGATTCCCACCCCCCCAGGATGGCCATGCACTTAGCCTACAAGCAATAATTCTGCAAGGCTGTAAATGGGGGTGTCTGTGACATTAAGAAGAAAAGACCAACATTTAGATCTGTTTTACCTTCCCCTCAACAGCAGTGTTAGGCCACTTATTAACCGCCTGTTGTATATATGACAGATGAGGGCTGCTTTCATCAGCCAGCATGAATTTGAAACTGGATTGAAAACCCCCTTCCCTTCCCCTACCATAACCCAAAAGTATATTAGAGATGCTTTTGCATATGCAGGAGGGATTCTTTCTACCAAGTGCAGACTGTCTGACCCACTAACACAGCACAGATTTTAGCAAAAGAGTGTCATTTTAATAAAGAAGAAAAATGTAATTATCAACCATGAGATCTACTGAGATATGGAAAGACATAGCAAAAATATTAATCACTTCATGCAAAAAAATGAGCTTGAATATCCTGAAAAGAAATTCAATTAATATTTTGTCTTTTGTTTCTTTTCTGCAGCCTGAAACCTCTTTTCCTGCACAATTACTGCATTTTACATGCTAGATAGAAATCCTGGCTGATCATTTTCCAACAGTGGGGATATGGAATGTATGTTTGTACAGCACTTAGCATATTGGGGGTGCTGATTCTAACTGGGCCTCTGGTTGCAGCTGCAATATAATATTAACTAAGAAACAATAATCAATGTCATTAACATTCCTTGAGTATAGATAATACCTAATGCTTCATATGGGAAAATAATACAAAATGTTGGCATTAGAAGATCTTCATTCAGGCCCTACTTTACCTACTAGGCACCTACATGCACTTGTGAGCCTAAGTGAGATCCTCTTCTACTCTGCTCCAGTTCTCGAAAAACTTTTAATACAAAAGGTGGTTGTCTCCTCCTTGTTGCTTTTTCATGATTCAGTCTTCAGGGAAAGATAGTGATGTGTTACAAAAGTAGATGTATTAATTAAATTCCAGGGACATGAGCAAAGTGGAACAGGATCACACTTAGGTACCTAATAGGTGGAATACGATCTGGTCTCTGGTGTTTACCTTGGCCACTCAGGGATTTGCACAAAGGGATTTAAAGGACAGTGAGATTCTTCAGTGTCACATGTAAATATTGGCTGGCATGGCACAGATCTAAGCAGACAGTATCTAAGCTTTTACTTCACCTTGAGTCATAGCAGCCAAAGCTTTCCAGATGGATATCCCACTCTCTTGTGTGTTGCTGCCAGCCTTTGTGCATTGCAGACCTGTTCTCATAGCATACAGTGGAATATGAAACAGAAAGTAGCAGAAGATCTCCACATCTGAATATCAGGCTCTAAAATCCATAGGGAGAAAGGAGCAGAAAGGGCCTCCCAGACCACTGAGTCCAATGTTCTGTAAATTATGCTTGGATGTTCCTAGGAAGAGGACCATGTCCTTTCTCAAGAGACAGAAAAAAGTAATGCAATTAGTCCTTGCTTTCCACCCCTTGATCTGATTCTTGGGCTAGGGAAATTACACATAAACCGTTATAAATTATTGGAAACTAGTTCAAATATGAAACACAACAGAAGTTCAGTGCACATAAACTGCCTTTAAAATAGCCGAAACTGGCTTAGGATAAACCTGGATGTATGTAGTATCAGACTTAACTGATTTAGATTAAACCAGTTTATGGAACTTGTGTCCCAGATCCCCTCCAGATTCACGTTAACTCACAGTTCCTCAGCATCCCATGATACTTTGCACCTCCCTCGCAGTTGCTGACTCCATCAGGCAGATACAGTAACAAACAGTTCTTGTTCATTGTTTGGTTTCCATGGTAGCAAAAATAAAGGTTTTTGACCCCATAACTTTGAGAATTCATCTCTGGAGCCTCTTTCTGGACTTGGGAGATGTTGAAGATAAGTGCTTTTCCAGCCCCTCTCATTCTCACAGTGTGCTGGTACACGGAACCTCTTGGGCTAAAAGAGCTGTCATTTTGTGGGATGCAGTTTGGTTATTATTGGTGCTCCATACTGCAGTTATTATAGGTGAGGCTTGCCAGGAGCAGAGGTCACATGGCCTGGGGAAGTTCCTAGGGTGGGAACAGCACCTGATGGGATAGCTTGGTGACAGTATTTGTACTTCCACAGTCAAACCTAACATTGGAGGATGTCTCTCTCTGTACTGTAATGACCTATTTCATGAAATTGCCTATTTGTGAAGTCTAAGAGGACTCCTGCAAGGTGCACATTCACTAGATAGCTGCCTCTTGTTGATGTTTTGTGTAGCTGGAAGGTCACCTATGAGGGAACCAGAGAAAGGCAGTCCTACCCTACAACGTGAGATCCTTCCTGGTGTACTCTCTGTATGCATAAGTCTATTTTACATCTCCTGCAACCATGCTCAAAAAGATGTCTGTACCACTGATGCTGCTTTGCAAACACTTTCAGGCATTTAATGGTGTGACAGTGTTTGTGCCTTATAATCTATGCTTTGTGATGTGCTGCCTGCATGTGATTTGCATATTATTGCTGTATGACTCATAGTAAAGCTAAAAACCACATTGATAAAGGCTTTAACATTAAAAGGGCCTTTACAAGTTACATTAAGTTAAGAAGAATAGAAGAGATGGAAAAGTATGCTCATTCAGTTGTCCTCCAATATGAAAACAAAAAAGGGTTAAAGATGAATGAAGCACAAAACAGAAAGCACTAGAAACACTTCATTGTTACTTCAGAGCTGATGGATGGGACTACAAAAGAAGAATTATGCTGATATGAAGAAAAGTCTTTCTAAGATTTCTGCTGATATTAAAAAAAAGCCTTTCCAAGATTTTACTGAAAAACTGCATGATAATATTTTAATGATGAGATTGTAAAAGTAAGACAGAGATTGTAAAAGTAAGACACTTGCATTGGTTTTCTGTACCAATACATTACCAAAATGCTGCATGTATTCTGGCATGGTTTGGACCTGAGATTATGACATGGAGTTCTGCACAGGTAGGAGGGACAGCTGGCTTTGCAACAAACTGTGGCAGTGTTAGGAATGGGGCAGGGAAGGGACTGAGTGTTGATTCAATCAGGTAGGCAGGACAGAGTACTGGGAAAGAGAGGTGCAGGGCATTTTTGTATATCGGCCAGCATCCTGAGCATTTAAAGGGAAGCCATGACCAGTCTAAGGGGAAGCAGAATGAGGCAATTGCTCATATCAACCAGAAATGGCAGTGTCCAGTGCAGGGAATGACAGTAAATGCCAGGTGGATATCCCGGAATGCATTTCACTTATAATAAAGCTAAATGCAATGTTTCCTATTATTCTCCTTGGGTATGATGCTGGCAACTTGAGTACTATCAAGGGCAGCAGTCTGGCTAGCAGCAGAGATGAGGCATTGTTGGGGGTGATACATCTCCATAGGATGAGAAAGTCCAGGATCTGAGAGCAGGTGTAACCTAGCAGGTAAGGCACAGGGGTAGCAGGTAAAATATGCAAATGTGTTGGCAAGTGTTTGATTGTAGAACATGTGAGTGCAAAAAGGTAGAACCTGGCCACACCTAAGCATTTAAACAAGGAGGTAATATTCAGTCACCCTGACCCCAGGGCAGCAGAAGCCACACAAACCAGCTGGCAGACCCTCAAAATGCTTCAGAGCAGAGGTGTGTTCCTATAACCATTCCTATGGTGTTATTGGCATCAATGTAAAATTAGTGCTGGTCCCAACAAAGGTTAAATCCCTAGAGTAGGTCACCAGCTACATTAAAGCAAAGAGTTATATCACATGGACACAGTTTTTTTCTGTTGATGCAGGTGGGTTTCCACCTCTGGGAAATTGCTTACAGTAACATTGCCTTGTCTGGTTCCCTGGCTGCATTTTGTCCATTAAAAGTGTATGTTATTTATTCCAGGGATGACATCCTCTTTATCTACCGTATGATCTGTATTACAAAAATAAAATATTAAAAGTTAATGCAAATTATTAATAGTGTTAATATCTATCTAATTCACTGTGCCATAAGTTCTGGGAAGAGGAAATTAATTCCTGACCCATGTGGTTTTCAAAGGTATTGAAGGCAGTTAAGAAATAGAGGCAACTCCTCCACTAGTTTATATTGGCTTGGCCACAGTCAAATGAATGTTGATTTATATCCTGTGGAGAATCTGGTCCAATTTGTGCTCTGGGATGAATTAGAGACCATTTTGGATTTAATTTATTTCTGCCAATAACTTCAGTGAAAGCACAATGCACTGAAGCACAATGGGACTTGTGTCCTATCACAATACATATTTTTAATACTAATAATAGTGTTCCACACTGCAAATAACTAACAGTTTACCAGACTCAGAGCTTGACTGTACCAGCAAACATTCCCCCTCAGTTACTCATGCTCTAGCCTGTACGGGATATTGTAGTGGTTTAAATCCTGTTCTTGTCAACAAAGCTGTTGCTTAGAATTAGTGAATGAATGAGAGGTTGGTATACCAGACTGTGTGATATGAGTCTGTGTTCATACCTGAGTTCTTTGATTGGGCAAGGGAAGCCTGAGGTACACTGACCTAGTGTTTATTAGTTAACTACTTTCCCATGTTTCCAGAGCAACATTTCCAATTCACATGATCTGCATTTTGCCAGTATGTGCATTCTACACATGGTACTTAAGGAAAAATCCCTAATGCATTGTAGTATATGAAGTAATAAATGGCTGCTGAGATTAATAGGCTGAGCAAAGCTGAGGCATTTAATCAATCTCTAGAAAGTGTTCATTGCCAGCAGACTACTGAGAAAAAATATCCCTACTATACTATAAACCATAATAAGAAAAAGCAAAAATCATCTTTGCTGGTGATGGTTGAATTGCTGCACTGCCTGCTTCTTCTCCCCATCAGTGGGAGGGACCGAGACCCATAGCCAAGCTGGGGAAGATTTAAAGGCCAGCATGAGAAATGATCCGCCTGAGCAAATATATTGCCAGTGAGGGTTTCTATGCCATTTTGATGGAGATCATTTTTGTATTTGCTGGGATAAGCTACTTGACTGAAACTGTTCTTGAGTTTAAGGCAGACGAATCATAATTGTTATTACCCAATGATTGTGTGTGTGCTTCGGCACTGCAGAATTATTTCCCGCCACATGGAGCTTTCTTTGCACGGTGCAATTCTCAGCTGCAGAGAGGAAAACCCCGGTGCAAAGGAGTTCCCGCCACCCGTATGTAAATTTGTGTCCCACTATTGGCTGTTTCTAAATTATTCCCACATGGCAGCTAGCGATTGGCTTGCTAGCCGTATAAGAGGCTTGAGCAGTTTCCGCCCAAGTCAGAGATCTCCGTGGAGGACCTCATTTAGGAGGACTCCGCATCCATCTCGTGGAGAACTCTGGGCCACGTGGTAGAGCCTAGCAAACTCTGTGCGTGTCTCGGAGCCGACCGATGGTTTGATCACCCATCAAGAGTCTCTCCCCGTCACCAGACGATCCTTGATGTACCCGTGCCCTGCGCGCTCGTTGAGAGTCACAGCTTGGACTCTCGTATCGGTTCAGAGAGCTCTCATAGTGTTTGTTTTGCGGAGCCTAGCAAACTCCGCTCATGTGTCTTCGGTGGAGCCTAGCAAACTCCACTTGTGTTTGTCTGTAACTGCAACTCAAGCAAGTTTTCCTGCCTGCACCGCGACCATCTACGGTGTAAGTAAAATAATCTTTAATCAACCTCCACACGTCAGTGCCTAATTCTAGTTCGCCGTGCCGACTTTCCCCGGCCCACGTGCCCGGGCTGCTGGCCACAGCCCCTCGGCCCCGACAATAATAACAGTTAGAATCTCTTCCAGGTATTGAGAAAGGACAGGGAGTTTGTATAAGGGAACCTGTTGAGACTTCTTTGTTGAACTCTAGCTTGGACAGAATTTAGAGCAGCTTCTAGGCTGCTCTGAATTTCAGCCCTAGCAGAAGATTCTTAATGGGCCCTATGCCAGCAGGATGAACGTGGCAGATCTCTTCTCTGGCAAACCCCTGATTTGTCCCTTATGCCAGGCACAGGACTTAGCTGTAGTAAACTGGCTGCTGACCTACATGGAAAAAATACCCATCTGCATAGATCATATGCTTCAGCAGGTCTTTTTGGCCCTTTTATCTAGTAGCTGATTGAATCATGCAATCTATACAGACATTGGGCAAGCCAGGTCAAACCGACGCAGCTCTTCTCATGGGCATGTGCTGTGCTTGGCATGGGGATGTGCTGAGCTGAAAGTAAAGCTCCATTTTTTTCCCCACACTTGTCAGTGGCCACTGTGACTGCGGTGTGATGTAAACAGAACCAAGCTAGTTTAAACTATCCAGCTCAGGCACTGGTAGCATTGTAAATGAAGTAGCATGGTGCTCAGTTGGGCTGTGAAACCTGCCTGAGAAAGATTAATGCACTACAGCTCAGACTTACCTTACGTGGAAAGGGAGTGATAAGAAAATGTGGCCTGAATGACATAGGGGGGTCATAACATAGTAGGGAGCTTGGCTATAAAAATCCTCTGGAGGCTTTTATTTTTCAATAAAGCAATATATTACTAGTCTTCCTGCAGCATTCTGTCTCAGAAAGTGCTATGTTGTCCAGGTCATTCAGTAACCCAAACCACAGAAGTAATTCAGCCAAGGCCACAGAACAGAAGGGACACCCACCTTTTAGGATGCAAAACAGAGATGATAAAAAAAAAAGAGACAAGCACTAAAGCCAAAGGGATAGGAAGAGGATGGGGAATACCAAGCAAGATATTTGCCACTGTTCTGTGTGCTGAGTTATCTCCACTTTTGCCTGTTTCTTGACTGCTGCTACCTATTAATTTTACTATCATCTTATGCACTAACTGCTACTACCACCATTTACTCCTTATCCTTCCCTGAAGTCTCACATACTCTTTTCCTCTAATCCTTTCACTCTCCCCTTTAACCTCTCGCCAACCATGCTTGCTCCCACACTCCTTTCTCCCTTTTCCTTCATCTGGGCCCTTGGCCTCTCTTCTGCTCCTTTCCCTATGCATGATGGGTGCTGACAGACATGCAGGTCCCTGCTCTAACTCATGGCTTTTAAAAGAAAGTGCCATGAGGTTTAGCGACATCCCCTGACCCAAAAGATGTTTGTCTGCTGGGTTGGGGGAGGGAGAATTATGCTCCACTTTGGAGCCAATCCAGCAGAGAGAGGATGCCTGCCTGCAGCCTCTTTCCCCTAGCCCTTCCCATGTCCCCAACCCAGCTCCAGTGGTATCTACAGAAAGGGAGGAGGGAAAAGGAGGAGGAGGGAGCTGTGGACTGGGTTTTGCCCAGCCTGAACTGAAGGGGAAGGGGGTTGGGGATGGGCTGTAAGGCAGGGGGCTCCAATCCACCTGCTCCCACCTCTAGCTCAGGTTGGGCAAACCCCAGCCCAAAGCTTCTCCCCCTTCCTCCCTTCCCTCCCTTGTCATAGACAGCACTGGAGATGGGGCTGGACTGCATCAGCCCAGCTCCTATCACACTGATAAACTGACTCTAGGGAACAGAAGTTTCCTAAGGCACTCCACTTCAGAGTGCTTCATCTGATCCCCCATTAGATGAGAGTTAATTTGCCATGCGATTGGACACCTTTAAAGCATTCTGTAGCCATGCACGTGTGTCACAGCATGGCTGTGGAGTGCTTTCAGGATGCTGATGGCACAACAAATGTTACTGCTGTCAGCATCCAAAATTATATTCTAGCTGCTTCCACATCCAAAGCTGTGGTCCTTGTCTCCATCTACAGCTACATCCCTGTTTCCTTCTTCCCCTTCTCCCGAAACTATTGATTCTGCTTGCCTTGAATTTTGATTTTCCAGTCTGAAATATTTTTAACTGATCATCTTCAGAGACTGGGTGCTCAGCTATTTCTGAAATTTGGGCCCTTTTAAAGCTCTCCAAATCACAAGTCACTTTGAAAAGGACACATATCCTGAATAATCAGTCCTTATTGGGCACATGTACACTTGCAAATAAGTGGGACTAAATTTAATGTGCATAAAGTGATTTTTGGCAGGTGTCTACACATGCAGGGGCATGGCAATAAAGTTAGTGCCAAGGCCCTCCAGTTCTGCCATGCCCCCCTAGTGGAAGGGCAGACCCAGCACTAAAGTTAGTGCCAGGTTATATCTACACATGCATTAATGCACTTCAATGAATTGCGCCTAAATTTGATACCTGCATTTGCAGCTATCAAATTTAGGCATGATTAGCCTAAGTTAATGCTGTGAAGAAGAGAATAAAAAACCGCTTAGACCTGCAATAGCTGGAGACCCACCTGCCACGCCAGAATCAGAAATTCCAGGAGAACAAAGGATGCCACCAAAACTACATTTTATCAGCAGCTGTTTGGTCTGGATCAGACTGTCCCGCAGCTGCGTGGGTATTTTTGGCCTGCTGTGGGGACTGGGAGAGGGGTAAGACAGGGTGGGAGAGAGAGCCCAGATATGGGAACTCCAAGGAGCTGGAGGAGAGGCTCTGGAAGGAGGGGAGCTGGCTGCCTGCCAGTCTGGGAGCTCAGAGGGGCTCCACGGATCTGAGAGATGCTGGATTTGAGTCTGCAGGAAGGAAAGCAGCAGGAGCTGGTGGGAAGCCTCGCCAGGGGATGAGCCAGCCATGGGAGAGGTGGCCATGCCCAGTTTAAGGTCCTGTTTCTTTTTCCTTTGTTTTTTTTTCTTTTGGTTGCATCAGGGTGTGCCGGAGGGCTGCCGGCTAGGCTGGACCCCAGACCTGGGAACAAAGAAGGGAAGAGCTGGTGATGCGCCAAGGACAAGGGGAGAGATGAAAGGTGGATGCCATGCTCTTGTCTCCAGGCCTACGTATAATATACGCATAAATAATATAACATGCCAGTTAGGGCTGAGGAAAGGCCCAAGTCCAGAGGTACTTGGACCTGACTGAGAGGTGATGGACTATCATGTAAGCACCCAGGGCTGGGGACCTAAATACCACAGGAAGACAAGCCCAGCTGGGATTTTTCTTTTGTTATTCCTATGGTCTAGAACAGACTGGCCCAGTGAGGAGGGGAAAGACTCCACCATCTTCTGGGCCCTAGTGTATAGCAGCAGAAAGACTCTGCCTGTAAGCTGCCAAGCCCAAGCACTGAGAAACTTACCTGAGTTTGAGTTGAATGTCCTGTGTTCTTCTTTAGTTCCTTTTTCATACACAATGCTCCAACAGGGGACTGTTTGGGCCCAAGTGGCCATCATACAGGAGAGGTGGGCTCAAAGAGACCACAATTCTATAAGTCCTAAAAAAGGAAAGAAGTTGCTTGGTGAGATCCAAGGGTGAGATTGACACTGTAACATCTGGGTGGCATGTGGTTGGGGTGTAGGGGAGATAGGAGCCCCAGAAAAAGAACTAATCCCAGTGCATCAAAGCAAGCTGCAGTGCAACTGAACATCTCCCAAGTAAAGTACCATCCAATATCAAGTCATGGCAGGTGAGAATTGGGCAACTCCATGGCGTGACTGAATCAATTGCACTCATGCCCCCACAGCCCAGTCTGGTCAGGCACAAGGCCTATGGACCCTGCGGCTCTATCCTGTAACTGCACCAATAAATGCACATTAAGGACATGCGCATGCACCTGTAATGCATATTAAATTAGGCTAATGCATATTAATGCATTAATTTTGCCCTTTTTTGTTGCAAAATGAAAAATAGTTTAAATACAATTTACCTGCATTGAGCTCAGATGATCAAAAACCAGTATAGGGGGAAGGAGAGGGTAAGGGAAGAATTCCAGTTTAAGCTATTCTACCACTACCGAGTTTATAACACTTTCTTCTTCCTTAAAACTTCAGGAAGAACTAGCTGAGTAAACCAAGGAAGATATTAGTTATTCATTATAGAAACTTAAAGAAACAGACTTCCCTTCTCCTGAAGTCAAGGTAATCCATCTTTCTCTAGCATCTTTGTAATGAATTCCCATTTGTTTACAAATTGGGTAGTAGCATTTTATTGTAAGTGAATAATATAACATGCTATCATTTATCTATCTTCATTTGTTTGATGGATGCCAGTAGCATCCAAGGGATGTCCCTGCATTTGACCCCAGGACAGCTAATATTTTTATTAATACTTAATCCATTACACAATACTGTACAAGTTAGTGAAGTTTAAAGAGGAGATATTTGAACAATACTGACTGGCTACCAACAGAGAATTATTTAAGAGGGTCAGATATGAAAAAGGAGCACCACCACGCCACTTTCTGGCTTTATGTTGATGTTGATATTTATCCCGCTTTGATGGCTATATTAAAGATTTATGATGATGTCAATCAGAGAAAAATAATTTATTTCATTTCACTGACAGTGTTCTCCAGAAATATTGCCAGAACAGAGGCAGCTTATATGTGTTTATCTTTCAATGAATGTAGAACAGTTTGATTAGTTGATTGTATGTTATTTCTTCCACATAAAAACACATGAAAGCTTTTGGGAGATTTCTGGAGCCAATTAAGTTAATCATTCCTTATCATGCCCAGTTCAGAGACTCTTAAAACCCAAGTTAGAGCAATTAGCATTGCCAACTTTGAAGAAAATGGCTTAATGTTACACTCTTCATTATTAGTCTCTGATAAATAGTTTAAAACTATATCCATGTCCCAGAGCTGTTTATGTCTGTATTTTACAGAATTTGAAAAAAAAACTGACATCAAAATGTTCATTTGTTCCCTTCAGAATATAACAGATAGAAAAATTAATGCAAAAGTAAATGGTTATATTTCGACTGTGGCAACTCAGGACTAAATTAATACGATGTTATCAATTAGCTTGGACTCAAAGCTTGACCTGCTTTAAAATTATTCTTGTATAGTGAGCTGTGTTCTCTATCTTAAGTAACTATTTTTCATTAATTTTGCTATTTTGTCTCCGAAAAATAAAATAAACACTGGTACAATTGCTATGTTATGCATGATTTGTGCTGTTGCAGAGGGAAAG
>NW_005842347.1:54731-65891 GCF_000455745.1 Alligator sinensis
GGGAAAGAGCTGTCTAGGTGGAGGAAACATAAATTAATAAAACAAAATCCAATCCTATACTTTTTACACAGACAAAAATCCTGTTAAATTAACTGATAAAGAATAAAGAGCATGGGACCAGACTGTAAATTTCATTCCCAGAGCTCTGTTGATATTACTGATTACATCACAGATACTCATGAAAACAAGCCACATAAAGCAGTTTCAGTTTATGATGCATAAGAAACATGGGATGGGGAAGAGAGAGAATCAATCTATATTGATTCAATGGGAGCATTGTGTCTAGAAGAATTAGGTCCTTAGAAGAACAAATAAAACAGCATGAAAACTCAGGTCAGTTGTACCTAGCCCAGGTATTTTGAAGGACTACTTTCTCCATCCTTTTCTCAACCATCTTATTTAGACTCTTCTTGAATATCTGCAGTGACAGGACCTGATTCACTAGTGCCCTATGCTCTGTACATCCATATATACCAATGAAAAATATATTCCAAAACAGAACTAAATCAGAATGGCAGCACTTCAAAGCATCCTAGTATCTTTTTAGATCCACCCTGTACTGCACTATGAACTACTTCTGGAGGAGCAAGGCACAGCTTTGGTTGCTGCATCAAGTAGGATCAGCATAAGCTGTGCTTTGGGCTGGTGCAGCATGTTTGTATGAAGGCAGGGGTATCAAATATATGAACTGCAGGCCAGTGCTATATCACATGACCTCGGGTGCTGGCCCCATGTAGGGCAAGTCGGGGACTTCCTCCCCCACATGCTGGATACAGAACCTGTTGCACCTGCTCCGGCTAGCTTGGGACTGCACACCTGTTTTAGCCAGTCTGGGATGTTAAGCACGCTCTGTTCCTGCTGTAGCTGGCCTGGAGCAGGTGCCATGTGAAGTATGGGTCCTGGAGCAGGCAACCCATGAGGAACAGGCCCAGACCAGCCAGAGCAGGTGCTGGATCTGGCATGCAGGGGGTGGGAGTGGAAGGGCTGAGTGGGTCCTCTTCATGCTGGATCTGGCACCTGCTCCAGTCAGTCCAGGACCCACACCGCACACAGTGCTCACTCCAGTCCTGCTGGAGTGGGTGCTGCATTTGGCTCACATCTCAATCTGGTCAGAGTGAGTACCATATGGTGCTGTCCTTCATTAGCTGGATTGAGTGATACAGGTGCTGGATCTGGCATGTGGGAGGCAAGGGATTGTGGATCCAATCCAGCCCAGGGGGCTGCCCCACCCTGTTCATCTGGTCAGTGGGTCAGTCCTGTGTCTCCCATCTGGCCCATGAGCCAGAGGAGTTTGACACCTCTGATCTAACCTAAACATTCCCATCCATAGCTTCAGACTTTTTTGTCCTTGACCTATCATCTTCTGAGACTAAATAATTCCCTTCCTTCATTTATATTATTAACATGATGGTATTTATAGACTTTGCTCATGTCTCCCCTGAGTTTTCACTATGCTAGACAGTATATATTTAGCTACCTTAGTCATTCTTCATGTAGTATGTCTTATTCTCCAACCTGGTATAGTTTTGTTGCCCTGCTTCATGTTTCTTTTTTTCGTTCATTCTTTCATTCTGTCTTTCTTCCTGTGTGTCTGGGCCAGGCCAAAATGGTGACTGAAATGCCACAGAAACTGGCTTATAGGGGCCAGCTCCCAAGACACCCTCCAACTCTTTTGCTTCTGATTTGGGTGCATGTCAGATTTGAATGTGGACACTTCATTTTGCAACAAAATGTGGACCAGTTTGTGTCACGCTGGGCCACCCAGTGGGCACTCTGCCAGGTGAAACACAGACAGCTGGTCCCACATGTGTAACCCCACAAGGCCCATGGGTGAGGGAGTTTCATTCTGCAGTGACATGGTGTTTTTGGTTGTTGACAGGTGTTCCATACTCGGCCCCTGGGAGGGCCACATACTTTGCTTTTCCACCATGTGTTTTTCATATTTGTATAATAAAGGTTTAAAAGGTCAGTCTTCCTTCCTCTCTTCCTTTCTCTCCTCCTCCCTCACTCCCCTGTCATTTTAACAATTTGTGAAATAGAGCTGTTCACAAAATCCTAGACGTGCTTATACAGGAGCTATGAAGAATAGTTCTACCTCTGGGTTTCCAAAGAATCCCGCCTTAGTTGTACACTGAAAAATGGCAGTGGTGTCACAATGGAAATTCTCATTTAGTTTCCTGCTGTTCAGGAAAGGGCTAATCCAACCCTCAGGGAAAGATGATATTGAAAACATTTAATTAATTAGACATAAAGGGAGGAAACAAAAAGCACACAGAGGCCCAAAGCAAAGGCAGCTAAGACGGGGAAGTCCACAAGAAAAGAAGCAGAAGGGCAGGCTACAGGTATATAAAGTGACTCCCTCAAGGGTCATGAAGTAAACCCCATGCAGGTAAGCGTGAAATGAGGATGTGCAGATTCTTTTATGTTCATACCTTCAAAAGGGTCATATATGGGAGAGTTTTTCAGTGGTGCTGTCTTTGTGAACATGATTCCTTTTTGTGGTTTATCAACACAAGATGGCTTGAAAAATATATTTGAAAGGAATCTATTACATCAGCAAACCTTCAGCTAGATGCACTTCCTACTTATGTTTTGACCTCTGTTTCTGTCGTAATCATTGCCAATGCAGTGAGAGAAAAATAAAACAATAACAAAATAAAAATGCTGCCAAACTGTGAGATGCAACTATGTATTTGTTGGCAGAAGAAATAATTATGGTGTTTTGGTATATAGCTGGAGCAAATATTTTTTCAGTAGGCTGGGATGCAATGGCAGAGTGGTTGATGCATTTCACTATAGATTCAGGGTGTGAGTATGAGACTTGTTCTAGATATGTGCTGAGGGAAAAGTCAGGCCAGTCCAACTATGAGTATATAGATTAGCTGGTCATGTGGCTGGGGAAAAAAGTTGTGCAAATATTATGTGGCTTTTCTGTTCTACAGATATTTACTATAGACAGTGGTGTGCCTTAATCATGCTAGCCCAGAGGGCTGCTTAGGTTTGTGGTAGATCTTGGAAACATTAAAACAGTGATTTTCCACCAGGGTGCTGGGACATCCTGTGGTGCCTTGAGATCCAAGGGTGCTGTGGGTGTCACACAAAGTTAGCAATGTTAGGTGTGCAAACATGCTTCACAATATAAACCAGATGATTTCAAATAAAAATCCATAATGTTCAACAAAATATGACCTGTTGTGACCCTTCTGAGTGCTTTTCAATAGAAAATTGCTATATTTTTCCTTAGTCAAGAAGTGAGTGAAAACTAAGAGCTGGCACTTCTAGTCTAATAAGGAGTGCCTCGAGCCCAAGAAGGTTGAGAACCACTGCATTAAAAAGTTGTAGAGGAGAAACTCTTGCACTATGCATTTTCTGCATGAAGTTTTTCCAAACACCTTCACCTTTGTTATTTCTAATCCAGATTTCTGCAAAGGGACCTGAGCTAAAAGTGATGACAGTTTCCATTTATTTTAGTGGTCTTTGGAGTGGTCTCTAGTCCAAATAAAAAAGTTTGACATATTTTTAAATCAGACATCTTTGTTTACATTAATAATAATAAAAAAGCATGTGAGAAATATCTTAAAATGTGGACACCATAATACAAAAAAATCACACCCTGATAACTCAGTGGCCAATTAAGCAGAATCATTTCACAATGCTAAAAAATTTTGTTCTGGGATCAACAAACCAAAGTTTCTCCCCAGAGAGTAATTTTTTAAAAGTTATAAGCATCTGATATTATGGCTTCTAAAGAAAGTATTTGCTTCACCATAAATGTGGTGTTACTAAGGGGAAGCTGTACTATTCACTTGAATAATTAGTTTTATCATAAAGTAGAATAATTTCACGTGTATCTCACACTTAACCGAGTCTCGATGATGCTCTCTATGCCAGACTCTGACCCACCACTTTTATTTGGTATAAATCTGAAGTTTCAATAAAGAACTGAAGCAGCTGACAAGTTCAACGTTCTTACAGTAAGAAACCCCTATCTTATTGCTTTCAGTTTCTTTGTAACTGGGTACTCGGCAGGAGTCCTGCTGCAGGTGGTTAATAAGTAATAGCCTGCCTGCTCCTGAGCACAGGCCAGCTGATAGGGATGATTGCTTGAGAGGGAAGGCTGCCTTGCAGAGGAGGCAGAACAGAGCTGGGGTTGCCCTCTCCCAGTCCAAGGAAGGACCACAGGCTTTGAGTTAACACTTTGTTGTTTGCATACAGGCAGTCCTTGGACTTGTGACACAATTGGTTCCTGAAAACTGTGTCTTAAGTCGAAACATTATAACTCAGAACCAATTTTCTCATAAGAAACAATGTTATATTTGGGGAATTGGCTCCTGAACCAAGGCCCGATACCCTATTTTCACCAAAAATACCCCAGAATTTTGTATTCAATCAATTATAGATGAGTAATATAGCTACACTAATGTATATATATTGTAAATAGCAATCATATTGATTTAGAACAGCTTCTTTGAGGTGACTTTGCTGGACTTTTTGAAAGGCTCTTGGCTGGAGTCTTCTCAGGAGTCTTGGCTGCAGGTTTTCCTGGAGGCTTATTTCCTTTCTTAACGAAAGTGTCCAAGGATGTTTGGACACATGTTCTCCAGGGAGATGAGCTACGCATCAAACTTGTTCACTGGTGTGGCGTTGCATCAGATCAAGCGTTGTAAGTCGAAAATGATGTCATAAAGTTGAAACAGGGTGTTGATTTATAAACGTTGTAAGTGCAAAACGTTGTAACTCGAAGCACAGTAAATCGAGGACTGCCTGTATTTGTTTGTTTATTATCAATGTTGTTTCTGGTGGGGACAGGTTTGCCCCCAGGGAAAATAAAAGCTGAGTGACAACCTTCTACAGTCTTGTTGACAAGAGTAATTTTTTAATAACTTCTGATAGTTAAAATATCCACAAGGACTTTTAGACATTTCACTACACACTGGAGATGAACAGACATAGTACAGGCTGCCTATACAATTAGGTATTTCATGTTGAAATCTAACGTTGGGAAGATACATTTTCTCAATAACAATCAAACATGGCAAAGTTCAAGTACATTATCATGCTCTGGTTTGGCCTGCTGGCAACCCAGCATCCTAATGGACAGGTGATAGTTCACCTAAAAAAAATTTCAGCAAAAGGCATGTTGTACTTAAGTCTATTAACATTCCCATTCAAGGGTACAGAACAGATCTTGAGGTATGATGGGTGGGTTTTTCGAATGTGCCATGTATGGGCTGAAATACACTTCCATTAAAATTCACAGACGCATTAGCACTGACTTTAATGTAAGTAGAATTAAGCCTCTGCTGAGCACCTCTAAGAGTCGCACCCAAGATCTCTCAGCAATGTGATTAAGAGTGCAACACTTGCCTGTCGATGCCATGTTCTGTCAATATTGCATCTGGCCTGGGATGTAATCTGCAGATTCATGTCAGGTTTACAGTCAGGTGAAGTTTGATGCAAATCAAGTGTCAGTTCGGGTTAGATGGCCTGAAAACTCACAAACAACTTTTGCAGCTTTTAGCCCCAGGAAACAGAAATTTCACAATATTTCTTCCATTTTAACCAAAAGACTTGCTGTGCTCATAAGCCTTTTGTCAGATACAGTCCATGGATAAAATCAAATGCCCTGAAGAAGGGTGTTTGTGCCCAAAAGCTTGCAAAGAACTATTTTTCCAACTATTTAGTATGTCTAATAAAAGATATCACACCTCCCCAAAGAACCTCATCTGCTTATTTCTCTCTCAGGTTTTTTCCTGCACAATTTTCACAATAAGTGAGTTTTTGACATGGGTGAAGAGCAGCTGGAGACAGGAAGATTTGAAGAAGGAGAAGCACTACCAAGATAGTGACTTGAAAATTATGCACACCTATCCCTTGTTGATCATAGGGGGGCTACGCAAGGGATGAGGTTGGATTCAGCATTGTTTCTAGAGAAAGAGACATCTTTCACCTCTGTGTATCCTGTAGATGATACCTTTCACAAATCCATGCTTCTGTAACCTTTAAATTGGATTATTGCAACTCATTCTGTTTGGCTCTGGTAAGTACATTCAGAAACTGCTGCTTATTCATCATGCAGTAGCCTACCTATTTTGTGAGAAAAAAAGATAAATGTGGCCACAATTCCAACACCTCCTGTTCTCCTGTGGCTGGCTGATTCCATATCGAATTCCAACTCCTGCACTTAATCTACAGTCCTTTAATAAGTTAGGATTCAACTATTTTGGACCCAGAGTCAGAAAAGAAATTACTGTTACCGTCAGTTCTGCTGATAGACAACAACGCTTCAGAGGCCATTAGGCAGGAAAGGTTTGCCAGAACATGCAGCACTCTAGACACGAGCCCTTCATGAGATGGAGGGTGAGGGAAACAGGAATGTGGCGTGTTACCAGCCACACCAGCTTTATGCCTCCAAGGTCTCACCCTGCATAAGGCTGGCCAGCTGTTTGAACCAGCTTTCCATCCTCTTTAAAACTCTGGGGTGGCACAAAGGGGATGGAATAGGAGCCAGGATCTGGCACAGCTATCATTACCTCAATGAGGAAGACAATTAACATTTCCATCCAAGCTCTTTCATATCCAACCAGGGTGCAGGGATGGGTATCGTGTGCACCATTGCCCCAGAGATTGATTCTAATCCCTTACAGTTTACTACAGTAAATAGACTACTCTTGCATCTTATGTTAAGAATTCTCCCTAAACTTAATACAGTGAGAGCTCTAGTTATAGACGGGCTCAGCCAGTTAGTTTCAATTAAGGAATTAATACAGTGAGAAATAAAACTCCAGGCATTACCAAGTTGTCATTTTAGTGAGAAATACAAATTTCCAGATAAATCATATCTACTTATATTACTTTAGCATTATTATTAATAATAATAATTAGGATGCTCAGGGAAAGCCGAGTAAATCTTTGTTAGCTGAAACAGCAGTTTGGTAGTGGCTGGAGTTTTATTTCTCATTGATTAAGCAATGTACACAAATTGGTCCAGTATGCTCATGTGAAGATTACAACTGAATACCTTAGAGATTTGTGTGAATTCTTATAGTAGTAAGACAGATAGGTCTATATATACTGTCCAGAGCAAAAGAGCACAAGAATAATGGTTCCGGAGAGGGCTGCCACAGCGCACCATTGCAAACAATTGCTAATTCATTTTAGTGTGAAATTCTCACTTGAACAAAATAAACCATATAATTCAGGAAGTGAATGCAACAATGCCACCTTTCTGTACAGTGGCAGCGGGTGTATCTCTTATGTTACAGATCATGTGGCCATTGGTTCAATAGTCTTAGATTTACCTTGCATTTTTGTGCTAGTTTTTGTCAGCCAAAACTCCCAGGTAGGAAATGAAACAGATCATGACAAGACAACCTGTGCAACTTGACTGTACTCATTTTTACTTTTTGCCCTCTCTACTCCTTGCACCACAACTGTGACTGCTATACGTTGGCATACCTTTCTGTATCCTTGATGTCATCCCTGGAGACCCTGAGAAGATATAGAAGATAAATTCAATCAGCTGGCCAGCCTTATATAGGGGAAGACTTGAGAGGCATAAAGCTGATAGGACTAATGTGCCACATATTCTGTTTCTCTTATCATCTATCCCATTAAAGGCACATGCCCAAAATGCTGTGTGTTCAAACAGCCTCTGTCTGCTTAAATTTTTATACCAATAGTTCAATATAATCTTACCAGACTGAACTCTTTGATTTAAAAAATGTAAGGGAAAACAATTGAGAGTTCTGAAATTCCCATGTAAAAAAGTGTTCCTCTCCAGTGTTTCTTTTACTTGCAATTGGGGTGTTCATTTTAGCCTTTGATCTGTTGTCAATGCAATCATCTTCAAATTAAAGGCCTTGTCTTGAAAAAAAAAAAATTCAGGCATGTTACTTCAACAAAAGAAAAAATTCTTCCTAAAATAATAATCTGAACAATGGTGTATGCCCTGTTTTTAAAAGGGCATATATACAAATGCTTCTCTGGCTGTAGGAGGGTTTGAATTGGCAATAGGGGGGGTTCCTAAGCCTCTGTAGGTATGGAGGTATGGCTGCTGTCTGTAGATGGTGAGTACTGGTTACTCACCAGTCCCCATTTGCTGTTAGTGGTAAGGAGGAATAGCATACAGGTATCATTTTTGGAAATATCTTTTATGGTAGTAGAACTGATGGTTCAGTTAAATTTTGGGATTTTTGTACTTGTTGAAGGCCAGAAATGCAACCTTCAAAAGGGAGCCTGAAGACAGAGAATAGTTATTTTCCCCATTATCTGATGTTGCACCTGCTAGCAGTCATGTTACAATTAATAGAGCACTTTTTGCTTTGAGATTTGTAAGAACAGCCCCTGTTGACTTTACTGGGAGTTGTACATATATTTACAGAAACTAAATTTGACCCATTGTGTGAAAAGGTCTTGTATGAGCTGTTAACATGTGCAAATGAAAAAGAGAGCCTGTTAAAACTAGATGGTACTACTGAAGCTGATTTTTAACTGTCTGCAGATGCAAATTTTCATATATTAAATACATTAGATCAGTGCAATCAGATAATCATTCTATTTCACTGTATTGAACTTACCGTTTTTGCATTAAAATGTATTATGTCATATTCTTGTCTGTGCTAGAGACTCTACAATATGTTCATGTTAGAATGATTCAGGAACTTTGCCTAGGAGCAATACAAGGTCTGTTTATCTTCTTCTCCCTCATGCAGGGGCCAAGGCATTATTAGTAGCAGACTGTACTGGCCTGTGGGGAGCTCACATTATATTTTTTCCATGGTCAGCCAAATCTCCTGATGCTCCAACTTTACCCAACAGGAGATACAGAAACGAGAAAGGGAGGCAATGACAGATGGCATCCCAGGAGGTGGCAATGGCTGCACATTGCACTTTGGGACTAAATAGCAAGGGCAACATTAGAGTAACTAGTTTGCTTATTTATAAAAGGATGACTATTATTTACTACTTTATTTCATAATGTCAGGCTTTGTTGTTTTAAAAACCAGAAAAATGACTAGCTCTGTACTACATTGTGCTACATAGATTTATAAAGCATTACATGAAGGGTCACACTGAAAATTATCACTTTAAAAAAGCACTGATATAATTTTGTCTCATGTCATATTCTCCCCACACTAGGGATCACATAATTTGGAAAAGGAAAGGATTTTGTTCACCTTAAATAGCTAACCCATATCTAGCCTGTTTCACTTGCAGTTATCACACCAGTTTTAATATGGCTGATTATTTCCTCTCTTTTCTACTAATTTTAACACAATATAAAGCTAATATTTTGCTCTGAGTTGACTAACAAAAATAAATACAAGTCTGATGAAGTGTTAGTTTCTCATGTACAGATCGAGTGGGAGATGATCTTCAGCTGTTGTAGACCAACATAGCTCCATTTTAATTAAAGTTGCAAAGACTGTTTACAGCAGCCCAGCATCTTGTCCTTGGTTCTGAGCAGATAATAAAGGAAGGAAGACAGATGAGACCCAGCATTAGCATTACTATATTTTCTGCCTTTCTGTTCATAAAGAAGTTCTTAGACTGTGAAGGAAAATGGGAATTTAGTTTTTCTTTATTTTCTTGAAAAATCTCTCCTCTCTACTATTGTCCATTAGAATTAATTTGGTATCTAAACCATCTTCTCTGAATTAATTGTGCTCTCTGTTTGTAGCATCTCCCCAAGGAACACAGTAGTGTCACGCAACTGTGTGTTCTGGGCTGACTGAGATATTAATATACCAATAAAGCTATAGAAATAGCTAAAGGGGCAGGTTTCCATTTCTATCTTCCTATTTATATGGGAGTTAAACACCCATTCTCAGAGCTTATTTCTTGTCTTCTCTTTACCTAAATATCTTCTATTGTGTTAATCTTCACACAGCATAGGGTGATAGGGAAGTATCATTATCCCTATTTTACAAATGAGGAACTGAGGCACAGACAGGGTAAGCTATTTGACTACAGTAATGCAGGATGTCTGTATTAGGGCATTGGGATGTGCCTGCTCATTTTAGAGTCCGCTTGCTGGTGGCAGAGGGGAACTAATGAGGAGCTCACCTTACTGGGAGAGGGCCCAGGCTGGTGCTATATAAGCCCAGAGCCTGCAACCAAGTGAGGAGCTCCTGGCTGCAGGTCTCCTGAAGGGAATGGATATTGCTGGACAACCCTGCAGGTCTGGGAACTAAGGGAAGTCCCCTGGGCAATGAAAGACTGGGTTTACAGGTGAGTGGCTTTTGTTTATGTTAAACCCCTAGAGGGGAGAGGCATCTGCCAGAGGGCAGTGATGCCTCTTGTTTATCTGAGTTAGGCTGATTGTCATAGGTAGAGAGATAAGATATTATTTGGGGGGCTGAGTAAAACTTAAACTTAAAAGATACTTCTACACACGCACAAGGCACACAGACAGATGCACACACAGACAGACACAAACAGATGCACACACAGACAGAGACACACACACACACACACACACCATCCAACAGGTAAATGTGTGGATGGGAAGGGCCACGGGGGGGGGCAGGGGTATGGGAGGGGCGTTGGGGGGCAGATTGAGGCCCCTGTGGTGAAGGAGGGAGTAGGGAAGAGGCAGGGGCATGGGATTGGGTGAATGGGGCCCCAGGGCAGGTTGTGAGAGGGTCAGAGCTGGGGCTGCTCACCCGGGGTCACAGGGGGCTCCTGCCGCTCTGTACAGCCCTGGGGCAGGCATGGGGGGCATGTGCCCCTTGGATCCGTGCACAAGGCTTCGCAAAGGTGGGCTGCTGCTGCGGGCTGGGTTCTGCCCCCTGCTGCCGATGCCCTGGCAGCCGCGTAATGCCATGTTCTTCCTGCATGCTGGCTGTACTGCGTCCCCTGCCTGCCTGGTGATGAGGCATGTGGCATCATGCAGCTGCTGGGACATCGGCAGGGGGGGCCAGAGCCCAGTCCACAGCAGCAGCCCACCTCCACAAAGGCCCATGCACAGATCTGGGGGGGGCCTGCCCCTAAACCTGCCCCAGGAGTGCGCATAGCAGTGGGAGCCCCCTTCACCTCTGGATGAGCCACCCCAGCTCCAACCCTTCCATGGCCTGCCCTGGGGCCCCATTCACCCCAGCCCATGTCCCTACCTCTGCCCCACTCCCTCCCTCACCATGAGGGCCTTGCTCTGCCCCC
>NW_005842347.1:65901-70470 GCF_000455745.1 Alligator sinensis
CCTGTGCCCCTTCCCATCCACACATTTACCTGCTGGGTGTTGCTCCACACATGGCCAGGCTGGGTTGAGGTCCTAGCCACCTACGGGCTCCGGCTGCTCATCTGTGTCTGTGTGTGCTCCTCCCCCACAGTTGAAGCCACCCAGAGCCTGTGCCCACGCTGCCGTGCAGTGCTCTGTGCTGCCACCGCTGCCCTGTGTTTGCAGGGGCTAAGCCCCGTTAGCCCTGGTCTTCTTCTGCCTATGCAGTTTGTTTAGCCTTGAGCCTTGCTGGGGCAGGCTCAAGGCCAGGGCTGGGCAAAATGTGGCCCACCAGGCCATTCCATCTGGCCCTCAGGGCCCCTAAAAATTTTTAAAAATATTAATCTGCCTTAGGCTGCCTGTCATGCAGCCCTCGATGGCTTGCAAAAACTCAGTAAGCGGCCCTCCACCCAAAATAATTGCCCTCCCCTGCTCAAGGCCTATTTAGAGGACTGGTAACCCAATTGCCTCAGACTGAGACTGGGCCCCAGTGAGGAGCCCAGAGCCTAGAGAAAAGCTGAGACCCAAAACCAAAAAGTCCAAGAGCCCAAGGAAAGGTGGAGCTGGGCCAGAGGGTACACAAGCCCAGAGCAGGCCAAGTCAGATGAGGGGGCCTGAAAGCCCAGAGGGGCTGTGTGCAGGACCAGGGGTCCAACAGTGCTAAGGGAGACTGAGTAAAGGACCAGGAGGGGTGAGGGGCCTAAAAGGGGCTGAGTGTATAAAGAGAAAGACCAACGAAAACATCCGTGAGGGTTGGGGTGCAGTATAGGGAAGGTGAAGGAACCATGAAATTTGCCCTTAAGGCTCTTGGTACATTACAGGGGCCTAGTCAGGCTGAGAGGGACTTACCAAGCCGGAGGGCTGGTTTGAGGCCAGTAGGGTCTCAGGAGAGACCCAGTGGGAACTTATTGAGATTAGGGCTTATTCTAAGGCCTGGTGGCAGCCTCCCTGAATCAATTTATAACATTTAAAAACAAGGCGTGGCAGAAGAATAATGTAGGGAGAGTGGAATTAGTATAAACCAGGCAAAAGAGACAGGGACACTATGGGGTGGCCATGATGCTCCCGTGGCAGTGAGCCTGTCACAGTGGTGCACTGACTGGGAAAGGCCATGTATGGGGAAAAACCTATGTCCCTGAGAAGAGGGAGCAAACCCTTGGGGCAAAAAACCCCGTGATTCTCACTATTCTCACTATAGAGGAGCAATGCCAGGGTTCAGGAAGAAGGCCCGAGGGCTAAGAATACTGCTGGAGGGGCCAGGAGAACCCAAAAGCCTCAACTGGTCTGATGGGGGGGGCCAGGGTCAAAGGAGACCAAAGGTCTAGGAGGGCAACTAGGGGGCATCACAGCTGCCCAGGTGGCAACACGCCTGTCACAATGTATATCTGGGAAACAGAACCTGTAACAGGGAGCCAGAGGCTCTTGTTACTTTAAAAGATGCTGCAGCAGGCCACACTGGCTGTGTGGGGGCCAGCAGCTAGAAAGCAGGCTAGCCTGTAGGGAGCTAGCTGCCAGAAAGCTGGTAGACTAGAAGATGCACAGATAGGGACTACCTTTGGAGGAGTAACTACCCCAGGAACTAGCTGCAAAGCAGTAAGCTATGGCAGGGTAGGCATGTAGGCAGCCCAGAAGCAAAGAGCCACAACAGCTGAGCTAAGCTGCAACAAAGGCAAGCTGGTCATCCGGCCCCAAAACGAAAACCACTGTGGGTGGTTCGAAAACTACCTGACAGGAGGGGTGGGGCTTTGGAGGTACATAAGACCAGGGCCTGGGACCAGGCAGGCAGTCTGGCTCTGGAAGCAGCAGGGAGAGGAGTCTCTGAGAGAGAAGGGTTGCAGAAGACAGCCCGGCAGGCACCTAAGCAACCCAGAACCCTCCACATTGTCCTATTGTACCTTCCTCTGTACAGCACTAGCCTCATGAGGCTACTGGCTTGGATGTACAGGCTCCTCCACCCCAGCCACCCTGGACCATGGAGGACTTCAGCATGTTTTTGTGGAGCCTGTGACTGCTCGACCCTGGAGTCTTCAGTTAGCGGATGCTTGGGTGCCTGGGAGCCCTGCATATACTCTCCTACCCAGACACCTGGTCAATTCCAGCTGGGACTTATCTAAACACCTTGGTCCTTTCCAGCTTCCTGACACCATTATCTCTGGATGGGACCCTGAGCTGTGCTCCTCCCCACAGAGTGGGTGCCTCCTTGAGAGCTGGACCATCAGGGGGCAAGAGAGACCCACGAAACTGGGTTGCCTGATGTTCTATTCTGAAGCCTGCCCATCATCTTGTTGGGTAAGGAATGGAGATGCTCTTCCTCTCCTGAAGACATCAACAAACCAGCTGAAGATATCAAAAAAAAAAAAAAAGCTTGCAGGGAAGTATGACCCAGTGTAGGGGTGGTTTTATTATACAGCCAGTGGGCTTGAGTTTATGCTTGGATACTTAAGAAATGGAGGATCAGATTGTGGCTATGGGGGAGGTCTGGAGGCCACAGAGAGGTGCCTTGCAGGCAATCAGTAGTGGACATTCTAACCTGGCATCAGGGACCCAGAGGGCGGAGGCTGGTGTGCAGTTTTACGCTAAGGCTAGGAGAGCTAAGGCCAGTGTTAGGCAGCCTGGGGTCAGAGACCCAGAGGGCTGTGGGCTGGTGCAAGTCAAGTCTGGAAAAGCCAACACCAGCAGAGGCAATCAAGCCTTGGGTCAGGGACCCAGGGGGCTGAGGCCAGGAGAGCAAAGGTTAGAGGGAGCAGCCCAGCCTGGGGTCAGGGACTCAGAGGGCTAAGGGCTGGGACAGAGGCACAGTAGCCAGAGGCCCAGACAGCAGGAGGCTAAGGTGACAGTAGGGAGAATGAGGCCAGAGCAGGCTTAAGCCAAGGGAGGCTAAAGCCTAGTGCAGCTGGAAGTCAGGCTAGGGCTAAGGGCCCAGGGTGAAGAAAGCCTCACTGGAGCTAGGGGCTCAACAGCCTAGGTAGATTTATTGCTTAACAGATAGGGTCATCATGCCCAGTAGAAAATCTAAGGTAACATCTGTGAGGCATGGGTATGGCTGCAGGACAGAAGGATGCCATCAATTGCCCTTAGTGAAACTGAGACACTAATGGGGCCAAGATGGGTACCCACTTAGGGCTTGAAGAACAGGACTGAGGGTCAGCTGGGCATGGGAAGGACCTCCTGGCCAAAGCAGGCTAGGGCTCACTCTGGGATCCTGGGGCACCCTCCATTCTAGAATAAATTAATTCTAGGGATGGCAGGTGAGAGGACCATGAGATGATGGATTCTTGGACCACAGGGTGATGTTCCAAGAAGAAGGATTGCTGGGAAAAGATGGGATCCACCTGATGAAGAGAGAGAAGGCTTTGCAGATAGGCTTGCTAACCTACTGAGGAAGGCTTTAAACTTGGTTAACCAGGGATGGAGACCAAACCCTGACATAAGTGGGGAAGTGGATGACCTGGAGGAACAGCAAGCAGGAGTGGGCAACAGGGGAGGTGTTCTCAATCTTCCTGAGAAATCAGGGCAATTAACTAGTTACTTTAGGTGCCTGTACATGAATGTACAGAATTTGGGAAACATGCAGAAAGAATTGGAAGTTCTTGCACAATCACAAAACTATAATGTGATTGGAATAACAGAGACTTGGTGGGAGCTTGCATGACTGGAGCACTGTCTTGGATGGGTATAAACTGTTCAGGAAGGACAGGAAAGGGAGAAGAGGAGGAGGAGTTGCATTTTATGTAAAAGAGCCATATGATTGCTCAGAGCTCCAGTATGAAATTCAGGATAGGCTTCTCAAAAGTCTCTGGGTTAGGGTCAGAAGAGAGAGCAACAAAGGCAATGTCATGGTGGGGGGTCTGCTATAGACCACCAGACCAGGAGGAAGTGGTGGATGAGGCTTTCTTCAAACAGCTAGTGGAAGTTTCCCAATCACAGGCCCTAGTTCTCATGAGGGACTTCAATCACATTGACATTTGCTTGGTAGGCAACACCGCAGTGCACAGGCAATCCAGGTAGTTTTTGGGGAGTGTTGGGGACAACTTCTTGGTCCAAGTGCTGGAGCAGCCAATTAGAGGAAATGCTCTTCTTGACCTGCTGCTCACAAACAGGGAAGAACTGGTGGAGAATGTACTAGTAGATGGCAACTTGGGCAGCAGCGACCACAAGATGACGGAGTTCAGGATCCTGAGGAAAGGAAGGATGAAGAGCAGCAGAGTAAGGACCCTGAACTTCAGAAAAGCATACTTCAACTCTGTCAGAGAGCTCATGGGCAGGATTCCCTGGGAAACCAGTCTGAGGGGGAGAGGAGTCCAGGGGAGCTGGCTGTACTTGAAAGAAGCCTTACTGATAGTGCAAGAACAAACCATCCCGATGCACAGGAAGACTATCAAGTATGGCAGAAGACCAGCTTGGCTTAGCAGGGAACTCTTCAGTAAACTAAATCACAAAAAGGGAGCTAATTAGAAGTGGAAATTTCATAGATTCATAGATGTTAGGGTCGGAAGGGACCTCAATAGATCATCAAGTCTGACCCCCTGCATAGGCAGGAAAGAGTGGTGG
>NW_005842347.1:71108-95980 GCF_000455745.1 Alligator sinensis
AACCTGTCCAGGTCTGCTTGCAGCTGTTCCCTGCCCTCCAGCGTGTCCACTTCTCCCCATAGCTTTGTGTCATCTGCAAACTTGGACAGAGTACATTTCACTCCCTCATCCAAGTCGCTGATGAAGACATTAAAGAGTATCGGTCCAAAGACCAAGCCCTGCGGGACCCCACTGCCCACACCCTTCCAGGTCGAAACCAACCCATCCACCACAACTCTCTGGGTGCGACCCTCCAGCCAATTCACCACCCACCGGACTGTGTAGTCATCCAAGTCACAGCCTCTTAACTTGTTCACCAGTATGGGGTGGGATACCGTATCGAAGGCCTTCCTGAAGTCTAAGTATTTGGATGAACAACTAGGGAGGAGTATAAGAGTAGTGCTTGGGCATGCAGGGATGAAATCAGGAAGGCCAAAGAGCAATTGGAGTTGCAGCTACCAAGGGACATGAAGGGCAACAAGAAGGATTTCTACAAATATGTCAGTAATAAGAGGATCAGGGAAAGCGTGGATTCCTTACTGAATGGGGGAGGCAACCTAGTGACAGAGGATTCAGAAAAGGCTGAAGTGCTCAATGCCTCTTTCACCTCAGTCTTCACAGGCAAGGTCAGCTCCCAAACTAGTGCCCCTGGCAGCACAGTTTGGGGAGGAGGTGAGCAGCCAACAGTGGTGACACAACAGCTTAAGGACAATTTAGAAAAGCTAGACATATACAAGTCCATGTGGCTGAATGGGATGTACCCAAGGGTGCTGAGGAAGTTGGCTGTTGTGATGGCTGATGTGATTGCAGAGTTGCTGGCCATCATCTTTGAAAACTAATGGCAATCAGGAGAGGTCCCAGATGGCTGGAAAAGGGCATACATAGTACCCATATTGAAGAAACGGAAAATGGTCTGTAGTTCCCTAGATCCTCCTGTCAGCCTCACTTCAGTTCCTGGAAAAATCATGGATCAGATCCACAAGGAATCCATTTCTAAGCACTGTGAATACAAGAAGGTGATTAGGAACAGTCAGCATGGATTCACCAAGGACAAGTCATGCCTGACCAACCTGATTGCCTTCTATTACGAGATGTCTGGCTCTGTGGATATGGGGAGACTGGAGGATGTGGTGTACCTTGATTTTAGCAAGGCTTTTGATAGTCTCCCACAACATTCTCCATCCATACAGTATGGGCTGGATGAATGGGCTGTAAGGTGGATAGAAAACTGGCTAGATCATTGGGTTTGGAGGGTAGTAATCAATAGCCTGATGTCCAGTTGGCAGCTGGTATCAAGTGGAGTGCCCCAGGAGTCCTGGGGCTACTTTTGTTCAATATCTTCATCAACAACCTGGAAGATGGTATAGAGTGCACCCTCAGCAAGTCTGCAGATGACACTACCCTGTGGCGAGTAGTACATATGCTGGAGGGTAGGGCTGGGATTCAGAGAGATCCAGAGAAATTGGAGTATTGGGCAAAAAGAAATCTCATGAGGTTCAACAAGGACAAGTGCAAAGTCCTGCACTTAGGGCAGAGCAGTCTCATGCACTAGTACAGGCTGGGAGCTGATGAGCTGGGCAGCAGCTCTGCAAAAAAGGACCTGGGGTTATAGTGGACAATAAGCTGAATATGAGCTAACAGTGTGCCCTTGTTGCCAAAAAGGCTAATGGCATACTGGGCTGCATTTGTAGGAGTGTTGCCAGCAGGTCAAGGGAAGTGATTATTTCCCTCTATTTAGCATTGCTGAGGCCACATCTGGAGTACTGTGTTCAGTTTTGGGCCCCCTCTCCAGAAAGGATGTGGACAAACTGGAGAGCGTCCAATGGAGGGCAACAAAAATGGTTCAGGTCTGGGATACATGACTTGTGAGGAGAGGCTGCAGGAACTGGTCTCCTTTAGTCTAGAGAGGAGGAGACTGAGAGGGGATTTAATAGGGAGGTTCAAAGAGGATGGAGCTATACTGTTCTCAGTGGTGGCAGATGACAGAAGAAGGAGCAATGGTCTCAAATTGCAGCAAGAGAAGTTAAGGTTAACTATTAGGAATAATTTTCTCACTAGGAGGGTAGTAAAGCACTGAAACAGGTTACCCAGAGAGGTGGTGGAAGCTCCATCCTTGGAGGTTTTTAAGGTGCAGCTACATAAAGCCTTGGCTGAGATGCTCTTGTTGGGGGTGGTCCTGCTTTGAGCAGGGGGTTGGACTACATGGCCTCCTGAGGTCCCTTCCAGTCCTAATTTTTTATGATTCTATGATTGATTCTATGAGAAGGGAGTCTACCCAGAGGAGCTGGAGTGAGGCAGAAGGGAGTCTTGGCCATCTCTGGGGCCTGGTCCTGATAGAAACCTCAGCCTTCTGAGTCCAAAGCTTATGCCCTAAGCAGGGGTGGATTAACACATGGGGCCAGGGCCCAAGGGCCCCTGCCAGTCAGGGGCACCCTGGGGCACCAGGGACAGCACTGGCCACAGGTATCTGGGACAGGGCGTGCGTACCTCCTCCCCTCCAGCTGGCCAGGGCCAGGCCAGGAACCCCATGAGCAGGCTCACTCCTGCTCCCTGACATCTATGGGAGGCCACCGGCACCAGCGCCACTGGGACAGGACGGAACAGCCCCATTCTGCCCTGCCCTGCCTGGCCAGCAGAGGGGCAGGTGGGCAGCCATGGGCAGAGCTCATGTCCTCCCATCACCAAGCCAGCCCCAGCCCGTACCACAGCACTGGGGGACTGCAGCTCCGGCTGTGCAACACCTGCCTGGTGGGGGGGCTTCTAATTTTTTGTTTGCCCAGGTCCCCAATAAATCTTAATCCACCACTGGCCCTAAGCTTCACTACTAGACAAGCCTGTGTCCCCAACCCTCCACTTCTGGCCCAAGGCAAGGGAATGAAACCGTTTATTTGACTGACATAACACTGGATTGACAAAACATTCTTTACTAATGGATTGACACAGTCTTTATTTTCACCAAACTTTGTGAGGGTTGGTTTAGGTATGGTTGTCATTTTTTACCTACACTACCATCTCTGTTCACTAGTTAATTCTATTTTCTGTTGTAATTTGATAAAATCCCATTGGTTGTGTTCACTAGGGACTTTTTTAAACCTTTCCACCATTATAAACACCAATTGAATACCAGTGGTATTAGTAACACTGGGAGCCCTATTGGTTGCCAGGGTGCAGACTTCACATACCCACCATGGACTTCCTTCCATGTAAGCAGCAGGCCTTCAAGAAGACAGGACTGGGTAGACCTCACTGATGTCTTGCCTACCCAAGTCTGCTGATGTGTGCCAGATCCCTGATTTAACCTGTGAGCCTGCTCCAACCTTGTTCCCAGTGCAAGTTCTTAAGTCCTCTGCATCCAGTGAGCCTCAGAGCAGCACTAGAGATGAGTCTGGAGAAGCATCATGGGTGAATTTCCAGGTCTGGGATGTGTCAAAGACTCAGGTAGGTGGGGCATGCTTAGTTTGGTAATCCCCACTGATGTGGTTAGACAAACTCCATATTTAACTGAACTTGATCTGCACCCAGGGTGAGGAGGAGCTCATCTCCATTAACTTTATTAAGAGAAAAATGCATCAAAAAGCAGGTTTTTAAAGGCAATTTCAGCTGTTAGTTTCAAGCATACATGACATTGAGGACATGTCAATTTGCAAGTTACTTTGGCACAAATAACATGATATGCCTGGATTCCCAGGACCATAAACAATTGCACTTGGTGGTAATAGTATTGCAAGCTTAAAATTGCCTGTATTTACATAAATGCCATATGAGCACAATAATAACTGGTATGTTATCTGAGGAGCTGAACATACCAACAAAGGAAACAACATTTGTTTTAAATGTTACATCAGTTGACCTGGTTGTTTTTAATTTCTTGAGACTCACCCCAAGCCAAGTGGCTATTATAGACAAAGCTGATTGTCTGACAATTCCCTCTCTAAGTTCCTGATTACAGCTTTAAAACTCTGTCAGTTTTTAACAGTTGGGCTGAAATTTTCCATTGCAGTTTCATTCAAAACAGTTTAGGAGATTCTGAAAACACTAGTTGAGAAAAGTATAGTGTTTCTGTCCAAGCTAAAACATTGTGGAAAACTGCTTTTGAAAATCTCTTGCACCCTCACAATTAGCAGCAGGAACTTGAAATTTGCGATGGAGTTGGCTTTTGTGTCAGGGAAGGGGCTTTTTGACATCCCATGGCATGAAATCTGACCACATTTGATAAGTCTTACAAAAAGCATGGTGCATACGTGCTCAATAGATTTTAAAAGATAAATTGTTTGGGAGTTCCTTCCACACTAAGCATGCTCCAGCTTGGGACTGAGCAGGACCTTCCTTGCAACTGCAGATGTAGGCTGCTGCAGGCCCTGTCAGGTCTGGGTAGAAGAAACTGAGCAATGAGCAGGGACCCTGTAAATCTTGGGTCCAGGCAGGTGGAGAAAGAAGATGCCCGATTTGAAGGTAAGGGAGACAAGAGCTACACCTAAAGGGAAGGTGAGATAATAGATTTGGTAAGAAGCCTGGTGTTGGTGACTGGGAATAATAGAAAGAGGGGAATGAGACTGGGAGGTGGACTGGGAGTGCTGAAAGTGACTGGATAAGGGGACTAAGACTGTGAGCTAAAGGTGGTAAATGGAGCCAAGGGAAAGCTAGGGCTGGCTAAACAAGGACAATGGAACTGGGACCTGGGAGGGCCTGACTGGGACAGCTGGCAAGGGCACTGGGAGCCATGGAAGTGGGTGGGACTGACTGACTAAGCAAGGAGACTGAGGGTAGGAAATGGAGAAGTAAAGGAAAACAGGGAGCCAATAGATAAGGGGAGATCAATGTCAAGTGAGGAGCTGAGGTGTAGATGAGTACTGAGCAGGCAAGGAGGCTAAGACAAGGTTCATATGATCCTTGCATGTATAAAAAGAACAGCGAATAGAAATATGAATGTGATTTTTACCTCTATATGCAGCAGTCATGAGGCAGATACCAGAGTATTAGAACGTGTGTGCTTTTAACATGTTTAAAAAGATGTTGGAAAACTGGAGAAACTGCAGAAAAGAGCCACTAAAAGGACTGAAGGACTGGAGAAAATGCTTTACAATGAAACACTTAAAGAACACAATCTACTTTAACTACCAAGGAAGAAGACTGAGGGGTGACTCAATTACACTGTATAAACTTACATCAGAGGGAAAAAGAAGGGCTACCAAGAGTTCTTCACTCTAGATACAACAAGAACCAGTGGCTGGAAGCTGGAACCAGTTAAAATTCAAATTAGAAGTAGGGAATATATTTTACTAGTGAGAGGGATTAAGCATAGAAACAAACCATGAAGAGAAATGATGAATCCCCCAACTCTTGCTGTTTCCAAATCAAGACTACATTCTGGAAGATATACTTTAGAGAAAACAGTTGTATAGTTTAGTCAGACACAAGTTATTGGGCTCAGTTCAGGGTCAGATTAGTGAAATGTAATGGCCTATGTTATATGGGAGAGAAGTCTGAATAATCTAATGGCTCCTTTCGGCACTGAACTCTATGAGGCATAGAAGCTGCAACTATCTGAAATGAGGAAAGTAGGGCTGGAGTGTGGAACTGGATCGGGAAGAGACAGGACTAGGAAGTGGACAAGCTGGAGGCAACAATGAAGGGGGGTTTCATGATTGAAGACAATGGGTAGACGAATCTATGCTCACCAGGTCATACTCCTACTCCCCTACAGAATTTCCACGTGAGACCCAAGTCTCACAATTGTCTTGCTTGTAAGTAGCTTTAAAACCCACTAAGTGGTCCATTCCCCTCCACTGCTCATCAGAGGCGGCCACTAATTGCATATTGCTCATTTTCTGGATAATCTTGAGACCCTGGGTGCTGATTTGTGGAATGTTGGACACTCCCAACTGAAGTCAATGGAAGCTGTGCTTAGACATATGGGGCATGTCCACATGTGCTATTAGCATGGAGCAATAAACTCTGCCCCCTGTACTGAAGCACCCTCATGCCCCAGCCAGCCGAGGCAGAGTCTACACATGCAGTGCTGCAGAGTAAAACACTGCAATGGGGTAGCACTTGTATTTAGATGTACTATCCTGCTGCAGAATTTATTAGCTTACTCCAGCCTAATAGCCCTGATTGTGTAGATGCTGAGATGTTTACTGCAAAGCTAATTAGGCAACTGTGCAGTAAATGCCCATGCAGTGCTATACTGGGTGCATCTACACTTGCAATTAATGCAATGCAATAAACTCCACAGCTGTTTGTGTCAAAGGAAACGGCTCCTAGACACAGCATCTACATGTTCACCCAGGACAGAAGCAATTTGAGCCAGGGTGGAGCAGGCCTTTGACTGGATAGGCTGCCTGGGCACAATTTACACCCGTGGCCAGCATCCACACGTGTGTTTCAGTGCAGTAAATTACTCTGCCATAAGATAGTGCTGTCTCCAATAGTACTATTGTATGGTGGAGTTTATTTAAGGCACCCTGATAATAGTACATGTGTAGGTGGTGACGCTTTAATGCAGAGCTAATTAGTCTACTCCACAGTACAACATACATGTAGATGTACCCTCTAGGTGCATCTATACATGCAATTAGCATGTAGAAATAAACTCTGGTGCAGTTCACACTGGAGTTTATTGCTCCCAGGAGCAGCATTGACACATGCGCCCAGGACCACAACACGTTGAACCTGGTTGGAGCAGCCCCAGCTGATGGGGTCTGAGGTTCAGCCTGCCAGCCCAGGGCTGCTCTGCCCCAACTCAACATGCTGCAGAGGTGCTGGCTGGGGCACAAGAGTGCTACAGTGCAGATCTAGCTGGCAGACAGCCCCTGCGCTGTAGCACCCTTATCCCCCAGCCAGTCCCAGTCACCATTTACATATGCATTTCAGCTCACCTAACTATTCTGCTGTAGGACAGTTGTTGTCCTAGACAGTACTATCCTATAATGGAGATAATTAATTTACCATGCCTTAATATGGGAACACATGTAGATGGTGATGCTTAACTGCAAAGATAATTAGTTAGCTCTGCAGTAAAGTGTACATGTCTAAGTACTGTCTCTCCAAGTGGGCTCCTCAAATTCTTGAATAATTTTGATTTAACCACTATGTGCCTTCTTTCCCCTTTTCTAAAACACTTCTTAGTACTGAGGTGGTATGAAAATAGATGTATTCATATTTGTGAAGCAGTTAGGACAGCAGTGAGCACAACTGAAATGTTTAGGAGTAAAGTAATAACTTTGTCTTCAGAGTAAAATAATGTGTAGTAAATAAGGCCTTGGGTAACACTAAGCAATAAAGAGTGAATGAAATTGCACTGCCTGAGTATCATCTATCCCATTCACTGAAGAGACAGGAGTCATGTGATCATACAGCATTATAATCATATGGTATCAAATGGCAGTAAAAAGGGTTTCTGAAAATATGCAGAAGTAAAAGGAAGACCAAGGAAAGGTAGGTTCCTTACTGAATGTAAAAGGCAGTTTAGTTACAGATGATGCAGAGAAGGTTGAAATGTTTAATGCCTTTTTACTTCAGTCTTCACAAATAAAGTCAGCTACCAGATAATGAGTGCATTTAGTGACAAAGATAGGAAAGGAGACAAACAGCTTAGAGTAGCAAAAGAACTAGATTAGAGATTACTTAGAGAAGCCAGATGCTTTCAGTTCAATGGGGCTGGATGAGATGCACACTAGTGTACTGAAAGAATTAGCTGAGGTAATTTTGAAGCCATTAGCTATCTTCTTTGAGAACTCATGAAGGTTGAGTGAGGTCCCAAATGACTGGAAAAGTGCAAATACAGTGCCCATCTTTGAGCAGAGGAAGAAGGAGAATCTGGGGAATTACAGACCTGTCAGTCTGACCTCAATATGTGGAAAGATCGTGGAACAGGTCAAGGTATCTATTTCTAAGCACCTAGAGAAGAACAAGGTGTTCAGGAACAGCCAGCATGTATTCACCAAGAGTAAGTCATGCCTAATTAACTTGATTTCCTTCTATGATAAGGTGACAGCTTTTGTGGATAGGGGGAGAGCAGTGCATGTGATATACCTTGACTTTAGAATGGCTTTTAACACTTCTCACAAAACATTCTCATAAAAAAGCCAAGGAAATACAGTCTGACAGAAAGATGAAAGTACTGTAAGGTGGATACATAATTGATTGGATCTTTGTACTCAATAGGTCAATGTCTAGTTGGGAGGAGGTATCAAGCAGGGTTCCCCGGTGTCTCTCCTAGGTCCAGTATAGTTTCATATTTTCATTATTGATTTGGGGAATGGAATTAAGTGTACATCTAGGAAATCTGCATGACACCAAGTTGAGTGGAGCTGGAGACACTATGAATGGTGGGGCTAAGATTCAGAATGAGCTTGATAAACTGGGGAAATGGTCCCAAATCAACTGGGTGAAATTCAAGGAGGACAAGTACAAAGTCTTGCACTTAGGACTGAACAATTGCATGTACAAATACAGACTGGAGAATGCTTGGCTAGGCTGCAGTACTGCAGAGAAGGACCTGGGAGTTACCGTGGATCATAAGTATACTGGGTTATATGGGGAAGTTATCCTTATGCTCTATTTGGCTCTTGTAAGGCCTTACTTGTAGTACTGTATCTATTTTGGGTGTTCCACTTCAAGGAAAATGTAAACAGATTGGAAAAAGTCCAACAGACAGCAAGAAAAACAATTAGAGGCTGGGGAAGCATGGATTACAAGGAAAGAGCATTATTTAGTGTGGAGAAGGGAAGATTGAAGGTGGTAATACACTGGAACAGGCTACCTAGAGAGTCTGTGGAATTTCCATCCTTGGACATTTTCAAAAGTAGGTTAAACAGACACTTTAGTGACCCCAAATGTAGTCAGGAATAATCCTGCCTTGAGCAGATGGCTGAACTAGATGGCTTTGTACAGTCCCTTCCAGCACTACTTTTCAATGATTGTATAATGCATATGTTCAAGGGTCTGAATTAGAGGTTGTACAGGGAACATTAATTCTGGTATTTTCTTAAAGTTGACCTTGCAACTTTAATAATGTTTTAAACATTGTGTTTTTTGTGTATGTCGTCATGTATGTGGACATAAAGTTCAACAAAGTGTCTGTAAAGTTCAACAAAGTCTGATGCATGGGGCTGGATGCTAACTGTCTTTGCCACTAGATAATTGCACTGAGACCATTGCATAAATGTATATAAAATCATAAATATTTAGTTGGAACAAGAAATGAGTGCTTAATGTGCCATATAGCTCCTTACCGAATACTTTCAATTGCAGTTTTCTGTTGCTCAGCAGTAAACATTTAACATTCCTGCAATGTGCCTATTTCTTTAAAAAAGGAGTGTTTTTATTTTAATACAGAGTTTAGTTTTATAATGTAGCAGCTGAGCTCTGACCAGAAACATTTACATGTAAAAATTCAGCATTTTTTTAAATAAGTATTTTCCAAACAGGCAGGTGTTAAAATTGCCTATGCCCCTACTCAAAAACTACCACCTCCCACACACCCCATCAGAGTGAAATTTAGGTGAACAGATTGTAAATGATTGCAGGTGGATACTTTCCAGAGCATGCAAAAACAAGAATTCCTGTAAGAGACACCTCTTCACAAAGCTGAAAATCTTCCCCAGGATCTCGATGTTTAATTATTAAGTATCTGATACTTTTGAACACGCGAACCCTTTTGAAGGCATGTAGAAGTAAAGTGAGATAATGGTAATCTTAGAAATGGTTAAATTATATGCTAAAGCTTTCTGAGACCATGTAGACCACCACTAGATTGGAAAAGTACAGAGTCTGTAAGGTCTCCACAAGCTATCCATTTCTGAGCTCAAGGAGTGTGTGGTCTTGTTAAAAATGTGATGGTATTTATGATATCATTTGGTCCATCATTTTAGGATTCATGGCATTTAGTAGCTTTCCTAGGAAACTGGCACTGTAACTCATAGAAGTATCTCCCATAAACTGTGCAAGGATTAGATTCTGTTCTTGGTTCAATGAGACTAAATCCAGACTAACACTATTAACTTTAGCAATATTAAGCTAGATTTACTCTGGGGTAACTGAGATTAAAATATAGTCCTTGTAATTTCCATAAATTGAATATTTCAGTCTGAGTCATTCAAACTTCATGCTTTGTTGATTTCATGGAGTCTGTAGGTACCATTGGGGAAAACATTCTTGGAAATTACAATGTCTAGATGGTGTAAATTCTGTAAGACTATTTGTTCCAGTTCACCAAAAGTACAAGCTCCACTGTTGGCGTTGATACAGGGTGGTTAGTTTTGTCTTCCTAATATTTAGGATTTAAGTATCTCCAGACTTTTCTGGCAAAGCTTTTAGTGCTTGTAAATGCCATAACACTGATAGCCTGTGTTTGAAGGCACTCGTAATAAAGGTGAAGGACCTTCAGATTGAATATGGAGAGTTGTGTGTAGCTTCTAACCTGTTAAAAGAAGAAGGTAGACTAGGCTCCTTTGCTTCAAGTGGAATGGAGGAAGATATAGCAGATGGACTGTATAAGGGAGATAATATGTAATATATAGTCAACCCCTGACTCTAGTAAGAAGTTAGAACATGAAACAACCAAACTTCTAATCTGTGCAGGGAGGCCTACAGGTATGATTTAGGTGTGTCCAGTCTGCCAAAGACAAGTGAAGTAGAGTCTGGTGTGGCTTGGTTTGTGAATTATAACTGGGGGTGACTTGACTAGTACCTCAATCTCATAGACAGTTTTGAAATCCTCACTCCTGAAGTCTATTTTGGAAAGGAATATGAGAATCTGTACAAATGTGACCTAAGCAGGTCTGTTATTGCCTGTCTAATGGGATTACTGCATGGCGGTGCATTTGAACATGCCACACTGCTTTGTGCGAGCTGCTTCCTGAACTAAAAGCAGTGTATCTGTGTTTGTGTAGTTCTGAGGGTAAGAAAGTTCAGTCAGTTAGCTTTCTTGTTGGTCAGTGTTTCCCAAACTTTTGCTAGTTTTTTTCTGGATTACAATTGGTGGTGTGCTTCAGTCTTACACCCACTAAAAGGGTACTCATGTATGTGTGTAAGACTTATGCAGTGGTGCCCAGCATTTTGGCCCTGTGGGCTGGATGAAGAGAACCATATTAATCTGCAGGCTGGATCTGATTAGTGAGCCTGATTCTGCTCTGCACGGTTGGAGCAGTCAAGGCCCAATCCCTCTGCGACGTATGGGCATGGCAGAGGCTCAATCCATCTAAACAGAGCTTGGAAATTTGGAGGCGAGTGAACAGTGGTAGGATTAATTGTCATCATTCCTGCAACACCAGTTTCCAGACCGATGGAGACCCCCCCGTGGGCCAGATGACATTGCTCCACAGGGCAGATCAGATACTGATAATGAATAATTTTTTATGGTACACTTCTGATGTGTGCCATGGCACACCCTTTGGGAATCACTGTTGTAGACAGCTAATTAGGCTGCCTAAAGTACTATGTAAACTTGGTGATAATGCTTCTTGGTTAGTAGGCAGCCAGTGTGAAGTATCAATACTGTGTTTGAAGGCGCTGCTTCTTGGAACAGTAAGTGTACAGTGCAGACATGGTGTGGGACATCCAAATTCAGATCGAGGTATCTGAATTCTGCAAATGACTCCTATCCAAATGAAAGCCTTGGATCTGAACACCCTCCAACTTTGCTTAAGAATGCTGCAACTTGAGCCCATGTGTATTTATTTACATATTTAGATCTACCTTACTCAATTATTTTGGTTTCTAAATAAAAATGCCATTTTATTTTGAAGCTGTCCTAGCTAAAATATAGGCTTGTCATAACAATCTTAAAAGCTCCAAGATGAAATCTTAGATAAGAATCTGACCACAACTCCCTTTTTTAAGTATTTAAGCATAAGAAAGTAAATTAATAGTGCTTCTGTCTTGCTAACAACTGTCAAAAGGATGAAAAATAAACCATTTTGAATGTAGGCAGTCAATCACTCTTTTTAGCATGTGTGAAATTCATAAAGACATTTATACTGAATGTTAATGGGTTTTATGGAAAGGTAACTGGTCGTTTTGTACAATAGATGCTGGTCCTTTACGTAGCATCTCCTGGAGCTTTAAGAGGTGCTCTGAGCATGTGCAATTTGTAGGAAAAGATGAGTTTGCATTTTGGCTGTTTCTGTGAATGAGTATTTGGTAACCTACACTCAGAGATGTAGCTGGCTCACCAGGAAAATACGCATTAGCCTGTCTTAACGTGCATTAGCTAAAGAGCACGGTTTTTACGTGACAATGCACATTAGGCTATTTTAATGTGCATTAACTAAATAGCATGGTTATTTTAGTGACACTTTAATGTGCAGTAAAATAGGCTAATGTGCATTAAAGTACACATGTAGATGTGCCTAGTTAGTTTTTCTGTGGATACCTTTGTGAATAAACAATCCTTTAATCAGGTTATCAATGACCTGAATCCCCCACCATATACTAATCACACCCCTCTTCAGGTAAATTACTGAGGTTGTGATCTTGAAAATGCTTATACCCATGTGTATAATTTCACTACACTGATTTCATCAGCATTCCTCATGGTATAGAAAGTACAAGTGCATTACTGTTTGCAGGTCTGGAGTCTTAATTTCTCTGTGTGGCAGTGCACTTTTGGGTGCCTGCCAGTTTAAGGTCAGAGTCAAGCAGCCAGCAGGTGCCTGGTGGCGGCAGCCATTTTGAGAACAAGGGATATAAAGGCTGCAGTTTGCTGCTGCCAGACCAGGCAGAAACATTGCCTGGCTGAGCTGTAGCAGGAACATCAGAAGGTAAGAGCAGGAGGCTCTTGGTCCTGGACATGATCTAAAACTGCACTCTGCTGGGGATGGGTGCCCTTGTGGGGCTCCTAGTGGCATGGGAGCCCCCAGGAAATGCCAAGCCAGTTACCACCCCAGTGAAAGGTGGGTCAGAGCGCCTTAAACCCTAGCCCCTGGAATTTGGTAGGCATGTGGGCCAGGCACGGCTATGGCCACCTGAGCCCACAGGGGAGGAAGACCCCAGAGGCCCCTGGTTGAGGATAGTTGCGTGGCCCTGGAGAGAGAGGGCAGTTGTGAAGGCCCTGAGAGGGCAGGGATGTAGGTGGCCCTGCACAGAGTAGGGTTGAATGGGAGCAGGCCTGAAGGGCTGGGCATGAGTGGGGCTGGGTAAGGCTGAACTGGGAGTAAGCCTGAAGGGCAGTGCAAGGGCCAGCCCTGTGAGTATTTGAGTGTGAGGATGATGAGAAGACCCCAGGGTGGGGCATGGTATAGAGGCCCTAGAGTGGGCATAGTAGGAACCCCATGTGTGGGGAAGAGACCAAGGTACGTTCATGGGTGCCTGAGACCATAGTTTGGGCCAGAGTTTGAGTTGGGGGGGCTCAGCCAGAGAGTTAGGGGTGAGTCCTGACCCCAGTAAGTCCTCCACTGCAAAGAGGCCAAGTGTGGGTTGAAAGAAAGATCTGAAGGTTGAGCACAATGACCTGCTGCTCCAGGGAAGGAGTGAGAGTCCCTGTGAGACTCTGGAGTACCAGTCATGGTGGGTTATGAACATTATGTGGATGCCATCTGCGAGGCATGGGCTGTGGTGTAGGAGAGGTTTTGCAGCTGCAGGTAGTGCCCCCTGGCATTGGGGCAGGAAATGGGCAGCCTCCCACCTGGATAATATCTTAATCATTTTCCTTCAAGGTGTGGCAGAAGAGAGAGGCAGGCAGTTGGCCCAGAAACAGGTGGTGGGCCAGCTTCTAACCAGGCCCAGGAAGGCCCCCTGTTACACTCTGTTTCAGTTTTCCATTTGTAAAAAGAGGATAGTGTTTCCCAAATCATGAGCCTTTGGCTCGGGACTAATGTCATGTATATATCGTATTATATATAAGTAGGTGTTGGAGACCAAGTAGCTAAGCAGCAGCTCTGCAGAAAAGGATCTAGGGAAGGGGTGGGCAAAATATGGCCCATGGGCCATATCTGGCCTGCCAATTGATTCTATTCAGCCTGTGGGTGGGTGGCACAGGAAGTGGCTCCAGCTTCAGTTCTAGTCTCTGCTGGCACATCAAGGGGTGCTGGTGGAAGCAGTCCTGCCCACCTGCTTATCTGGCATCACTTGACAGACCCTGGGTGAGCTGTGCTGTGGCCCCAGCAGCTCTGGCTCCAGCATCTGCTGGCACCATGGGGGACACTGGGTGGAAGCAGCCATGACTGCCCAGCTCTGCATGGCAGGCACTGGGGGAGCTGCATTCAGGCATTGCGGCCCCTGCTTGGGTTGAACTGGCAGTGTCCTGGCTGCCTGTGACTTGAAACAGGTGGGAGCCACCCTGGGTGCTAAAACCATATGGCAGGTGCTCTGCGCCTGTGCCTGGAGTCAGCAGAGCTTCCCCAACATATCTTGACAGGTGAAGCCCCAGTCCCAGCCTTGGCCGTGGTCTCATGTCCTGCCTTGCCCCATGCAGCGTCGTGAGCTGGCCTAGCCACCTCCCACTTCCTAGCTGCAGCCAGTGTGGCTTCCATCCCATCTACCCAGGTGAAGCTGCCCCCAGCACTCTGAGGCTGGGGCTGAGTCTCTTCCTGGGGGTAGGGGGACCCATGGGCTGCAGGTGGCTCTGGTGTGGAGCTGGGGCAGGCTGAAGTGGGCTGATGGGCTTCCCTAGGTTTGGTGGGGGCAAGTGTGGATGGGAAGGGGTGGGGAACATGTGGGTTTGGGGTGCAGGCTGAAGCAAGATTTCCTTTGTGGGGTGGTTGGATCATCGTAGGGCTCTGCTGGGAGTGGGGACATCCTTCCTTGGCCAACTTTCCTACTGGCTGGTTTTGGTTCCCTTTGTAGACAGACTTATTTTGAGCTATTATGTAATTGCCTGTATATGCACTAATCAGAAACATAAATCAGGACAAAAATATTTTTTTGAAATAAAATTAAAATATTTACTAGTAGATGTTTGATTCTTAGCTTGTGATTTTTTTTTTATTATCTATAATTGTTAAAATGATATCTTCACTATTAATTTTGTGTGCAGCTCTCAGCAGCTCACCAAAACTCACTAAGTGGTCCTCCAGTCAAAATAATTGCCAACTCTTAACCTAGGGGTTATGGTAGACAATAAACTGAATATAAGCCAACAGTGTGTCGTTGTTACAAAGAAAGCTAATGGCATATTGGGCTGCACTAGTACGAGTGCTGCCAGCAGATTGAGGTAAGTGATTCTTTCTGTCTATTTGGCACTGGTAAGGCCACATCTGGAGTACTGTGTCCAGTTTTGGGGCCCCCACTACAGAAAGGATGTGGACAAATTGGAAAAGTCCAGCAGAGGGCAATGAAAATTGTTAGGGGGCTGGAGCACATGACTTGTGAGGAGAGGCTGAGGGAACTGGTCTTATTTAATCTGGAGATGAGAAGACTGAGGGGGTATTTAATAGCAGCTTTCAACTACCTGAAGGTTGGTTCCAAAGAGGATGGAGCTAGACTGTTCCCAGTGGTGGCAGATAACAGAACAAGGAGCAATGGTGTCAAGTTGCATCAAGAGAAGTTTAGGTTAGATATTAGGAAGAATTTTCTCACTAGGAAGGTAGCAAAGCACGGGAACAGGTTACCCAGAGAGGTGGTGCGATCTCAATCCCTGGAGGTTGCTAAGACCCAGGCAGATGTGCTCCGTGGCATGGTGGGGAACTCAGAAGCTGCCAGGTGCTGGATTGCGGAGAAAATCCAGCCTGGAGGAGATCCAAGGGAAGCCTGGGAAAACCCCACACAAATGGGATGTGACAAAGAAACAGTGGGCGGAGAGGCCTGTTGATTGGTTGTCCAGTGTCCAGAAGGAGAATTAAAGGTAGCCGTCACTGACCAGAAAGGGGAAGCGAGAAGGAGCAGAGGCTTCCAGCTGCAACGCTCGCAGATGTGGGTGAGAGGGGCAGATGGCCCCAGCATTTTCTGTTATTGTATATTTCTGGTATACAGGTGGATGTGGCCTGGGCACCCACCCCTGATGTGCCCACATGCAGCAAACAGTTGGAGTGGAGTCCCTCAGTAATCTCATCTAGCTATTGGCTGCAGCTCTGTATTCCCCCAGATACTTTGTAAACCCTCACTTTTGCAGAGGGTTAAGGAGCCTAGCCCTGCAAAGTATCTGGATTCCACTGTATCTACCCACAGATACCAGTCTGTTAAGAAATTATGACAGCATTTGTGATAGATGCTACATTGATACTGCTGGAAAGTGAAGCAAGCACTCTATATTTGTACTCAAAGAATATTCAGCACTAGCTGCTGCAGGATAAGCATGCCCTGTGGAGTTTTTCCACTTGTGAGACTGGTTTTACACACTACTGAAACTCAGTGGATTTCATGTGATGTATGCACACATAAGGGAAAGGAGCCTTAATCCCAGAATGTTTCTCCACTCTTGAAGAAGAAATCACCTCAGAACATTTCTTATTAATAAATATCGTCTTGATCTCTGCCATTTCAGCTGATACGCTCTAGAATGAACTACCCAATTAATCCCAGTTTTCATGGTACTTTGTGAGATACATATCTCCTCACTGGGAATTGAAATGAGACCTTATTTCATTTTCTGTAGTCCAACATGGGACATTCACTTGCCTTTGATATTTCCTAGTCTTCATTCTAAACTTGTATATTAAAAAAGATGTAATGTTGTCATCTAGGTTATTCCTTTTAAGAATGTTACAGATAAAGAACTGGAACAATGATCCCTCTTATCTCCAAACAATAGGATATTTTTCATGCAAGTGGCTTCTAATGCATTGTAAAGGTAAAATTAGTGAAATAATTGGTAAAAATCATACTTTTACCTTTTACCTAATTATTAATAGGTCAAAATATTAACTAAATTATTCAATACCTTTTGCAGTGTATTTTTCAAATGTATTAGTTGACTGTGTGCTTGTTATTCACCTTATTCTAATTCTGCAACACTAATCGTAGAAGTCCATGAAACAAACCATACAATTTCTAATGAGAGGGACATGTTCTGAACACATTATCCAAATCTTGACACTGAATTTTCCTTTCAGGGTTTGAAAGGGCATGGGGCATTTTTTATAAGTAATTTCAAAATAGAAATGATGAATCTCAAGATGGCTATAGGGCTAAAACTGGCATCATGATTCATGTCCAGCCTGAGGCCATAAGTAAAATAAGTAGCATGGTCTCAACTCAGTTCCCGGCAGACATTAGTTTGGAGAATGAAAATCATCCCACAGAAAGATAGTCTCTGCAGAGGAAATGGCCAGGGCTGAGCAAGCGTGAAGACTGAATCATCCGCAGAGGTGATGGTTAAACCAGTTCAAACAAGAAGGTCATCTGTAAGGCAAACTCGCATTATGCAACTGCCTGCAGCCTGTTAAAGCAGTAAACAAATAAGGGTGTTCAGTTTCTAGTCCCTCACCTTTCAGGAGCCTAAATGTTTCCTTAAGTAATTTACATACTTTATACCATGTAACTTGCTACTTATCTTCATTTTCATTCTTGCTCTCTCTTTCTCCAAGTCCATCCACATGTTTGCTAATTTTTCCCATTTCACTTCACTCAAATATCACCCTCATCATATTGTAACTTATACTAATCGTACATATTGGTAACAAAGGTACAATATTGTAAGGTTGACTAACACAAATCCGTGTATTTCAGTACGGCTTTGGTTTGGCTTTAGACTACTGTATGCGTGGGGTTTTTTCTTCTTTATGCAGATATATATGTCACTATTAGGGTCACAGGAAAGTAGGGCTGGAAGAGATCTCACAAGGTCATCTAGTCCATCCCTCTGCTCAGGGCAGGATCGTCCCTGACTAAGCCATCCCAGCCAAGTGTCTGTCCAACTTGCTCTTGAACATTTCCAGGGATGGAGATTCTACAACCTTTCCTGTTCCAATGCTTGACCACCCTCATAGTCAGAAAGTTTCTCCTCATTTCTCCTGCAGCTTGAGGCCCTTGCTCCTCCTTCTGTCCCCTATGGCCACAGAGAAAAGCCCATCTCCATCTCTATAATTACCCTGCAGGGATTTGAAATCTATTATCAAATCCTCCCTCAGTCTTCTTTTCTCCAGACTAAACAATCTAGTTCTTTCAGGCTTTCCTTGTAAGTATTGCTTCTCAGGCCCCTAAACATTTTTGTCACTCTGTGCTTATCTCTTTCCAAGCTGTCCACATCCTTTATGAGGTGTGTGACCTAAAACTGGACACAGTACTCCAGGTGAGACCTCACCTGTGCTGAACAGAGTGGAAGAATCACTTTCCTTGGTTTGCAAGTGGCATGCCTGTTAAAACAACCAATTATGCTGTTGGCTTTTTTTGCAACAAGAGTACAAGCTGGCTCACATTCAGTTTATGGTCTACTGTAATCCCCAAGTCCTTACTTACAGTACTGCAGCCTAGCCAATCATGCCCCAGTCTGTTCAGAGAATGCAGCCTTTGTTCTACTAAAGCCTGATCCTTTGAAGGACTAATTTCTCTTGGTGAGCGCTGAGTGCCCTCCGCTTCTACTGAGGTCACAATTCTTAACTTGCGCCAGGTCTCACAGCCGATACTGTTTTGCATGTTGTCTCTTACTGTGAAAACTCATAACTAAGAGAGCTGTAACTTTTGAGAGCAGTTTAACTTTAAACAAAAAAACAAAAAAAAAACTAAAAAGAAAACCTCTTTTACTTCTCAAAGTAGCTCTAGATGTCCATTATGCTGTATCATCCAACTCATGTCTACCTGTGATTCCCCATGACTCTCTATGAGAGTACTAGTCCGTTTTCACCAACAGTAGGAATACAGCATTCACTCCCATCTGGAGTTTTTAGCCACAAATATTACATTAAACCTTTACGTTAATTCCAAGTACCCAAGCTTGCATACCTGTGAGGACACCCCATTTTGAGTCAGTCAGTTGGGTTTTGTTTGAAATCATCACAAATATGATGGATTTTAAGCAACTCTTGGATCTTATCTGAGTATCTGCCATTCATTAAGAGTGCAGTCTCATAATCTTTATTCATAATACCCAATTTTGCAACTAATCCCCCTAAAATCAGGTCCTGTGAACTTGCCAAAGATGATCCTTATGAGAAAATGCTGCAGAATTGGTCTTTGCATGGATTGCAAAGGAAGAAATGTTATGCAGCTTCAATTTTAGGAGAACTAGACAATGTCCTCAAGGTAGAAATGAAAGTCAAAAGGGGGAGTAGAAAAGTAATGTGCAAATGGTTCAATACTGAAAGGTAATATAAAATAAGCACACAGATGGAAATAAATATGTTTTTCTATTAAAATTTATGGACAGGCTTAACCAGTACCATGCAGGCTCCAACATAGATGTTTGTGCTGCTCTATTGTAAGCAAGTATCATGTAGTATGTTATATTCTAATTGTATGCAGATTTGGCATCATGTGTGCTCTTTCTCTTTCTGACCTCAGGAGTGGAGAGCTTTTCTTGTTCTGTTAGACTCTAACTGAGGTTATACTGCCTGGCAGGCATCATCTCTGAGGGGGGTGATTTTTACAGGCAGTGACACTCCCACATATGCAGAAGCAGAAGTGTGGCCAAAACAATCAAGGGATACCTGGTCACATGCTGAAATACAGTATTATGAAAAATCCTACAAGTGAGTTCAGTTTGTAGGTCAGTTGACTTTTCCGGTTTCTGAACAAGTAACTTTTGTTTCCCTGTACAGAAAGACAAACCACAAATTATCTAATTATCTATGCATTACGTAAAATCAGTCAGGTATGGTTCTGTTAACTATTTAGGATGTTTGGCAAGCAACACTGCTTCATCTTCAGACCCTCACATTGGCAAAGAACATCTTTTCTCATGGAAGGGCACATATAGGAGATCCCTGTAGGAAATCTCTTTGAGGTTTCCCTTGAGGAAATCCCACATGCTATATTGTTGAGCAATGTGGAAAGGGCCATAAGGCCTGTCTTCAAACTTTAGACCTTCTGGAGGATCCACTGAAGACCAAGTCCATTTATATGATGTCTCTGTATTGTTATACTGATTCTATCCCTCATAAATGGTACTTCACCTGAACTCCTGGCTCTGTGGCTTCACAGGACACCTTAGTGGCTGTGATGTCCCACCAGGGTCTGAGGTAGAAATCCATAGTTTTGGTGGCTCTTATGATATTATTGCAAGTTTTGAGATTTTTGGTGTAATTTTAGGTCCCCAGTTTCTGGAGTAGAGAGATGAAAGAATAACCTAGCCCTCTTAGCTGTGGAAAAAAGCTTAGAAATGTAATCTAAGTAGAACAAAAATGACAAATAGAAAGAACTCCCAAACATACTATTAAGTTATATGATAGGCCAGTTACATGACTGAGCGGGCAGGAGGAAGAGCTACATTCTTTAGTGTGGAATTGACAATACTGGAATTACCTTCACTGGGAAATCATAAATGATCCAATGATGGGGCAATTATGTGCATCCCAGACCACCTTGCTTCTAATGTTCCCAGCATGCCCAGTCTCCATGTCCTTATGCAGAACCCAGCACTACAGAAAGATTTCATGATGTCTAACGAAATGAACACCGCAGCAGAAAGCTAAGTCGCTTATATAGAGCAGAGGAAAGACCCCTATCCCAGCGATTCCTTCCATGAAAAGGTCTGAGTATAGGGGAGGAGTGGGTGGAATAGAAGATGACAAAGACCTGGGCCCCAAGCAGATCTGTTTTTATTTTCACTTTGCAAACCTAGCCATTGTCTCAAATCCCTATTTTAATATGACTGTTAGGCTGGAAAAATCAAAGCTGGATATTAAAGACCTGTCAGGAGCCAAAAGGGGTAAAATATTTCTGTAATTCTGTAAATGCAGATAGATGGTAATATAACTTGTTTATAAATGGCAGTGCTTCTATATTACTTAGAAATGACTTCATGCCTGAAGAATTCGTGTAACCTTTTTTTCAGTTGATTCTTTTATTTTTTCCACTACATAAATGTCATGTGAGGATGTGTTACTACATTATGTGAATGTCAAAGAAGAGCCTTGCAACTTTGTTCTTCTTCTACCATAATATTTTCCTTCAAAGTGGACCCTTCTTTTTTGTTGCATTTGTGAAGAAACAGAATTTGACAACAAAATCTTATCCTTGTGAAGTCCCCGCTCCCCCTTCCCCTGCAAATGAAAGCTGTAAAAAAGACGCACTTAAAGTGCAACTCCTGGAGCATGACACATTTACAGCAGTGTGATTTGCATCAGTTTGGTACAGTTGTATAAATTACACTGGGATCCTGTAAATTACACTGCAAGCCCTTGGAGTGGACACATGAGCAGCTCTCCTTGAGTGGCTGCTTGTAATAGGCATTATTTCAGTGCTTCATCATTAGGTGGCAGGGAAGCATGTAATAGTTCATCTGTAGCATATAACTACCCAAGGACTGAGGTGAACAGACAACCCACTCCATCAGCACCACTTACACTGGTGTATTTTCACTACAATTTTTCCCCCACGGTAACTTTACCTTGAATACAAGACACTTAAAATGGAGTTTGCTGTCTATATTCTTGTTTACACAAGGATAAAGGTTGATTACAATGGTGGAAACATGTTTTGTCCAAGCTCTTTGATACAGTGATCACAGAGATGAACAATGGTGATTGATCATCACTTTATCAAATTGTGTCTACTTTGTTGGATTACCGTAACGAAATGAAACTTAAATTCTGCACCAGCTTCTGGCCTAGAAAAGTGCTGGAACTTATCAGCTCACTTCGAGCCAGGGACCCAGTCCTTGGGCACCCTGTGTCTACACAGAAGACCGCCCCCCGAAAAAAGTCTTGATGGCTAGAGGCCTGAGTCTTGTTCGTGTTAGTCCTCATTAACTATTCCTAAATAGCTCCCTGAGTGGAAACACTTGGAAATAAGAGTGACTTATTCTGAATTAGCTCAACCCATTCCTATATCCTATATCTATATCTATCTAATTGTGGCAGACAGTAGACTGACAAATGTCAGGACATTGAAACTTAGTTACACAGGGCCCATATTATTATCTCTACATTTAAAAAAAAAAATCATTATTTTAAGGTCAGCATGAGATAAGGAAAGTAATATTCACTTTGGCACTGGATTGCTGGGCTTTTTTCTCCTGTGTTAGACAACCCCCCAACAGCTAATTTGCAGTGTGCATGTTTGCAGCTAGGGACCTCATTCCCCATTGCTGTACATGCTTTGTTTCTTCCTTGTGCAAGAGTTCATAAAAAAGCACCACATGGTGGCGCTCTGGTTGTGCTCAAATTAATGAGCTTTTCATTTTAATGAAACAAGTTCCTCACAGTAGTGATAAAAACAAATCCACTTTCCCCTCAAATCTGTCATGTGTCGTAGGGAAGCACTTTCTTTAATGTTGTTTTCTCTGCCTTCCCCCTGTGCTCGTTCCCCTACTGCCTTACAGGGCTGTGAGAGCCCTTTACTTGTCTGCCCATGGTTGCAGTCACTGCTGCACCGAATGGGAAGCCACAGTAGCCCTTCCCACAGCAGTGTCTTTCCAATGTCACACAACAGGAGGCTGGTTTAATGATGCCCCCAACCCCTCCTTCTGAGTTTCTCTTCCCTCATCCATTTAGAACAAGAGGGGCCTTTTCCCATAAAAACGGGCCTCCACTTCACTTTGTTATTTCCAGCAGAGCTGTGCTTTCTGGAGTGCGGCATGGGGCAATTGCAGCTAAACCAAAAGCAGTATTTAGCAAAGAGGATATAAAAGGTCTGAGTACTTAAGGTCTGAGAGAAAACTATTCTGATGTAAGGCCTGATCCATAGCTCCGTGAAGTCTATAGAGAAGTTTCTATTTTGTATCAGGCTCTTAAAGCTAAAAGACATTTAGGAACATAGGTCTGGAAAGGACCTTGCAGGCCATTAAGTCCAGGCCTCTTGATTTGCAGGCAACCAAAAGGGTCCACAAAATCATCCACTACAATCTTTATGCACCACAGCCACAAAGCACCCTAAGGTGACAAAACTAAGTCCTCTATAGTGACCCACAGGAACAGAGCAGGGGAGACAAGGGTGCCACCAAGGTTTTCCCATGCAATGGCAAGGAATTTGCTAGGTTAATATCTGTTTAGATGACCTGAGGAAGGGGACCACAGAGAAGGGCAAAAATGCCTGTGGTCCTTGCCAATCTGATTTGGGGGAAAATTCCTTCCCGACTCAAATCTGGTGGTTGGTTTGGTCCTCAGCATATAAGCAGACCTGCCAGCTAGCCACTAAAGGTTCCTAAGCATCACTGAGAGTACTGGTGCACCATCACCTTGTTGTAGCCCAAGTGTAATGTTTCAAAGCAAAGCATGAGGACCCACAAAAGCCAAATAAAGCATTCATGGGGGGTGGGGGGTGGGGGGAACAGATAACCAGAAGAAACTCTGAGGACTGGGATTATCAGACACCACCTACACAGAGACTGAATTCCTTTTCAACAGCATTTAGGGGACACATGACATGCTTGAAACTATATATTACATACATTGATTAGCACTCCAAGAACAACCATATTGTCCCTTCCATAAACTTATCAAGCTCTATCTTAAAGTAATTCAGGTTGCCTCTTCTACTTCCTTTAATTTCTAGTTTATACCTGTTCATAACTAGTTTGTAGTCATTTGATCTTGTAGCAATATAATTCTTTAATTTAAATAACTCGTCTCCTTCCCAGAGAGTCACCTGTGAATGTATTTTATAAAAAGTAATCATATCTCATATTTATCATTTTGTCACGCTGTTTTACTCTCCTTGTGTAAATCAGAGTCTCCATCCTCTATTCCCCTAATCTTTCTAGTTGAACTTCTTTCTGCTTGTTAGAGTCTGAATTTTTTTTTTAAACATAGGTGACCAGAATGGTACAAAATATTGTAAATGGGGGCTTACCAACACCTTGTATAATTGCACTAATACTTTCCAGGCTCTTTTAAAAACACCCTGGGCTAACACACCCTAGAAGTGAATTAACCTTTGTAAGATCATTAGCAATCCTATGATTGGCTGGTATAACCAGATTCCTCTTTTCCTCTGTTGCTTTCACTCTGCGATCACTTCAGCTCGTAAGAAGACTTGTAGGTATAAATCCCTAAATACAACTTTGGACTTCATACTGTTAAACTCTGTAGCATTTCTGTTCTTCTGCTCTACAAGGCTACCTAATTCTTTCTAAATAATGATTGAATCCTCATTCTCCATATCGGCAATACCCCCAGCTTTAAGTTGTCTGCAATGTGATACAAATACATCTAATTCTTGCACCGTGGTTTTGGCTGTGGATCCACTCTCTGAGAGATGTGATAGTAACTTCTCTCCACCTTACAATTACAGTATTCATTTTCATCTTCTCCAGTTTAGTTAGTAATTTCCCACAAACCAGTGTCAAATGCTTTACTTGTATCTACAGGCATGTAGGTTGTAGCCATGTTGGTCTAAGGACATAGGCAGACAAGGTTCCTTGGGTGAATTTGATATCTTTTATTAGACCAACCCAAATAGTTGGAAAATAATTATTAAGCAAGCTTTCGGGTTCAAAAACCCTTCGTCAGGCTAAGGAAGTTTCTGCAGTTGGTGTGTGCTCTTCCTGGATGCAATGAAAAGTAAAGAAGCCAGCGGCTAGGCTGGGATACATACAAGACAGGTAGTCAGTGAAAATGGAGATTGAGGAGTCAATGGGTGAGAGACAGGCTGGGGTGAAGGAGGGGAGGGGGAAGAGAGAGAAGGGAGATGAAAGTGGAGAGATGCCTGGGGAGTCAGATGTCAGGCAGGTTATAATGTGTCATAAATCCAATGTCTATATTTACTCCGTGATTTTTAGTATCCAGGAGGTTGATGAAGTGGATTTCATAGGCTCATCTCTGGGAAGTGTTTTGTAAGTTTCCTTTGAGGATCAGGACTGAGAGATTGGAGAGAGAGTGGTTTTCTTGTGAGAGATGTGCCCCCACAGGTAATTGGGT
>NW_005842347.1:98384-104239 GCF_000455745.1 Alligator sinensis
TGTAATATACCTCATCCAATGCACCAAATGCCCTGATGGAAAATACGTAGAAGAGACCAAACAACAACTGCGCACCAGAATGAATGCACACCGGAAATCTATCAAAGACAGAAATACCCACTTACCGGTGGGGGCACATTTCTCACAAGAAAACCACTCTCTCTCCAATCTCTCAGTCCTGATCCTCAAAGGAAACTTACAAAACACTTCCCAGAGACTAGCCTATGAACTCCACTACATCAACCTCCTGGATACTAAAAATCATGGACTAAATATAGACATTGGATTTATGACACATTATAACCTGCCTGACATCTGACTCCCCAGGTATCTCTCCACTTTCATTCCCCTTCCCACCCCCCCAAACCCCCCCAGCCTGTCTCTCACCCATTGACTCCTCAATCTCCATTTTCACTGACTACCTGTCTTGTATGCATCCCAGCCCAGCCGCTGGCTTCACTTTTCATTGCATCCAGGAAGAGCACACACCAACTGCTGAAACTTCCTTAGCCTGACGAAGGGTTTTTGAACCCGAAAGCTTGCTTAATAATTATTTTCCAACTATTTGGGTTGGTCTAATAAAAGATATCAGATTCACCCAAGGAACCTTGCCTTTCTTGCATCTAGACAGATTCAGGTCAGGTCAGTCCTGAGGCCACTGCAACCGTTGGGGCTCTTTGGATGCTGTAACAACCCTTCTCCATTCTGGCCTGTGTTTGCCTAGTTTTGTGCACTCCCAGTTGAAGCCCTGTCCAGTCCTTAATATTGCTTCCCCAGTTCTTCTTGGGTTTATCTTTTTTTTCTCTTCCTTCCACTGTGCCCTGCATCATGATGTTAGCAATGGTGTCTGGCCTTCTCATGAATTGTCCAAACCATTGTAGCTTCCTTTGTCACACAACCTCCAACAATGGTTCGTAGGTTCCAGTTTCTTACCTGATTTGGTGCTTGACAGTCTCATTGGTCCAGTACTCAGTGTACAAGACATGCAACAATCTCTTAAAGCAAAAGGAAAATACAAGGAAAATTCAGTGGACCTCATCTGCTAGACAGATGAGGTCCACTGAATTTTTCTTGTAATTCTCTGCTTACTCTTAACATGCTATTTCAGGTGCTTGTTCATCCAAGTAAGTCTGTAGTCTTCCCCTACCAATTTTTTTCCTTTAGCTTTGGATACAGGCACCAGATAGTGTTTGTACATTTGACTTACAAATAACTCTTCCTGTATTTAAGATCTCAAGTTCCCACATCCAGTTACTCTCCCTTCTTCCTTATTTATCAAAATTTGCCATTCAGAAGCCCAAAACCCCAGTTACACATTTATTCTTGTCTATATGCAATTTAGCTTGAACTGAATCATCTTATGGTCAGTAGATCCAAGGTTATTTTTCACAAGCAGCTCTTCTATAAGATCCTTACTACTTGCTAAAGCCAAATTAAAAACCCATTGTCTTTTATTGGTTCAGTGACCATTTGATAGAGAAATCTATCAGATACCTCAGCCAAACTTATCTGTGTTCTACCAGATTTGGAAACATTTGTTATTCTGTCTTTGATAGATAAGTTAACTTGTCTCAGTAATTATTTAATTATCACTATCACAGAATTGATGATCATATAGCTAGAGAGCTAATCAGGTTGCAATTTTGTGGATTTTGTGGAAACTGCGAAATCAGGCATTGTCTGTGAAATCAGGCAATGTCCATGAAATAATATAAAATAAAACTTACAAAAATGAAATGCTAGTGCCCCAGTGGCAGCCAGAAGTCCTCATGGCTGCTGTGGCCTAGCCTCACAGCCCATTAGGGTGGGGCACCAGGAAGAGAGCTGCCAGCATGAAGGAGAGCAGTCAAGGTCCCGGACACCCCGCCCACCCCTTGCTGAGGATTGGCTGCCCATTGTGCAGGCCCCACCCCTTTCTACTATTGGCTGAGAGGGCTGCCCATTGTATGACTCCACTCTTCACTGCTGGGTGGCTGAGGGGGCTCCCCTCTCCACTAATCAACAGCGTGGGGTGGGGCCTCATGATGGACAGCCCTCTTGGCCAATCAGTAGTGAGGGGTGGAGTCATCAGGCCCCCTCAGCATTGAAGGTGCTGGTACCATAAGCCTGTGAAAATGGTGGCCAGCCCTGTGATCAACCTGTGAAATTGGTCATCTGCCTCAATTTCAGTAGGTCTCTACATATAGAGCTCTCTATCCATTTCTAGACCGGGGGTGTGTAAAAAACAAACAAACAACAAAAATTTTTACGCAGTCCCTTTGGGATCCTTCTTAATGGTTCTTTCTAGTGTAATTTTCACCAAAACGGATTCCGTTTTCTCTCAGCCACTGCATACCATACTACCTCACTGATATACAATGCTATTCTACCTCATTTACCCTGATTTTGATTCTCCCTAAAGAGCTAACACTTTTCCTGGCTCTGGAAAAGTGGGATACTGTTCCAGGCAGCAGCTCCCTGCCCATCCAAAGCTGAACCGTACTTTGGGAATGGGTACAGCACCCCTGGAATACAACTGTACATGAGCCAAGAGCTGGATTACCCAACCATGGGACTGCACTGCACCAGGCAGTGAGCAAAGTGAGGAGCACTGTCCAGGGAGGGGTCTGGGGTTGGGCCTACTGGCAGATGCCATGGGGGCAGTGTGAATTTCTGCTCTGGTTATTTTTTCCCCACTTGTTTATGTTGTTCTCCCCCAGCCCCAAGTAATTGTCTTCTGTTTTAAGCCCTTGGTCTCCTGATTTGTGTCTGGGGAGTTGTCTCCCAGCCTCAGTACCTTGAAAGCATCATTTGATTTCTCCAGCCACATTTCTGCCTAGTATCTGGCCAGGGTCTCTAGCTTGTTGTGTCAGTGTTGCAAAAGGGGATCCTAGGGGACTGAACCAGGTTCTTAAAGTGTGAGCAGCATGAGGGAGATGGGTCCCCTCCATAGAGAGGTGCTGATTCAGGACTCCTTTTCCAATTTAGTTTGAGGAGAAGAAAGAGGGAGGATTTGATAATGGTTTTCAAAAATCTGAATGGAGATTTTATGGAGAGTGGAAATAGACTGTTTTCTCTGGCTGTGGGATGATTATATGGAGGGTGGAAATAGACTGTTTTCTCTGGCTGTGGGAGACAGGACAAGAAACAGTGGTTTTAAATTGTAGCAAGATAAATTTAGGCTGGATATTTAGAAGAACTTTCCCGCTATGAGGGTAGTGAAGCATTGGAGCAGGCTACCCAGAGAAGTTGTGGAATCTTTATTGCTGGAAGTTTTTAAGAGCAGGTTAAACAGATATTTGACTAAGGTGGGGTTAGTCAGGGCTGATCCTGAGGGCTGGACAAGCTGACCTTCTGAGATCCCTTCCAACCCTACATTTCTATGATTCTATGATACAATATCCATATTTCAGTTATAGCTACAATTTCATCCTATTTCTAAAATGTCCAGTTTCATGCTGTAAATGAGTTCTATTTCCTATATTTTATTGCCCAGGCTCCTTGTATTGGCATATGTGGCAAAGTGGGGCTCCCTGACTAGCCACAGTGATAGTTTCCCCACTTGCCTTTGGGCATGTTGCCCATCTGACTCACCTGCCACGTCTTGTTCTTAATTAATTGCAATGAGCCCATCTGACTCCCCTGCCACGTCTTGTTCTTAATTAATTGCAATGTTAATTAAGGCAGGAGGCTGCCCATTCTTGCCCTGATGCCAGGGGGCGCTATCTGCAGCTCCAATCCTCCCCTACACCGCAGCCCAATGCTCACAGATGGCATCCAGATGACAGTGCTCCCAGCCTACAGCCGGACCAAGCTTAGGCCTCGTCATCAGGCCTCAGTCACACACATCCATACCGCCCTCTTCTCACTAGGGCCTCTCACACTTCACCCTCCCTCACAGGATCTCTCATGCATCAACAACTTATTCTGCTTTTCTCCCTCTTGGAGCAGGCCCCTTAGGCCATAGGCTTTATGTAGTTCGTACCTTGGGTGGCAGACTTACCATTTTTGGGGCCTCTCCCGCAACCCTCACCAGGGTAGTGGCCAGCCAATTACCCAACCAGGACTAAACTTGCTCTGGCCCCTTCCTGGACAACTCTATACACACACACACTCTGGGCCCTCTGGTTCTTCTCCCCCCATTGGGGTCCCTCCTCTCTTCCCCCTTTCTAGGGCCACCCCTCACTGGGGTGTTCTTATCCCACACCATGACTGGTACTCTGGGGTCTCACGGGGACTCTCACTCCCCACCTGGAGTAGCAGGTCATTGTGCTCACCTATGGGTCTCACTTTCGACCCACACTCAGCCTCCCAACAGTGGAGGACTTACTGGGGTCAAGACTCACCCCTGTTTCACAGACTGAGCCCCCTTACTTGGCCTATCACCCAAACTATGGCCTCAGGCATCCGGAGACATACCTAGGCCTGCTCCCCTTCACTCGGGGCTCCACACCATCCCCTTCACTTGGGGCTCTACACCCCAGTGGGCTGAGGTGGCCATAACTGTGCCTGGCCCCAACTACCTTTCCTCATGGTCTTGTACCCCACAGGGCTCAGGTGGCCACAGCCATGCCTGGCCCCACTCCCTCCAATGTTAAATAACCCACCGGAAGATGAGGGCTAGGGTTGAGGCACCCCTACCCACCTTTCACCAGGGTGATAACTGGCCTGGCATTTCCTGGGGGCTCCTGCACCACTGAGAGCCCCACCAGGCCATCCACTCCTGGCAGGGTGCAGTTTTAGCTCATGCCCAGAATCAGGAGCCTCCAAACCATCCCCTACAGATCCTCCCTTACCTCCAGGATGATACATGAAGCCTTGCAGTGAGGCAATGTTGCTGCCTGGCTTGCTAGCAGCAAACTGCCCTATTTATATAGGTAGCCAGAGATCTAAAATGGCCGCTGCAATCCAGTACCTGCTGGCTGCTTGGCTCCAGTCTTAAAGTGGCAGGCACCAACAGTACCCTGCCACACACCTTCCCCCTTAAAATGGTACCTGGGGGAGGTTTCCCCTGCTGCTCCTCCAAAGCAGGCTCCCCTTAGAGCCTGTGAAAACCCTCACATGGTGAGCATCCCCAAAGGTTCTCCGCTACACACCTCCCCCCTTAGAATGACATTCGGGGGAGCTTTGCTTGGCTGCCTTCCCTGCTGGCTTTGTCCCAACCTTCTGCAGCCCCTGCCATGTGGTGAGCACCCCAAAGGTACTCTGTCACAGCATATAAACATTTCAGTTGTTTCTCTGAGATTATCCAGGGTCCCAGTTGGTACAGGTGCAGTGAACCTGTCAGTCTTGTGTTTCTAACACTGTTGTTGCTAACCATTTTTCTCTCCTTGGTTAACCTTTCTCAATAATCACATTCTCATTCCCCCTATTTCTCTCCTGTTGTATACTTATTCCTGGCATGGAGGTGTTATGGTTCTCTCTCAATCATTTCCCCTGATGTCTTAAAGCTTTTCTTATCAGTTGGGCCAGCCTTGATACCCCAAAGACTTTTTTCCACTTACTCAAGTGAACCATCCTTCAGAATCCATTCACGGAGGAAAGCCTTCAGCCCATGAATGCCTGTGAAACATTCCCAAACCTTCCTGATAGCTCACCTTGCCTAGCCATCCACTAGTCTTCATTATCACGTCCAGCCTTAATTTTTCATCTTTTGAGGCAGGAAGAATCCTAGGAAAGCTCACTTGAGGTTTTACTTGTTCACTTGTCTTTCTTACCCTAGCATAGTTCCTTTATCCTTGTCAGTGAGTATCTGGCTGCATAGGTGGATCAAGGATCTCAGCAAACGGGGAATGGCTGTATGGTGCATGTGCTCACTGGCATGTCTCACTGGCTTCTGTTAGGCTCTGCCTATGCTGCGAGTTGTCTGAGTTCAG